>NW_027507785.1:147807094-148265827 GCF_037356315.1 Lithobates pipiens | reverse complement strand
GGAGCATAGCAGATTGGGAGTCACAAAAACCTCAAAAGATCTGCATTGTCTCTGATCAGTTGAACAGTGCAGATCCTGGACAGAAACCAAAAGCTACTGAAAGCTTGCCAAATGATTTAATCAAAAGCACCAATCCAGAGGTTTGGGCTAAAGAGGGGAACACAGGATTTATGCTCCGCTGCCCCCCTGTTAGGATCAAACTAAAACCCGATGCTATCATTCCTAGATTACCTCAGTATCCCTTGAAATTGGCTCAATTGGAGGGAATCAGAGACCAAATCAAACACCTCCCTTAAAGAGGGTATATTGGTGAAAGTGAGTTCACCAGCTAATACCCAGTTGTACCCTGTGAAAAAACCAGGCCAGAACGTTTACCGGATGGTACAAGATCTGAGGGCAATTAACAAAATCATCCAAGAGGATGCTCCAGTAGTACCAAACCCTCACACTTTTCTATGTAACATCATCCCTTCTAATCAATATTTTACAGTTATGGATTTGAAGGATGCTTTTTTCATGGTACCACTCCATCCCGACTGTCAGTACCTCTTTGCCTTCAGTTTTGAACTGCAGCAGTATACCTGGAGTAGATTACCCATGGGTATGGTATCTAGCCCTAATGAATACAGCAAAGCAATGAAAGAACACCTGGACAGGTGGCACTGCCCTGAGGGTATCACTCTCCTTCAGTATGTGGATGACTTACTGATTGGAGGCGACACAAGACGCATGTAGAGAGGCCACTATCTCCTTGTTGAATCACCTTGGAGAGGAAGGATGCAGAGTATCCCCCGCCAAGTTACAATACAACTTGGACCGAGTTGTGTTTTTGGGGCATTGCATCTCCAAAGGAAAAACACACTTGACACAAGACCGAAAGAAGGCTATTCTGAATAGCAAAATGCCACAAAAATGCAAAACAATTGAGGGGATTCCTAGGGTTGGTTGGATATTGCCGACAATGGATACCAGAAATGTCCAATGTTTGTAAGCCCCTTTATGACTCAATAAACATACAGGAGAAATTGGAACTCAGAGAAGGGCAAATACAGGCTATACATACCTTGAAAGCTGCAATCAGTGAAGCCCCCGTTTTGGGCCTGCCAGATTAAAGCCGGAATCCCTTGGTATACTGTCATGAGTCCAGAGGCCACGCGGCTGGAGTCCTGACACAGGAACATGGAGGACATGACAAGCCCATTGGCTACTACAGTTGTCAGATTGACACCGTTGTCAATGCAATGGCACCCTGTCTGAGGGCGGTAGCAGCAGCTGCTGAGATGCTGACTAAAACGGCAGACATTGTGCTAGGGAACCCGTTAGAAGTTTATGTACCCCGTGAGGTTCACGTGGTCATGCAGAACCTGACCACAAAACACATTTCGTCAGCAAGATTGACCAGATATGAACTTCCACTTTTAACGCCCACAAATATTACCCTCAAAAGGTGTGCAAAATTAAATCCAGCTACATTGCTACCAGAGACATCGCAAGATGAACTGGAAAGCCATGACTGCAGTGCAGAAATGGAGGATCACTATCTGGAAGCACAGAGAGTAAAAGACACCCCCATTCACAATGCTGACCTCACCGTTTTTGTAGATGGGTCCCGCTTCTATACTGAAGAAGGGCACCCTGTTACTGGTTATTCCGTAGTCACCAAGGATGCAATCCTTTTCCAAGGAAAACTACCTGGGCATCATTCCGCCCAGGTAGCAGAGCTTATGGCTCTCATGCAAGCTTGCATAGTAGGGAAAGAAAAAAAAACTCAAATGTCTACACTGACTCAAGATATGCTTTTGGCATATGTCACGATTTTGGCCAACTGGAAACTGAGAGGCTTCCTAACCACCTGTGGAAAACCCATCAAGCATGGTGAGCTCATTAAGAAAGTCCTTGAGGAACTTTGGTTCCCAGAGGAAATGGCAGTCTTAAAATGTGCAGCACACACCAGGGGCATGGATGAAGTCTCACTTGGGAATGCTAAAGCAGATACCGCTGCAAAGGCAGCTGCATTAACTGGTACTGAGTCTGTGGAAATCTTCCTGGCCACACCTTGCTCTGACAGTCCTGATCAGATAGATTTGACTGTTCTGGAGAAATTGCAAGTGCAAACAGATGAAAAGACAAAACAGAAGTGGCGAGACCAGGGATGTAGAGAAACAGCTGGACTTTGGGCCCAAGAGGATGGTAGGTACTGTGCCCCCCCAAACACTGTATCCATATTTGGCTGAGGCATCGCACGGCCCCTCCCATCTGTCCAAAGGAGCCATGGTCTCCACAATCACATCTCACTGGGTGGCCCCCGGATTCACTACTGTTGCGGAGAGATTCTGTCAAGCATGTAAAACATGTCAAATACATAATCCTGGGAGGCTTGTCAAAACCCCAACTAAGCATTTGCCCAAAGCACAGTATCCCTTCCAGAGACTGCAGATTGATTACATTCAATTTCCAAAATGCCAACAATTCCAATATGTCCTAGTGTGTAGACATGTTTTCACGATGGGTAGAAGCTTGGCCGGTAGCCAATGCTACTGCGTCCGTCACCGCAAAGAAGCTATTGCAGGAAATCGTGTGCAGGTATGGCCTAATGGAGACCATAGAATCTGATCAAGGGAGCCATTTCACAGGCCAAGTGATGGCCGAAGGTTATGGAAGGACTCCAAATTGAACAAAAGTTCCATACTCCCTATCACTCTCAGGCATTCGGGAAGGTGGAAAGGTATAATGGAGTGATCAAGAATAGACTAGCCAAAATTTGTGAAAATACGCACTTAACTTGGGTGCAAGCTCTCCCTCTGGTATTGAAATCCATGAGACATACCGTATATACTCGAGTATAAGCCGAGATTTTCAGCCTCTTTTTTTGAGGCTGAAAGTGCCCCCCTCGGCTTATACTCGAGTCATCGCTGTCTGCCTGCTCGATCAGCGTGTCGAGCAGACAGACAGCGGCCATTCTATAATTCAAAAGCCGCGCCTCCGGCTCCGCCTTCGCCTGTGATAGGCGGAACACTGAATTTCCCAGCAGCCTGTGTTCCGCCTATCACGGACATCGTCTCATCCTCGTACTACGGACGAGGATGAGACGATGTCCGTGATAGGCGGAACACAGGCTGCTGGGAAATTCAGTGTTCCGCCTATCACAGGCGAAGGCGGAGGCGCGGCTTTTGAATTTTACAATGGCCGCCGAGGCGCCGACGAAGAGCGGCGATCCTGGCAAGGCACGGGACGGAGGCAAGGCAAGGCACGGCACGACACGGGACGGAGGCAAGGCACGACACGGGACGGAGGCAAGGCACGGCACGGGACGGAGGCAAGGAGGCAAGGCACGGGACGGAGGCTCGGGACACAGGCAGGCTGGACACACACACACACACACACACACACACACACACGGACACACACACACAGGGATGGATGGATGGAGACACACACACAGGGATGGATGGATACACACACACACAGGGATGGATGGATGGATGGATGGATGGATGGAGACACACACACACAGGGATGGATGGATGGAGACACACACACACAGGGATGGATGGATGGATGGAGACACACACACAGGGATGGATGGATGGACACACACACACACAGGGATGGATGGATGGATGGATGGACACACACACAGGGATGGATGGATGGACACACACACACACAGGGATGGATGGACGGACACACAGGGATGGACGGACACACAGGGATGGACGGACACACACACAGGGATGGACAGGCATGTCTCACCCTCGGCTTATACACGAGTCAATAAGTTTGCCAGTTTTTTTGGGGGTAAATTGGGGGCCTCGGCTTATATTCGGGTCGGCCTATACTCGAGTATATACGGTACTCCTAGGGGTCCGGAAAAACTATCTCCATTCGAGATATTGTTTGGGAGACCCCCAATGACAGGATTGTTTTTCCCACAAGAGATGACATTAACCACTTGAGATCCGCGCTATAGCCAAATGACGGCTACAGCGCGGATCTCCTTTTCCGGGACTACGTCTATTGACGTGGTCCCGTGTACGAGCGGCCTGCGCGCCCCCTGAGGGGCGCGCGCGGCGCGCTCTGTGATCGGCGAGTCCATGAGACTCGCCTGATCACCGATCCGTGCAAGGGGTCGATCACGACCCCTTATCACGTGATCAGCTGTCAGCCAATGACAGCTGATCAGGTGACATAACGGAGCCGGTAATCGGCTAGTATTCTTCCTCTCGCTGACAGCGCGAGGAGAAAAAAAAAAAAGATCACTGGCGGCCGTGATCGGGACATCAGTCCCGATCACGGCCAGCAATGCAAGAGCCCACCTGCCCCCTGCCAGTGCCCACCTGCCGCCTGCAGTGCCACCCTAAGAAAAAGTAAGTGCCCCCCGTCAGTGCCACCCAGCAGTGCCCATAGTGCCACCCAGCAGTGCCCACAATCTGTCTCAAAGGTGCTGCACCCCAGTGCCGCCCATCAGTGCCCAGCAGTGCCACCTATCAGAGCCACCTATCAGTGCCCATCAGTCCCATCAGTCCCATCTATCAGTGGTACCCATCAGTGCCCATCCGTGCCATCTTATCTGTGCCCATCCGTGCCGGCTTATCTGTGCCTATTAGTGCCGCCTTAACTATGCCTATCAGTGCCCACCAGTGCAGCCTATCAGTGCCCACCAATGCAGCCCATCAGTGCCCACCAATGCAGCCCATCAGTGCCCACCAATGCAGCCCATCAGTGCCCACCAATGCAGCCCATCAGTGCCCACCAATGCAGCCCATCAGTGCCCACCAATGCAGCCCATCAGTGCCCACCAATGCAGCCCATCAGTGCCCACCAATGCAGCCCATCAGTGCCCACCAATGCAGCCCATCAGTGCCCACCAATGCAGCCCATCAGTGCCCACCAATGCAGCCCATCAGTGCCCACCAATGCAGCCCATCAGTGCCCACCAATGCAGCCCATCAGTGCCGCCTAATCAGCGCACTTCAATGAAGGAGAAAAATGACCCGTTTGCAAAATTTTATAACAAACTATTAAAACATGATTTTTTTTTTTTGCATCTTTTTTTGTTTAGCAAAAAATAAAACTCTGAGCTGTAACTAAATACCACCAAAAGAAAGCTCTATTTGTGGGAAAAAAATGATAAAAATTTCATTTGGGTACAGTGTTGTATGCCCGCGCAATTGTCACTCAAAGTGCATCAGCGCTGAAAGCTGAAAATTGGTCTGGGACTGAGGGGGGTTTAAGTGCCCAGTAAGCAAGTGGTTAATGCATTGTTCCTTAAAGATGTATGTGCAGGAATTACATAAGCAGCTCACCAAGTTGCATGCCCAAGTGTTCTCTTCTATTCCAGACCCCAATTTTGACGGTTAATCTCACTCCCTACAGCCTGGAGATTGGGTGGTGATCAAGACATTTCAACGAAGAGGACTGGAGCCCAGGTTTGAGGGTCCCTACCAGGTATTGCTGACCACCCCCACCTCAGTGAAGATAGAGGGAAAAATCTCTTGGGTGCATGCTTCTCATTGCAAACAAGTTCAAAAGGAGGTTTAGGACGCTGGGAGGGATGGGCACAACTCCCCTATTGTTGGGTTTACTCAGCTGGTACACTTGTTTCTGCTCAAGAACCATTAGCTCCTAAGAAGGAAATCCAAAAAGAACCTGTACCCTGGACCCCACCGGAGGAGTATAGTAAATGGGTAATAAAACCCGAGGGGTGGAGTCACACACAGATCCATAAGGCCGAGTGCAAGCAAGGACAACTACTCCCCCGTTACCCAATGTACTTTCATGGGTATATACTTATTCATGCCATAGCAGGGATGGGTTTTGATGGGATCTTCCTAGAACATTCCACTGGCTTAGATCCCCACCCTTACAAATTTCATACAGCCTTTGGGGACATTGATGCAAGTTATTTACTAGATAGGCTTTGCAGTCTTGCATACTGGAAGACCAGTCCCGATGAGCGGGAACGAATACAGCAGGTGGTGAAAGAGAGCCCTGATACCATATTGTATATAACATATCACCGAGATGAGGACATTGATTTGTGTGAAGGAGATGGGGATCCCAAGGATGTGGAATGCCTGATCCCAGGAATTTTTCCTGAAAGAACAAATGACAGTCAGTCGACCAAGAGGATGTTTGTAGACCTTGATACTGAGACCTATGAAATGTCCATAACAAATTTAACTAAGGGGTTAGAGTTATGGAGGATAAAATGCAAAAATAGCAAGTTGTATCCCGTAGATCCCACTGGGGAGAACTATGAAGGGTGGTTTATTGTTTACATCAACTTCAATCAGGGGGAAGAGAAAGAACATAAAAGGTACTATTATGATTTCCCAGAACTTGTTCAAGGGTCACTAGCGGACAAGTGTTTCCACCCTGCTGAGGGAACCCTTGAGATTCGGATTACAAAAAATCCCACCTATAATAGGAAGACCATCCACTAAATTACCTGTCAAAGAAAAAGGTTGTTTTGCAGTTGAATTGTAGTAACACCCATCAAGCCATGTGGTATGAACGAGCAAATGTGACTCTCTCTCTCTACCAAGTATACCAAACACGGTAATCTTAAAAATTAGGACCGATGCTAAAAATAAAAACGGTATGAGGTCCTGGATTTGCAACCAAGACTGTCCATACATGCCTTTGTATTGCAAGTAATGAGGGAGACTTGTGACCCCGAAATAGAGGGTCATTATTTCATTGACACCGCATATTGGCCCCCAAATCAATCCTTGGCTTTTAACAGTCCAAACCCATGGAAGTGGGATGTCCTATGCAATGGTGTGGATCTGCCTAGCGTGAATAAGTGGATGAATGCAAAGCCAATGAATGAAGAAATGAGAGGCGTGCATATGACTGTAGACTGGCAGGATCCCCAAGGATATGATCTGGATCTAGACTTACATCTAAATGGCCCATTTGTATGGCCATTCTGCAGTGCATTTGACGAAGGTTGTTGGACCTTCATGCAAATGACAAAGCTTAAGAACGATGACATATTCCCTGGGATAAGTACCCCCGTTATTGACCCTAAGCGTTGGTATGCCTGGAAAGGGCGAGAAAAGATCTGTGTGACAGTTGTACGGGTACCCAATGAGTTAGACGTTCTTGTGCCTGCAAAAATTAGTTCAGACTCCTGTAAGGCTCCTATAGTGAAGGCAGCAGATCTAGTCATCGCTTTACTCTCCTCTCACTGGGCAGTATTAACAGACACACAATTTATGTTATATACATGGAGGATAACCTTATCAGATTTCCGGGTGGATAAGTGGGATAAACGGTGTGCAGCCTTCACAAAAAATCAGGTATACATGTTGAAGGGGTGGCTGCAATCTGGATATTCAGAATATTCCCCACTAGAGTAAAGAGAGACCTCATAGAGACTGCCTTAGGAGCAGGGGGCGTTGCCCTGGGTAGCCTCAACACTATGGATTTAGAAGTACTCAGAAACAAGTTAGGAGGGTTGGCACATGTTGGGGAAGGGGTTAAGGTACAGCTAGATGTGAATCATATTCTTGAAAATCTACAACATGCTCATATCGATGCTACTGCTTCACTATCTGAGGTAATGAAACAGAAGTTCACAGGATTGATAGCGGGGTTATCTAAAGTACAGGAAAGCATCCAACTTGCTTTATCTTGCACCCAGGTAGAATCAGAACTGTCCAAAGGACCTCAGAGTAATGATTGCTTCTTTTTCAGCAGGACAATTTCCACTAAATTTGAGAAAACAAGCAGGTAGGGTAGTATCCAAGTTTGCTATGAGTCATATGGATTGGTGGATGACTCAATTCCATGGCTGTAAAAACTTGACTTGCATGGTCTCATCCCTGATTCCGGTTGCAGGGACTGAACATCGTGCTTATACCACAGTCAATTTGGGTACTATCCTATCGGGCTCTACCGTATTACACCCCCGAGTCCATCATGATCTGATGGTTTATGAGTCCGGACAACCTCAAATGATTGATACTGATGGGTGCTGGAGAAAGGAAGGGGTGGTGTTATGCCAAGGGAAGCAGGACAGAATCCTGAGACAACAATGCTGGCACAAGAAAGGGTCATATCTTATGGATGCCGAGGAAATGTCCCAACCTCATGTAAAATACTTGGGGCAAGGGTATTGGTGCTGGTATCAAACGTCCAGTGATGCCCTCTATTCTGCATACGGGTTGAACTGCACTCAGCGGGGCACACTACCTCAGGGAGTGTACTGCACATCTTCCCCTGTCCTTGGAATAGATATAGCAGGGACACAAGGGCGGACCCCTATTACCCCAGAGAAAAGGCTTGATATCAAACCTGATACCCCCATACATTTACAAAAACTTCCTCTGGGATTTGGGGCTGAGTTAAAAGCTTGGCTAGTTGATTTCGAACAGTATGAAATATTAAATATGCTGAGAGATACTGAGAAACAAGCCACCATACGTCTCACTCATGATCCAAATAGATTGATCCAAGTATCCCATACTTTAGACGCAGACGCTAAGGTTTCCTGGTGGGAAAGTCTATTTGGGTACAGCCCTAACGCTACAGCTTTCCTAAACATTTTGCTCCACCCTGTTGTCCTAATCTGTGCAGCCTTATTGCTTTCCCTGATACAATTAATAATGTGCATTACTATAAGGAGAATGAACACCAAAGCTATGAGAATGTGTACCTCAACCAGGTATCTTCTCTCAAGGCCACTAAACTCCTAAACAAACCTCCGAGAAAACCTGATCCAATGCAGGCCACTACAAAGAATTTGTGCATTTAAGAGAGGACCCTAGAACTATATTTTTTCTTGTTTTTGTTGTTCTAGGGATAAGCCTCTTCAATTTGTAGTAATAATGTGCAGTCAGGGTTAACTAAATTCTAAAAGTTCTAATCATTTTTTTTCCTCCCTCTCGTGGCTAATATCCGCGTACCTGACCTGCAAAAATACTGCTAATTACTAGTATGGGAGAAGAGTTTTTAAAAAAAAAAAAAAAAAAAAAAAAAAAAAAAAAAAGGAACTATATTCGTTAGTTATTTTTATTGTTTTTTTATTATTTGTTGTTATTTTTTGTTCCGACTGATGTATTCGTTTTTTTTTTTTTTTTAATACAGGATTCCATGCTCTTTAACAGTCTTAGTTGGAGCAGCATTAAATCTGTAGTTTTTTTGATTTCCTTCTCACTATTATTCCCACTATTTTCTGGTTCACTTTCATTACTCTTCCGTTCCTTTTCCTTCTTCAATAGTATGTTAAGTTTTTCCTTCGGTTTCTACCCTCTATCTCCTCCAGATAATGTCATTTCTGTGTAAAAGGATTTTTCCTGCCTGCCAGTACCATACGTTTAACCAAAGTATCCCTGGACATCCTGTGTTTTTATATGTCTCAATGTAATGCTACCCTCCTAGTCTAACTACCGCTTTAACCTGAGCCCTGCGAGCCGGTGTGGTGAACCCAGGGCCTGGGCAAGAACAGGCAGCGTTGACTATCCCTACCATCAAGGGCCATGGATGATACTGGCTGTTGCCTGGACTCTGTTCCCTGTGGGGAGCCCCCTCTACTCGTCCACATTGCACCCCTTACAAGGCATAGTGTCTAACCCGTTGCTCCCGTCTGACATTCCTCCACTATCTGTATACTGACATTCTCCATTTTTCTGTTTTTTTTTTGTATTCATGCACGACTGTCCAGAGGCCCGCCCAACCACCACCGGAAGACAACCAAGTCATCTCCTGAGACAAGAGCAACACATAAGACTCTCCTGAACTGTCCTTCACCATGCTGAACAGTGTTGTCTCGAGGTCCGATCCAATTGGAGCAACCGTTACATGGTCTTTTCAAGTTACAGGACCAGTTATGCCAGGATCCCGCCATCAATGTTGGAGTTCCGCTCTTCCAAGGCAGAGGGGCGATGAAACATTGCAATACAGACACTCATGGTTTGGATGTGCAGTCTCAAGGGCACCAAGATTTCTTTGCTGTCTCAAGCTTACACGGAGGAGTTCCAGCGGGTTCAAGAAAGGAAGAGGAAGCTGTGGTGTCGGGGGAAAAAAAAATTGGGACTTCTGGGCTGTTGTGGGTGGGTAAAAAAAATCACTGAACCAGGGCGTCAGTTCAAGAATGAACTTCAGGGGGAACTGTGGTGGCGATTTTGAAATCTAATATTTATATCAAAGAGCTTAAAAGAAACCATTCTGAAGACCTTCTAATTAAATCTCCATGCCCCGTTTTATATGTATGAATATGTGTATATGTGGATGTATATATGGGAAGGGACTTGATGTTTTCAGGTTTATATGTAGATGGACAGAAGCTTTATCTCATGGGAACCATTAAATGGCCCCAGGTGTTCAGTGTATTCCCTTTTGTTTTCCCAATCATCTGTGCAGACAGTGAGGCACCATCCCACCAGGGGACATTAACATGCTAATGTCGGAACTGTTTGGGGTTTAACGATAAAAGAAGATGGCAAATTGTTAGACAAGCTGGCTCCGGACGTTCAGTCCTGACCTAGGGATGGTTCTGGGAGCTTGAGAATTAACCAGTGTGAGCCATCCTGAACCAATCAGCATGTAGACTTGAGAATCGGCCAGAGGTTGATGCAAACTCAGAACCAATGGGTGTGTTCCATCTTCTGATTGGCCGAGAATGCATATAAAATAGGGCAAGAGTTAGCTGATGGGTCTCTTGAGTTCCAGACCATCGGAAGTCCGTGTAACGTATACTTGTATCTCTTTCTTTCTCTCTCTCTCTCCCTCTTCATTATGTCTCTTTTCCATTTCTAATTATTTCTTTCTTAGGACTTATCTTGAAATATTGATAAATATATTTTAAGTGTATGTCTGTTGTAACCATATGACCTAAATTATCTTGGCAGCCAAAGCAACACTGTACTTGTAACATCACTTGAGTTAAATGATAAGTTCAAATTATTCTAAAGTTTATTTTCTGTATAGATGTAATCATTTATCTTTTCGCCTTGTTATCGTTCATTTTTATTCTTATGTAGACAAAGGTTTAATCACTTATTTCTTGTATCGTTAGTCATTTAAAGTGAGATATAAAAGTAGCCAAAACAAAGTGCCGTCCTGTCACAGTCGCTCCCCACGAAATGGGAAACTAGACAGCAGGTTTTTGCAGGGTGCTTCGGCAGACCAACCCTTTAGCCAAAGGGTCCCACGCATGTGTATTAGCACAAGTGCAAGGCGAGACACCTGGTGAAGAGAGCATCTATGGCAAAACATAATTCTTTTGGTAAATCAGCCAACGCACTGACCTGTTGTGCAGGGAGCTCGTTAATGGCCTTACTTTAAAGGAGAATTATTACACTGGTTTGATAGAGGTGAATTATATTTTACTTTTTTTCTCATGTAGATTAGAGCTTGTGTTGTTCACTTCTGGTTCTATTAATAGTATCTTTCCCTTGTTTCTCCTTTCAGTTTTCTTTTTTCCTTTTTATTTCCATCCCATTCTCCTCATACATGAGATCATTTGACAGTATTGAAACTTCAGTCATACATTGTTCATTTTTCTTATATCATCACCTTTTTTTTGTATAGACTATATTTACGCTATACATGAAGAAAACAAAGTTATTGTCTATTTACCTTGATCACTAAGATTCGTCAAACATTCCCTCTATTATGTAAATTAATAATTCATTATCTTAAGATCATGCCTCCATTCGTCCACAGTTTGATCCCATTTGGGGTGGTCGGGGGGTTGGAGGCATGTATCCATTGATGTACAGGTAACTGAGTGCATTTTATTTTTGTCTCCATTTTTTTTTTCTTCATCTTCTTAGGGTCTTATACTCTCTAATAGGATCAAGTTTGTTCTTGATTCTTTCAACTTCTTTTGCATATATTTAAGCTCTTTCTTGTATTATGTAAATGAGATGGTATCAAATGTATGACAATGTTCCTTAATTTGCGAATCTTAGGTACATGTCAATATAATGTTATATTCTATTTTATTGTAAAATTCAATAAACATAGTGAACAAGGATAGATAAGTGAAGGTAGCTATAACCCACAAAGTAAATACTTAAGGCTCTGTGTCCTATGATGTCATCATTTCTAAGAATTCAATTTTCTATTCCTAGAATGAAGGCTGCCGATGATTCACCTTTCTCTTGGCCGCACAACTTCTTGTGCCCCCTTGGCAAGGAATACAGGCCATTGCTGTGGCATTGTCGGATTGAATCCTAGCAGGACAATTCCGTAAACTAAACATTCAGGCCCTCAGGACCAAGTGCTCTGCCTGAATTTCTAGAATGTTAATGGGCAAGGAAATTTCTGATCTGGACCAATTCTCTTGGACAGTTGCCTCTTCCAGGACTGCTCCCCAACCCAAAAAAGTTTGGCATATGTTGTTACCACTTCCCAGGTAACTAACTGAAGGAAGGATAGTCCCCTTTGCAGATTTTTGGTTATTAACCATAAACTGAGGCTCCGGAGCACCCAGCCTACAGCACCTGATATTTTCGGGCAGTCTCCCATCCAGGCACTAACCAGTGAAAAAAGAAAAAACGCAGTTTGAAAGGCACAAACTGCAAAAGAGGTTACTTCTGGCACCCAAATTTTTTTAAAGATTAAGTTAACCAACTTAAGGACCACCGCATGCCAATGTACGTCATTCACAAAGGCATGTACAGGCACAAGCACATATGTACGTGCTTGCCTTCCAGCGGGTGGGGGGTCCGATCGGACCCCCTCCCGCTGTATGCGGCGGTCCGTTTCGCTTCAGGAGCGATCCGGGAGGAGGGGATGGCCGTTGGTTTCTGGCCACCCCCTCTCGATCGCTCCTGGCGAATGAGAAGCTTCCTCCCACTGTGTATAGTAAACACAGGCAGGGAGGAAGTGATTTCATTCTCCTCGGGGCGGTCTTTTTGACCGGACTACGAGGAGAAGTGAAAGTAAGTGTGCACCAACACTACACTGACATGTAGGCACACACAGGCACACAACCCTTCCCCCCCGATCCCCACAGTCACAGTGTCACTGATTGATTCATTTATTTACTGATCACTGCATTCAGTGTCAGTTGTGACAGTAAAAACTGTCAGGGCAGTTAGTGTTAGGTCCAGGGTAGCCCCCTACCACCCCCCAATAAAGGTTTAACCCCCTGATTGCCCCTAGAGTTAACCCTTTCATCCCCTTTTGCCAGTGTCACTAAGCGATCATTTTTCTGATCGCTGCATTAGTGTAGCTAGTTATTTTTTTAGGTTCACTGCCAGGTTTTTATAGCGCTAGGTACCCCGATATACTACCCAATAATGGTTTTAACCCCCTGATTGCCCCTAGTTAACCCCTTTCACCCCCTTTGGCCAGTATCACTAAGCGATAATTTTTCTGATCGCTACATTAGTGTCACTGATGCCGCTAGGTAGCTATTTTTTTAGGTTCACCGCCAGGTTTTTATAGCGCTAGGTGCCCCCATATACTACCCAATAATGGTTTTAACCCCCTGATTGTCCCTAGTTAACCCTTTCACCAGCGATCACAGTATAAGTGTCACTGGTGACGCTGGTTAGCCAGTTAGTTATTTAGGTTCCCGTCAGGTTTTTATAGTTTCATAGTTTCATAGTTAGTAAGGTTGAATAAAGACACCAGTCCATCCAGTTCAACCTGAGTGAGTGTCTACAATTGTCCCTATCCCTGTACATTGCACACTCACATCAGTCCCCTACCCTCAAGGAGCCCACAATCCAAGGTTCCCATTGATATACTAGGGCCAATTTTGGACAGAAGCCAATTAACCTACCTGCATGTCTTTGGAGTGTGGGAGGAAACCGGAGTACCCAGAGGAAACCCACGCAGGCACAGGGAGAACATGCAAACTCCAGGCAGGTAGTGTTGTGGTTGGGATTTGAACCAGCGACCCTTTTTACTGCTAGGTGAGAGTGCTACCCACTACACCACTGTGCTGCCCTAGCGCCAGGGAGCCCCATATACTACCTAATAAAAATTTGAACCCCTGATTGCCCCTAGTTAACCCTTTCACCAGTGATCACCGTATAAGTGTTACTTTAAGGGTTAGTGTTACTATAAGGGTTAGTTTGCTTTATATAGCATCAGGGCACCCACCATTTATTACCCAATAAAGGTTTAACCCCCTGATCACCCGGCGGGTGATATCAATTAGGTTTTAGGGTCAGAGTCTGCGTTGCCCCAGGCAGCGCTAGGTTAGTGCCAGTATCGCTAACACCCACGCGCAAAGCATACACCTCCCATAGTGGTATAGAATCTGAACAGATAAATATCTGATCAGATCTATACTAGCGTCCCCAGCAGTTTAGGGTTCCAAAAAAACGCATTGTTAGCAGGATCAGCCCAGATACCTGCTAGCACCTGTGTTTTGCCCCTCCACCCAGCCCACCCAAGTGCAGTATCGATCGATCACTGTCACTTACAAAACATTAAACACATAACTGCAGCGATCGCAGAGTCAGGCCTGATCCCTGCGATCGCTAACAGTTTTTTTTTGGTAGCGTTTTATATTTAAATCCGGAAGGCAGTGCTTGGGTTTTTGGGGTCCCGTACGTGGCTAGGCTCCCAAAAAGTCCCCCACATGTGGTATCCCCGTACTCGGGAGAAGCAGCAGAATTTATTTTGGGGTGTAATTTGACTTATGCCCATAGCATGTGTGAGCAATATATCATTTAGTGACAACTTTGTGCAAAAAAAATAAAATAAAAATTGTAATATTCCTGCAACTTGTGGCAAAATAAAAAATATTTCATGGACTCAACATGCCTCTCAGTAAATAGCTTGGGGTGTCTACTTTCCAAAATGGGATCATTTGGGGGGGTTTTGTGCTATTTTGGCATTTTATGGCCTTCGAAACTGTGATAGGTAGTGAGGAGTAAAATCAAAAATTTGCACCCTTAGAAACCCTGAAGGCAGCGATTGGTTTTCAGGGTGCCGTACGCAGCTAGACTCCCAAAAAGTCCCACATGTGGTATCCTCATACTCAGGAGAAGCAGAATATATTTTGGGGTGCAATTCCACATATAACTATGGCATGTGTGAGCAATATCATTATCATTTAGTGACCACTTTTTGTAAACTTTATTTTTTTTGTGTCATTATTCAATCAATCACTTGGGACAAAAAATAAATAAAAAATAAATATTCAATGGGCTCAACATGCCCCTCAGCAATTTCCTTGGGGTGTCTACTTTTCAAAATGGGGTCATTTGGGGGGGGGGGTTTAATGCCCTGCCATTTTAGCACCTCAAGAAATGAGATAGGCAGTCGTAAATTAAAAGCTGTGTAAATTCCAGAAAATGTACTCTAGTTTGTAGACGCTATAACTTTTGCGCAAACCAATATACGCTTATTGACATTTTTTTTTACTAAAGACATGTGGCTGAATAAATTTTGCCCTAAATGTATGACTAAAATTGAGTTTATGCGATTTTTCTTATAACAAAAAGTCGAAAATATATTTTTTCCTCAAAATTTTCGGTCTTTTTCCATTTATATCGCAAAAAATAAAAATCGCAGAGGCAATCAAATACCATCAAAAGAAAGCTCTATTTGTGGGAAGAAAAGGACGCAAATTTCGTTTGGGTACAACATTGCATGACCGCGCAATTACCAGTTAAAGCAGTGCAGTGTGAAGTTGTAAAAAGACCTCTGGTCCTTTGGCTGAAAATTGGTCCGGGGCTTAAAATTATGTTTTTATTTTTATATATTAAATTACATTATTAACCACTATTAAATTACTAAAAAAACAAAAGCAATTCATAAAGAATACCCATATATTAATAGACAATACATATATCAAGAAAGAGACTTTCAACAGGACATACATGAATAACACACACAGAGAAAAATTACGCTAGTCCGGACCAATTGCTGTTGGCTGCCGTAATTGATCATAATATATTAATTAAACTTTTGAGAAATACTCACAGTATCTTTAAACATTTATAAAGCAGTCAACAGCAAGCTAGGGGGAGGAGGGGGAGGCAGATAATTAAACTACAACTATTGCCATAAGCCTGGTTTCTACCTAGTTTTGTAGCAGAGTGTTCTTTAACTAATAAATATAACGTGCAAGTTCATTCACCAACATTAGTATAAACAAGTTCCATGTGAATATGTTTTCCGTTTAGACCATGCTACTTTGTTTCACAAAATTTTTTCGTGCTGACATCTGTTCCTTTAAGCAGGCTAAGACCAAAGCCACACAAGGTAAATATATTACAAGCCGACTGGGAGTTTCAGACACCAAGGCAATCCATTGCAATTGCATCAATGGACACCGTGATATCCCAATAGTTCATTGGTAGATTTTAAATGTTCGGGTATATATCTCATACGTTACCACGGCTCTCCAGGGCCCTGTTGTCTGATTCTCAGTTAGAATAAAAACAAAAGTCCAGCCTTTCACCGTTCGCTCAGCGGGCGTATCCTAGGCGCTATTGTCCAGCATTCAGCAAAGTCCACTCAGTGTGCCACACACACGGACCGACCGCATATCAATCATTTATTTTCCAATGTGGATTGCTTTTATCAGCACTTGTAGTCCTGTGCTGTTAGGAGTTCACCTTATATGATCCGCGTGTGCAAAGGAAACGTATAGAAGCTCCGGTCTTTATGGGAAAAGGATACTTTTGTAGCCGGTTTTTAGAAAAGAGACTCTCTGCTAGCCAAGCTGCGTCCCCTGTCTCCAGCCTATGCAAGGCTCGTCCAGCGTCCTGGTGTGACGTCAACGCGTTTCGCTGGCTATTAGCGTAGCTTCATCTCGGATGATCATTAACACACAGTCACACGTCCTTTTATAGCAGGTTGTCCAGGTTTAATCTATCAACTTATTTTCGCCTGTTTTTAGTGAAGTAATGAGTCTATCAAGAAAATTCCTCAACTAAGGCTTGCCTCTGTCTATTTTTTGTATATCTTTTTCAACAATTGGGAATTCTTAAAAGTAAACGTATAGGATAAATGACAAACGACTAAATGACAAAACTTTCACCGTGACTATTGCCTATTTTCTAGCGAAAGTCCCCACAGCCAGACATCACTGTACTACATAAAACACTCAGACAACATAGAAAGGAGATACGAAAAGAGGAAGAGGACAAGGAGATATATTTGTGTATCTCTATCTATCTATCTATCTATCTATATATATATATATATATATATATATATATATACACACACACACACACACACACACACACACACACACATCTTTACATCTTAGTTTCTATGTCTCATTAATCTGAAAGATTTATGGTCATGTGCCTATACAAGAATTGGGCAAGAAACAATATAATCCCCAACTTGAGCCATTATTGCACCAAGCTCAGATCTTATACTTAACCCTGACCCTGCTTAGCCTCCAAGATCCAACGATATCAGGCGCTTTCAGGGTCATCTGACCGTAGACTTTGGAGTCAGACACATTGGGAATCTAGAGCTCAAACCCTTTGTTCCAAGCCGATAGGATACTGTTTTGCAGCAGTCTCAAATGAAACTGAGCATAAGGAATGGCCTGGAATGAAGCCACCATCTTTCCCAACAACCTCATGCAAAGCTGAACAGAAGAATTAATCTTGCTTCGATCACCTGAATCGGTTCCTTTTATGGCACTGATCTGGGGCAAGAATATCCTTTTTTGGGTGCATCTATCATCAGACGCAAGTATTCTAGCCACTTTCGTGGTTTTAAAGAAGATTTCTTTTGGGTTGAGAATCCGACCTAGATATTCTAGGTAGTTGAATGTGGTGACCATACTTTAGTCTAAGCAGGCTACCGACTGGTCTATCAAGAACAGATTGTCTAGGTAGGCCATAATCGTGATACCTTGGGCATATATTTCTTTAGATTTATAGTGAGTGGGGAAAATCGACACATGGAGGTATGCATCCTTGATGTCAATTGACGGCAGAAGTTCTCCTCCTTGTAGGATGGAGACTACCGATCGGATTGACTCCATGCAGAAAGAGCAGATATTCAGGAACCAGTTTAGATCCAGAATGAGTGACATCTCCATTTGGTTTTGGCATCGAGCAAAGGTTTGAATAAAACACCAATCCCTGCTCTTGCATGGGGACCACAGAGATCACTTTTTGAGACAAAAGATGGTCCAATGCTTGAAAGACTTTTTTCTCTGGATCCTTGGGAGTGTTTGATCTGAGAAAACAAGGACTCTTGGAACTCTAGCTTGTACCCTAGGAGCTATTGAAAAAGTCACCCATTTGTCTTGACACTTCCTGCCAGACTCTTGAGAACTGCAGAAGTCTTCCCACTCGAGTGAGCGGGGGCACCCCCTTCATAAGGAGGCTTTTGTATTTTGGTTTTGTAGGTTTCCTCCCCCAGGACCTTTCGTCCCTGGGGTTGACCCTGAGGTTTACTTCTTGAGCCTGACAGTGGAGGCCGTTGTGACTGCCTGGAGGCTGATGCCCCCTGGCACTGGAGAAGGAGCTCTAAATGAAACATGTTTACTCCGCTTCCTAACTGGCAAAAAAGAGTACCTTTCCCACCAGAAATTCTTTGAATGAGTCGCCAAAGGGACACTGAAAAAAAAAAAAAAAAAAAAAAAAAAAGACAGCCAAAGCTGATATCTGTCCCTTAATGCAAATTTCTGATCCACTCCTCGCTGCAAAAACAGCAGGATCCTGAAAAATGAATATGTACTTGGATGCCACCCTATCCTCTCACACATGGAGATGTAGGCTTTCCACGTACAATGATAAATCTTCAGAGAAGATAACTTTCGTGCTCTCAACATAGTGGATGTTACCGAGTCCGACAGACCTTGTTCCCTTAGCTCCTAGCTTTCAACAGCCACGCCGTTAAAGCCAGTGACAGTAAAGCAGGATGAAGTATTGTAATATCGCATCAGCAGTGGCCAAGGAACATCCGCCACCATTCATAATATCTTGGCATACCACAGACACCGAGGCCAATCTGGGGCAATGAGAATCACTGGAATGCCCTCTGCCTCCACTCTGTGAAGCAGACGTAGTAGGAGTGTGGGGGGGGGGGCATAAATCAGCCGATAATGCCCCCATGGAGCTACCAATGCGTCTGCCGCCTCCGCCCAGGGATCCTTTGACCTGGCCACAAAAAACTCTGTACTTTCCCATTGAGTTGTGAAGCCAGGAGATCCACATCGGACGTGCCCCACCTTAGGCAAAGGAGCCTAAATACATCCGGACGTAGTGACCATTGCCCTTGGTCCTGCATCGGACGACTTGGGTAGTCCGCTTGCCAGTTTTCTACACTCGGAATGTACACAGCCGACAGAGCCAGCACACGCTCTGCCCACTGAAAAATGTGAGCAAACCGCAGTGCTGCAGCCGAGCTCCTTGTTCCTCTTTGAAAGTTGACATATGCCACCACTGTGGAGTTGTCCGAGCGGATCCTGACTGGACGCCCCTGCAGCCTCTGTGACCATGTGGAGAGGCACTGCCTGATTGCACGCAGTTCCAGCACGTTGATCGACAGGCGGGAATCTTCCTGGGTCCATCGACCCCGGGCCGACTGTACTCCCCAAACTCCCCCCCAACTGGTCAGGCTGGTGTCCGTTGTGATCACCGTCCAATGAAGAGGAAGGACCGACGACCTCAGCCACCAGGGCAGGGAAATCCCTGATGAACTGGCTCACCGAATTTGACAATCCAAGGACAACGGAGATTTGTCCCATTAGGACAGTATCTCCTTTTGCAAGACTCGAGTGCAGAATTGAGCATATGGTACCGTCTCGAATGTAGCTACCATGAGACCCAGGACTCGCACGCAAACACGTGACGACCACCTCCGGGACACCAACAACTTAATCGCAGCTTGAAGAGTCTGCAGCTTGTCCGAAGGGAGAAAGACTCACCTCTGGAGTCCAGAGGCAAGCCCAGGTACTCAAGGCGTTGAGTCGGCATCAACAACTTCTGTAGGTTCAGCACCCAAACTCCCAAAGAGTTTGCACTGCGATTAATTCTGGCAGAAGCTGCCCTCAGAAGGAGGTCGTCCACACACACATGGGTGGAGGCAGGACGCGAGTCGGAGCATCCACCTGAGGGGAGGGGCTAGCTGGCGCTTACCGTGCCGCGCGAGCGGACAGGAGATGGAGGAAGCGACGCAGCGGTCAGAGGAGAGGGAGGTGCTGACCGTTTCTCTGTCCGGGATTGAGGAACGATCCCCCCTGTGCCGTAGCGCGATGACACGCCGACCCGGAACCAACGGCATTCGAGCCGAATGTGGGGAGGGAGAGGACTGAAGGTACCTGGTCTGCCGAACCCCTCTCCACCCCCCCTTCGGCATAATTCGCCCCCCCCCCCCCCCCGCCCTGCTTCACAGCGAGCGCTGGATGCGCTTGCAGGACCGCACGCAGCAGTGGAAAACCTGGAGGAACACACCAAAGGAGGGTAACATTTATTCGTTAAGAGCCCTGAGTTATATAATAGGATGTGTGCTGACTGTGGCTGTTCCATCTATGCATATAGCAAATTTCTGGGCGGAAAGTGACAATTTGGACTGGGTAAACACCTACAATAACCTGAATGGGAACTAAACGTACCCCTTGTTAGAGGAGAAGCATTGATATTAACAGGAATATATCATCTCAGATAAACTCTTTAGGCAATATACCGTGTAACATTAACCTCTAAAGGGTCATGTTGTATTGAATGACTGTAGGGGAAGATATAGTTCCCGAAACAAGTGGCTAAATACCTGTAGGTGTTTGCTGTAGCTCATATATGGGAATACGTCCCACCCGGGAGGCGTGCAATCAGAGGAATACTGACTAGTAGTTTGGGCTGACTAAGATTGTCTGTGCACTTGCAGCAACAATACTCAGGCGATAACATTCAGAAAGGATATCTGCGATAAGAACTGTATATAACATTCACCTACAAAGGTTCAAATGCAATTTTGACAAAATCACACGACTGGCTTCGTTATACTATGGTTGGAAGTTCCTCCTGGCTTCGCTGGACTCCCCTATTAAGTAAGCTGAGTACCTGACGGCACCTCTCCGTGGACTCAGAATAGGACTATATAAAATTAGAGATATACGGGACTTTTAAAAGAAGGGGGGGGGCAGGTGAATATATTGCCATATGCTGCTCAGGACTTCAAGAGGCTGCAACTGCTGTACTAAGCGTGTTTTATTGCAATAGTCTAAGTTGTAAATCAAACCAGCAATTAGTGTAGCTAGGCCCAGTCTCCAAATCAGTGATGGTAGTGTCTTAGACAGCTATTTTTCTGGGTGAGTTCGTATAATAGAACAGGAAATCTCTACCTCCTTGCGGCGCATGTGGGAACCCCTCTTGATATGTAAAGAGATACCCCCTTCCAGAAGTAAAACTTGAAATTACTTAGATGTTAGTCCTGGGGGGAGGGATTGTATATTGGGTTTAAAGAAGCCCTGACTGCGCAGGAGGGGGTGGGCCTGTGTAACCCTGAGATTAAACTATAGTATACTATATTAGCACGATCCAACAATACATGACACAAGGTGGTAGCTAGAGGTCGACCGATATATCGGCCGGCCGATATATCGGCCGATATTTGCCGTTTTTTAAATAATCGGCATCGGCCGATTTGTGCTGATAAAAAGCAGATTTAGAACTACAGCGGGACTTTGAAATGACTTCTGTATAGAAGTCAGTCTAAGTTGACTGAGTCGTCATAGCAACCCTTTCCTCCTCTCTGGGCAGGCTGCCAAGAAAAGAACAAAATTATACAATGTTTACACTTCTGAATGAATGAAGTCATCTCTGTGTGTAGAAGTTCTCAGTTTAGCCATTTAAAGACTAAATCTTTTCTGACACTTGTTGCTTACAAGTAAAAATCCTGTATTTTCTGCCAGAAAATCACTTAAACCCCCCCAAAAATGATATATATTTTTTTAGCAGAGATCCTAGGGAATAAAATAACGGTTGTTGCAATATTTTATGTCACACGGCATTTGCAGAGGTCTTTCAAATGCATTTTTTTGGGAAAAAAATACACCATTTTAAAAATAAAAACAGTAAAGTTAGCCCATTTTTTTTTTTTGTCCAAAAGTTTTGACTACCTGTTTTTATTTAATATATATATATATATATATATATATATATATATATATATATATATATATATATATATATATATATATATATATATATATATATATATATATATATATATATATATATATATTTATTATCTAAATCATACATACAAGTAAACTGATTGGAGGTTTGTTTTGTTTAATAAATGTTTAAGTGTAAGAAATTTTCTGTATCACGTATGAAGGCCACTTTCACACTGGAGCGGGCAGGCGTTGATGGTAAAATGCAAGTTTTAGCGGCTCTTTACCATCATTTTAGCGGTGCCATTTGGCTGCTAGTGGGGCACATATAACCCAGCTAGTGGCCAAGGAAGAGGTTAAATGCGCCCATGAAGCACCGCTGCCAAATCGCATTGCATGCGCTTCGGCAGTGGTGCCCATTCATATCAATGGGCAGGAGTGGTGGAGGAGCGGTATACACCACTCCAAACGTGCTGCTTGCAGGACTTTTTTTTTTTTAAGATCCTGCCAGCGCATCGCCTCAGTGTGAAAGTCTTTCACACAGACTGCAGGGGAGCCATTTTACAGGCACTTTACAGGCGCTATTTTTAGCCCAAAAGCGCCTTAAAACGCCCCAGTGGGAAAGGTGTGTTAGATCAAGGGGGATTAAAAATAAATAAATAAAATAAAATAAAATCGGCCTAACATATCGGCCCAAAAAAAATCGGCATCATATATCGGCTATCGGCCGCCATGATTTCTAAATATCGGCATCGGCATCGGCCAGAGAAAAACCCATATCGGTCGACCTCTAGTGGAACCCCTGAAAATTTTGGAACAGAGAATAAACAACAGCCAGTTTTGGAAAAGAAAAAAGGATCCGAAAGACAAAGAGGGGAGAGCTCATCAATCCAGTGTAGAGCTAACAACAGATAGTGAAATGGAAAGTAGTAAGGTAGATGAACTGAGATTGGAGGACCTTCCACCTACAAAAGGGGAAATGCTTGTGATGCTGCGGAGACTGGAAAATGCGATTAAAACGGACATTAAAGGGTTGCGGGACAATCTGGGTGGTCTACTAGTGAAAGTAGAGGCCACTGAGAATTGCCTGGAACAACAGCCCCACGAGTTAAGTAAAATGAAGGAACAACTAAAAGCATCCCAGCAGAGGCAGAGGGAAATAATGTACAAACTGGAAGATCAGGAGAACCGGAGCAGAAGGAAAAACATAAGGATCAGGTCGGTTCCGGAGGCAAAAGGTGAAGACTTAAAAAAAAAAAAAAAAAATATGTGAATCCATATTTTCTCGGTGGTGGTGTGATGAGACAGGAGAAGCTCCAAGAATTGATAGGATACATAGAATTGGCAGAGTAAGATCTCTAGGTACTGAAAGACCCCGTGACATAATCGTGAGATTTACTTTCTTTGAGGATAAAGCAGCGCTATGGAAAGAATTAAGAGGGAAGAGTCCCCTGCAATACAATGGAGCTGAAGTGCAGGTGTTCGCGGACATAGCGGCCGAGACGCTAGCAAGGAGGCGACTACTACAACCCTTGCTAGCGGAAATGAGAGCACAGAATGTGAAATATAACTGGGGGTTTCCGGCCTGTCTATTAGGAGTTAAAGATGGTAGAACGGCAATGCTTAGACACCAGGAAGACCTGGTAGATTTTTGTAGTAAGCTTGACTTGCATACACCGGACCTCCCGGGTTGGTTTAACAAAGGAGGAGATCAACTCAGTTAGCGGTGCGGGTGGTTTTTTGGCGGGGGGGGGCTTATAAGGAAGAATTGGAGATCAAAAAGGGAGACAGGATAGGGGCCTACCCCAGTCTCCCCGAAATGGGGGGAATGGGTAGAGGCGCCAGGTAGGTAGCCCGGGACCCCAAAACAAGTAGATAAGGGAGTATAAAACCATTACCCAATCATGGGTCGAGAAAAGACCACGGGGAGGAGGGGACAGGAAGGAGGGGGGAGGGAGGGAGGGAGGGTGATGGGAGGAAGGGACTGACCGAGGAACACCCCTGCAAGGTGGGAAAATATTGTGACATGGGAGGAAATCGCCGTAACCGATCGATAAAAAAAAAAAAAAAAAAAAGGGGGGGGGGGAGGAAAAAAAAAAAAAAGAGAAGGTGTAAAGTTTTAAATGGTTGGAACTATTATTATTACATATAATGTAAAAGGATTGAACACGCCAACAAAAAGGCACAAGATCCTTGCCGAGGATCTGACGCTGATGTTGTCGCATTGCAAGAGACACATATCTCCCTGGCATCAAATACTAGACTATATTCCAGGCATCTTCCGACATGGAACTATAGTGACACGATTTCTACAAGAAGTAGAGGAGTGGCAATAGGCTTCTCGAGAAAAACAAGGTTTCAACTAGAAGAAAAAATGAGTGATGCGGAAGGGAGATATCTTTTTTTTCTAAAAAGGAAATTGGATAATATGGAATGCACACTGGCCAATATCTACGCTCCTAATAGTAACCCCATTAGATATGTAAATAGAATACTGAGGACCCTGATGGAATTTAAGAAGGGCCACTTAATAATGATGGGTGATATAAATTTTTTTCATGAATCCGGGAGTAGACAGTATGTCTGGGATACAGAGGGTCAGAAACGAACAGTTGAAAAAATTTGAGAAAAATTTACATAGTAACCAACTGGTAGACGGCTGGAGGATTTTGAACCTAAAAGGTCCTAGATTACTCATTCTACTGCCCAGTCCACGGAACATACTCCCGTATTGATTACATTTTTGTCGATCATGGTATATTGGATTATGTGGTCTCGGCTGAGATAGGGATGATTACCCTCTCGGACCACACCCCAGTAAAAATTAAATTAAATATCCCCGGGAACTGGGTTAGGCCCACTTCATGGCGGATCAACGAAGACTTGATACGAGATGAAGAGGGTAAGGCTAAAATAAGTAGTGAAATCGATCAGTTCTTCGCAATAAATGACACAATGGAGGTAGGAGGTCAAACATTATGGGAGGCACACAAAGCATGCATTAGGGGAATCTCGATTGCCCTAGGGGCCAAAAGGAAAAAAAGGCAGGCTGCAAGTATTAAAACTTATGGAAGAGATCTATAAAGTTAGAACAAGACCATAAAAAAGGGCAGTATCAAAAAGAGGTATTATATAAAAAGCTCATGGAGAAAAGGGAAGAACTGAAGGGCTTGCTGGTACAGGAAACCAAATAGGGCCTTTAATGGGCTGGCCCGTGAGCGGAATCTCTGGGGGGACAAGCCGAGTAGATTCCTGGCTAGGATGCTCCGAAAAAAAAAAATCTAAAAACTTTATTGGAAAAAATGCTAAACAAGGCAGATACTATGGTGTACACAACAAAATAAATAGCGGAGACGTTTAGGAAATATTTTGAGGGGGATGTACTCGGATGGACCCCCGGGGATACAAGAAGAAGCCAGAGTAAAGGATATCCAGACTTTTTTAAATAAAGCTAGACTCCCGAAAATAAGTACTCAAGATAGAGAGACTCTCGAGAGGCCAATATCGGAAGAGGAAATAAATAAAGCACTGTTAACATCAGCCCCCGGAAAATCTCCTGGACCAGACAGGTTCACAGTGTTTTATTATAAAAGATTCAAAGAAAGCCTGATCCCAAAAATTTGTCGTTACATGAACGGGCTTGGGGAGGAATATAAAATGAGTAAGAAGGCCTTGTTAGCTACAATTACCCTAATTCCGAAAGAAGGGAAAGATCCAACACAATGCTCCAGTTTTCGCCCAATCTCCCTGCTTAATGCGGACACGAAACTCTATGCAAAGGTTCTTGCTGAGCGAATGAAGGGCCTGATGACAACGTTAATTCACCCAGACCAAGTGGGGTTTGTGTCGGGAAGGGAAGGAAGAGATAATGGGATAAGAACCCTTCTACTGGTACAAAAGATGCGGGGGAGGGGAACCCCCAGTCTACTCCTGTCGATGGATGCGGAGAAGGCATTCGACAGGGTAGACTGGGGGTTCATGTTTCAGATGACTGAGAATATGGGGATAGGCCCAAAAATGGTGCAGAAAATGAAAATCTTATATTATCATCCAGGGGCGCGGGTGAAAGTTAATGGGTTGGATTCGCCCTATTTCGAAATGCAAAGGGGAACAAGGCAGGCGTGCCCATTGTCACCCCTTCTTTTTGTGTTGTCACTAGAACCCCTTCTTGTATCGATCCAGTCGAATCCAGACATATGCGGGGTGAAAATTGGAACGGAAGAACATAAACTCGCGGCATTTGCGGATGATATACTAATGTATATGAGCAACCCAAAGACTAGCATGCCCATTTCAATGGAAACACTAAAACAGTACGGTAATCTCTCAAACTTTAAAATAAAATCGGGATAAATCGGAAAGATTAAACATCAGCACCAGCAAAGTGGAGGCGCAAATGCTTCAGAGGGAATGGAACTTCCCCTGGCGGAAAGAGTTAAAATATTTGGGAGTTAAATTGTCCACCTCGGACAGGGATGTCCAAACTTTTTTCAAAGAGGGCCAGATTTGATGAACTGAACATGCGCGAGGGCCGACCATTTTGCCTGACATTCTTTGAACCATTAAAATTCGGTCTAAGTGTGTCCATCCGAGCACTAATACACTTCCCCACAAGAACTCTCTTGCCTTTGTGGCTGTGTGGGGTGAATAGATGAGCTCAAGTGTATTATTTGGATACACCATATTTATTGACGTATAACACGCACCTTTACTTTAAGAAAACTTCAGGAAAAAAAAAAAAACTTAAAATTTTAAATAAAGAACTGTGAAGCAAAACAAGGATCAGTGTCCATCTGCAGACCCACCATTGCCAGGAATGCAGCGGCCACCATTGCCATTGCCGGGAATGCACCCGCCATTGCCGGGAATGCACCCGCCATTGCCGGGAATGCACCCCACCATTGATAGGAATGCACCCCACCATTGATAGGAATGCACCCCACCATTGATAGGAATGCACCCCACCATTGATAGGAATGCACCCGCCATTGCCAGGAATGCACCCGCCATTGCCGGGAATTCACCCGCCAATGCCGGGAATTCACCCGCCAATGCCGGGAATGCTGCCGCCATTGCCGGGAATGCTGCCACCATTGCCGGGAATGCTGCCACCATTGCCGGGAATGCTGCCACCATTGCCGGGAATGCTGCCACCATTGCCGGGAATGCTGCCACCATTGCCGGGAATGCTGCCACCATTGCCGGGAATGCTGCCACCAATGCCGGAAATGCAGCCACCAATGCCGGAAATGCAGCCACCAATGCCGGAAATGCAGCCACCAATGCCGGAAATGCAGCCACCAATGCCGGAAATGCAGCCACCAATGCCGGAATTTCACCCACCATTGCCAGGAATTTCACCCACCATTGCCAGGAATTTCACCCACCATTGCCAGGAATGCAGCCACCATTGCCAGGAATGCAGCCACCATTGCCAGGAATGCAGCTCCACAATTGCAATTGCCAGGAATGCAGCCACCATTACCATCAGTGCAGCCATGGAGGGCAGGACGAGTGCCAAAGATATCTTACAGGAGAATCTCCTGTTTACACAACGGCCTCTTTAAGAGAAAGTCCCGCCTCATTTGATGGACAGCACAGTCGTCCAATGGCAGAGACGGGACTTCCTATTACAGCTGCCGTGTAAACAGGAAGTTCTCCTCTTGTGTGCACGGCACTCGTCCCGCCTCCTCCCTCCGAGGCAGCCGGACTATACGTCTTTTGTGGCCCTGGCGCTGGGAGATCGCCGGAGCCACAAAAGATATATATGTTTAAACAACCAGGCGGGCCGTTCAAAACCGGACCGCAATTGGCCCGCGGGCCGGACTTTGGACATGCCTGACCTCGGAGAAGAAAATGTATAGGCTTAACTACATAACATTACTACATGAAATCCAAGCAGAATGCAAAAGATGTGGAAATAGGCCATTATCATGGCTCGGCCGTATAAATACAGTAAATATAATATTTCCGAAAATTTTGTACAAGTTCCAGATGTTGCCGATTGCTCTCCCACAGGTGTATTTTACAAAATTTAAAGCAATACTGTCTAAATTTATTTGGAAGAACAAGAAACCCAGAATTACATTAGCCACTATGCGACAACCAAAAATTAGGAGAGGGTTGGCGATGCCGGATGTCCAATTATAACGCAGTCCTGTCAAGGGCGACCAAATGGACCAAAAGGGAAGACACGGGAAAAAGGTGGGTTAACTTAGAGTAGAGTATAGTTGTAGGGCGCACTTAAAGCAAATTTGGAATCCTCCCCATAAACGAAATCTGATTTTAGATGGTAACAATATAACACGTAATGCACTGCGGATATGGGATAAGGTCTATAAGCAAATAAACGGGAGCTACAATTCACCACTTATAGCACTAAAGGACAATGAATATTTTTTACCAGGGTGCAGGGAGATAGGAGGTAATTGGGTGAAGGTGGACGTACAATTAAAAGACGTAATCACGGGAAATGGCATAGCACCCCTGCAAGAAATAAAGAATAAAACAGACATGATGGTGATTGGCGAATGGAGGTATACCCAGCTTTCCCACTTCGTAAGAAAACTACCACAGCCAATTCGAACAGGAGGGGAATTGACCCCCCTAGAACAACTTTGTATAACGAAGAATCCGAAGGGAATTGTCTCTAGATGGTACAAGTTATTGCTTGCGGAGGGGGGATCGGGTATCCCTCCATTCGTCAAAAGATGGGAAAGGGAGTTGGGCACACACAAAGATAATTTAACTGTAGGAAAAATATTTAAATTGGTCCATGGGTCAGCCGTAGATTCCAAGACGGCAGAGATGGGTTATAAATGTTTGGCAAGGTGGTATTATACCCCTGATCGTATGCGTAAATTCCATCCAGACCGAGCAGGAGAGTGTTGGCGAGGGTGCAAAGAAGTGGGCACTATGGCCCACATATGGTGGGGATGTCCAAAGATTAAAAAGTATTGGAATATAATTCTTTTTTTTTTTTCAAATTTTTTATTTAACACAAGAAGACCAGTATACAGGGATCAGAACAAACAACAGTATAGACAACAGTACAACTGTAGTTAAACAAACGGCAATATATCTATACCAATTCAGACAGAACGCTCGTCACTAAGACTTCACCATTAGGTGGGCCTAGCGTGTAAGGCTATTTGGACACGTATTATTCCCACAGCCGACACCGTCTCCTCCGGGAAGGGGTATGGCATGTCTAGGCGAGGAGAGCGGCGGCGTGTCTGACTCTGTAAATGTGGTCTTGCCTTTTTTTTTTTTTTTTTTCTCTCTAGGGTTTTCCCTAAGGTTACTAGAGGACCGGGATGGGTCCGCGGGGGAGGGGTGTAACAGGGCAATACGGGTCGGGTCATTAGAAGGGGGGAAAAAAATAAAAATAGAAAAGGGGAGGGTTGGGAGGGAGGGTACTGTGTCATTATCCTGAAAGGGTTGTCAGTCGACTCTGAGAGCACGGCCTTCATTAGAGTATCTGAAGGCATTCCATGCCTGCCACGTTTTAGAATATGTTTCCTGTCGGTGCTGGCTGGTGAGTATCAAGTCCTCCAGTCGGCTAATATCATCTACTTTATGTAGCCATTGGGCGGTAGTTGGTGGGTTCAGGGATTTCCAGTTAAGAGGTATGCACGTCTTAGCAGCATCCAGAAGGTGCCGTATCACAGATCTGCCATATTTCCGGGAAGGTATATCCGTCACATGGAAAAGAAAATAGGCCGGTGAAAACGGCACCACTCGGTCAGTGAATGTCTGGGTGATACGCCACACCTCTCTCCAAAAATTATACAAATGGGGGCAGGACCAGAATATATGCAGGAGGGTGCCCTCGTCTGAGTGGCACCTCCAGCATCTGTCCGAGGTCGTCGAGAAGATCTTATGTAAAAGAGCGGGGGTTTTGTACCAGCGTGAGAATTTTAAAGTTTGTTTCCTGTTGCCTGGTGCATAGTGAGGACTTGTGGGTGAAATTAACCACTTCAGGACCGCCGTATTGCCAATGTACGTCAGCACAATGGCACAGGCAGGCACAATCACGTACATCTACGTGATTGCCTTCCAGCAGGTGGGGGGTCCAATCGGACCCCCTCCCGCTGGTTACGGCGGTCCGATTCGGTCCAGGAGCGCTCCGTGATGAGGGGATGGCCGTTGGTTTTCGGCCACCCCCTCTGGATCGCTCCTGGCCAATGAGAAGCTTCCTCCCCTGTGTATTGTTTACACAGGAAGGAGGAAGTGATGTCATTCTCCTCGGGGCGGTCTTTTTGACCGGACTACGAGGAGAAGAGTAAAAGTAAGTGTGCACCAACACTACACTGACATGTAGGTACACACAGGCACACAAACCCCCCCCCGCCCCCCCTCCCCCCCCAGTCACAGTGTCACTGATTGCATTGATCATTTCTTTACTGATCAATGCATTCAGTGTCAGTTGTGACAGTAAAAACTGTCAGGACAGTTAGTGTTAGGTCCAGGGTAGCCCCCTATCACCCCCCAATAAAGATTTAACCCCCTGATTGCCCCTAGAGTTAACCCTTTCACCCCCTTTTGCCAGTGTCACTAAGCGATCATTTTTCTGATCGCTGCATGTGTCGCTAGGTAGCTAGTTATTTTTTTAGGTTCACCGCCAGGTTTTTATATCGCTAGGTACCCCGATATACTACCCAATAATGGTTTTAACCCCCTGATTGCCGCTAGTTAACCCTTTCACCCCCTTTTGCCAGTGTCACTAAGCGATCGTTTTTCTGATCGCTGCATTAGTGTCGCTACAGTCGCTAGGTAGCTAGTTATTTTTTTAGGTTCACCGCCAGGTTTTTATAGCGCTAGGTACCCCGATATACTACCCAATAATGGTTTTAACCCCCTGATTTCCACTAGTTAACCCTTTCACCCCCTTTCACCAGCGATCACAGTATAAGTGTCACTGGTGACGCTGGTTAGCCAGTTAGTTATTTAGGTTCCCCGTCAGGTTTTTATATAGCGCCAGGGACCCCCATATACTACCTAATAAAAATTTGAACCCCCTGATTGCTCCTAGTTAACCCTTTCACCACTGATCACCGTATAAGTGTTACGGGTGACTCTGGTTAGTTTGTTTTTTATAGCATCAGGGCACCCACCATTTATTACCCAATAAAGGTTTAACCCCCTGATCACCCGGCGGGTGATATCAATTAGGTTTTAGGGTCAGGGTCTGCGTCGCCCCAGGCAGCACTAGGTTAGTGCCAGTACCGCTAACACCCACACACAAAGCATACACCTCCCGTAGTGGTATAGAATCTGAACAGATCAATATCTGATCTGATCAGATCTATACTAGCGTCCCCAGCAGTTTAGGGTTCCAAAAAAACGCATTGTTAGCGGGATCAGCCCAAATACCTGCTGGCACCTGCGTTTTGCCCCTCTGCCCAGCCCACCCAAGTGCAGTATCGATCACTGTCACTTACAAAACACTAAACACATAACTGCAGCGATCGCAGAGTCAGGCCTGATCCCTGCCATCGCTAACAGGTTTTTTGGTAGCATTTTATATTCAAATCCGGAAGGCAGTGCTTGGTTTTCGGGGTCCCGTACGTGGCTAGGCTCCCAAAAAGTCCCCCACATGTGGTATCCCCGTACTCGGGAGAAGCAGCAGAATTTATTTTGGGGTGTCATTTCACATATGCCCATAGCATGTGTGAGCAATATATCATTTAGTGACAACTTGGTGCAAAAAAAAAAAAAGTTTGTAATATTCCCGCAACTTGTGGCAAAATATAAAATATTCCATGGACTCAACATGCCTCTCAGTAAATAGCTTGGGGTGTCTACTTTCCAAAATGGGGTCATTTTGGGGGGTTTTGTGCTATTTTGGCATTTTATGGCCTTCGAAACTGTGATAGGTAGTGAGGAGTTAAATCAAAAATTTGCACCCTTAGAAATCCTGAAGGTGGTGATTGGTTTTCGTGGTGCCGTGCGCAACTAGACTCCCAAAAAGTCCCACACATGTGGTATCCCCATACTCGGGAGAAGTAGCGGAATATATTTTGGGGTGCAATTCCACATATAACCATGGCATGTGTGAGCAATATATCATTTAGTGACAACTTTTTGTAAAAAAAATTTTTTTTTTTTTTTTTGTCATTATTCAATCCCTTAGGACAAAAAAAATAAATATTCAATGGGCTCAACATACCCATCAGCAATTTCCTTGGGGTGTCTACTTTCCAAAATGGGGTCATTTGGGGGGGATTTGTACTGCCCTGCCATTTTAGCACCTCAAGAAATGAGATCGGCAGTCATAAATTAAAAGCTGTGTAAATTCCAGAAAATGTACTCTAGTTTGTAGACGCTATAACTTTTGCGCAAACCAAAAAATATACGCTTATTGACATTTTTTTTTACTAAAGACATGTGGCTGAATAAATTTTGCCCTCAATGTATGACTAAAATTTAGTTTATTCGATTTTTCTTATAACAAAAAGAAGAAAATATCTTTTTTTTTCAAAATTTTCGCTCTTTTTCCATTTATATCGGAAAAAAAAAAAAAAATAAATAAAAAAAAAAAAAAAAAAAATCGCAGAGGCAATCAAATACCATCAAAAGAAAGCTCTATTTGTGGGAAGAAAAGGACGCAAATTTCGTTTGGGTGCAATATTGCATGACCGCGCAATTACCAGTTAAAGCAGCGCAGTGCGAAATTGCAAAAAGACCTCTGGTCCTTAAGGTATTTATTGGTCCGGAGCTGAAGTGGTTAAGTATTTGTTGCTTCTGATTGTCTGTGAAGGTAACAGCTAGGTCTCCTTCCCACTTAGCAAGATATGGGGGGTGGAAATCTTTTGGGGGTTCAATCAACATCGCGTATGTTATGGACAATGCGTGGGTGAGGGTCCCGCTCTCCGTGCAGAGCTTTTCTAGGTGTGTAAGGGGTCTCCGTGAATCATTGGGTGGTGGCGGTGGAATATAATTCTATCCTATATCAAAGATATAACCAAAATCGAGGTAGCCGCAGATCTGTGGGTGGTATTTCATGGTATACAGGGCTCGGTTAAGCGATATAAGGCGACGCTAGTTCCGCATTTATTAAATGCTGGGAAAAAATTTAATTTCTAAAAACTGGCAAGAGAAAGAAGCACCCGCAATGTGGAAATGGGTGAATGCTGTCAAGGACACGCATAGGAGTGCCTAGGTAACAATTTGAAAGAGAAGAGTAATAAATATATTACTCAGAAATGGAAAAGTTGGCAAGAATTTAAAACGAAATGGTATATTTCTGAAAGGCTAAGGGTATAAACCCCACACTGAGTTATATAGTGTCGTGGATAAAAAAAATTTCCTTGTCTGTCTTTATAGCAGGGGTGTTCCTCGGGGCCAGTGGGAGGAGGGTGGGTAGCAGATGGGGGGGGGGGGGGAATAGTCCCAGTAGGGCAAGAAGAAATGATTGTAACAATTTATTGAAAGTTAAAAAGTGAGATAACTACGAAAGTATAGGATGCAAGCGGGGGATTATTTGTAAGGAAATCTGCACCTATTAAGTAGTTGGTTCAATAATTATAAAAAAATAAATAAAAAAAAGAAGAGGGGGGATACAAAACTTGCCACAATGATGTGAAGAAGGATGAAAAGGATTCTGAGCGGTAAGCGGATTTGAGTCCTGTGGTACAAAACGGAATTCACTGACGTGGTTAAAAAAAAAAAAAAAAAAAAAAAAAAGAAGAAGAAGAAGGAGGTCGTCCAGAAAACACACGATTGCGCTCCCTCAGCAAGCCAAAATTGGGGCTAGCACCTTGAAGACCCTCGACCCCAACGCCAGGCCAAAAGGGAGAGCTACAAATTGGTAGTGCTCATCCCCGACCGCAAATCGCAGAAACCTCTGACGATTGATGCATATATAGGGAAATGCAAGTATGCGTCCTCGATGTCCAGGGATGCCAGAAAATCCCCCTGATGGAGTGCAGCGACCATTGAGCGAACAGATTCCATCCTGAATCTTTGTACCTTCACAAAGCTGTTGAGGGCCTTGAGATCCAGGATTGGACGGACCCCTTCCTTTTTTGGGACCACAAACAGATTGGAGTAGAAACCCTGAAACCTTTCCAGTGTTGGTACAGGTACCATCACCCCACATAGCAGCAGGTCCTGTACTGCCCCAAACAGGGCCTCCTGATGAGCCAGAACAACATGAAGGTTGGAGGGGGGGAAAAAAAAAAAAATCAGTTTGGCGGACAAGAAAGAATCCATCTTGCATCCTGATGAAACCAGTTCGCAGATCCACTGGTTGGAAAGTAGGGAGGTCCGCCGAGCTGCAAACTCCCAAAGACGACCCCCCCCCCCCACCCGAGAGTCGGGCGGGGGAAAACCTTCATGTGGTAACAGATTTGCTCGCAGGCTTGTTTGGCTTGCGAAACCAGGGATACTTTTGTCCCTCAGCAGGCACCTTGTCAGACTGGGAACGCTTACCTGCCGACCCAGGTGGCCGAAAAATCTGCTTCTGAGCGGAAAAGGAGGGCCCTTGCCTACGGCATTGCTCCTTACTTTTCCTGGACTGTGGGAGCAATGTACTCTTACCCCCAAGTAACATTCTTAATGAGGTCATCCAAATAGCCTCTCTCCCTGGAAGGGCAAGTTGGCCAGTGCTTTAGATACCTGGTCCACAGACCAGCATTTCAGCCAAATCAGGCGACGTAGCACTACTGCTGAGGCTCTAGAGAGCAAGGGGTGCCGTATCTAAGGCCACATCACAGACATGCTTAAGGCCCTGCACCAACTGGTCTTCCAGCTCCACGCAGACCAGGGAAGCCTGTTGCTTCTCCAACTCACGGTGCAAAAATTTAGACCATTCAGTTAAGCGTCTGTGACACCCGGGTCGTGGCCAACACTGGCCGCAATGCTGACCCCACCACCATAAAACATGGACCGGGCAACCGCCTTGGCCCTCCTGTCGGCAGGGTCCTTGAAAGCAGGGATCCCTTCCACTGGAATAGTGGTTACCTCATTTAACCTGGATACCGGGGGGGGGGGGGGGGTCAACAATCAAAGGAGATGCCCCTTTTGAAGAGAGTTTCCTGAAGAAATGGATAACACACCGCCATGCTTTTCAGGACTGAAAAGGTCCGCTGCGGTTTTCCCCACTCCTTGTAAATAAACTTATGAAAATAAGTTGGGTAAGGAAACACCATAGCCGTGCGGGCCAGCTTGTGGGACCCAAAAGGGGCCGACACCTCTGTAGATGCCCCCGCCGTATCCTCAATTTTTAGGGTATCCCGCATCGCTGTAATAAGTGGTCCTACGAGTTCCTTTTCCTGCGCTGACCCAGACACAGAGTCATCCTCACTGTCCGAACGGTCCAGGCCCGCATCCTCAGATACATCAGAACAGGGGCCGCCTGTCACAGCTGGGCCCGAGGCTGAATCAGAGCTTTCCCCTGTGGAGGGGGCATTTTTTACCCCCCTTGCGCCCTGGCAACAAAGGCCTCCAGGACCGCCGACAGAGCGTCCATAGGCACCGGAGGTGCAGGGGAACCAGTTGCAATCACAGGGATGTCCGTGGAAGACACGCCAGCTTCTGACGCCATGCTGACCCACTCGCCTGTCACCACTTAGGGACCCAAGGCAAATCACACAAAAAAGTCCACCCTCCTAGCTGCACATACTGAGCGCCGCCCCCCCCCCCGCAGGACTCACCACCCTGACCCTAGGTACTGCGCTGTGCTGCTGCTGTCCGCTCTCCCGTGTCATCCATGAGGTGTGTGTGGAAAGCTCTCCGTTCTAAGGAAAAAAGCACCCAGCACTAGAGGCAAAACTACCTGAGGCTACTAGAAAATGGCCACCCCAGCAAAAACGTCTGAGGATGCTAAGAAAATGGCCGCTGAACTGCTAGAAAATGGCTGAAAAGTAAAAAACTGGCTAAGGCTACAAAAAAAATAAAAAATGGCCATGGCCCCAGGAAAATGGGCGGAGTGAGCGGCGGCCTCCCCACATGAAGAGGAAGAGGACAAGCGGACCCCCCCCAATGCCCAGTGCAGCCCCCCCCCCCCCCCCGAGGACCCCCGGTCAGATGCGTGCACTGCACCCCCATGTTCCCAGTCAAACAGAGGAGGGAAGGGACAGGGAGAGAAGAAAAGGAGAGTGAGAGACTCCTAGTTGACCTCCCAGGAAATGCCCAGCTGCTCCAACCTGCCGAAAAGCATACTTACCCCTACTGCAGGGACTGCTGGACACATTTCACAGACAGACCCATCACCCAAGCAGTACGGGGTGGCTGCCAGCCACGACACACTGACACAGACAGCAGTAACCCGGTCATGTGTGTGCCCCGCAGCATATAGCTTACCAGCCGCCCCTGGATTAGACGGGGCATGTTGTGGCCATCTAATCCAGGGGCCGGATAAGCCTATATCCCTATCATGTATATATGAATTCCACTGGAGGTTTGAAAATTCGCCAAGAAGCTTTGGGGGCCTACATATCTCTCTGATCAATGAGGACGTTAAAATATACGCTCAGATTTGGCCAAAACATTGAGACCACTTATGCTCGATTGTATTGAGGAAGATCAAGCGGGTTTTGTTCCTGGGAGGGAGCCAAGAGATAATGGGGTTCATTTACGAAAGGCAAATCCATTTTGCACTACAAGTGCAGTCACTGTAAATCAGAGGGGTATATCTGAAATGAGGGGACGCTCTGCTGATTTTTTCATCCAATCATGTGAAGGCTAAAATGCTGTTTATTTCCCTTGCACGCCCCCTCTGATTTACAGCGACTGCACTTGCAGTGCAAAAGTGGATTTGCCTTTCGTAAATAACCCCAATATATTAACAACAACTTTATTAATGCATGTTGCAATAAAAGGGAAAGAAACCTGCTCTTAACAGATGCGGAAAATGCTTGATAGATTAGATTGGGACTTTAGGTTACAGACATTTCACAGATTTGGTATAGGCCCGCGAATGCCGAGGCGATTAGAGGCTCTGTACTCGAAAGGTACTGCCAAAATTCAAGTTAATGGAACCCTGTCTGAGGCCTTTCGGTTGTTCAATGGTACACGAGAGGGCTGCCCACTTTCACGCCTCTACTTCTTGTGTTCTCATTGGAACCCCTTTTAGCCTCTAAGAGCGCTAATCATAAGATTAGGGGATATAGAAGTCACGGAACAGGAACATAATATATCCGCGTTTGCGGACAATATTATGTTATACATAATGAACCCCACACAAAACACTCCCAGATGTTTTGACAGAATTTAATACAGGGGTATTTCAAACCTTAAGATAAATATGCAGAAGACAGAGATACTAGATATCTCGGTTCCCTCAGATGAAGGTAGGGATCTTAGAATCCTATATCCCTTTAAGTGGAGGAGGAGGGGATTGAAATATCTGGGAGTGTTTTTGTCAACATTAACAGTGGATTTATATCAGGATAACTATCTGCCCCTACTGAATAAAATCAAAACAAGAGTTAAAAGGTTATCCTGTTCATAGACTGTCATGGTTTGGCAGAATTAGCATGATTAAAATGATGACCCTCCCGAAAGCCCTGTATATCTTTCAGTGTCTCCTAATAAACATTCATGTTGTTTACTTCAAAACCAAAAGGCCGAAACCACCTTTGGAAGAAAAAAAAAAAAAAAAAAAAAAAAAAAAAAAAAAAGGGAGGGCTGCGAACGTAGCACCGCCTTATCCTTGTGGGGGACCAAGTAGGAAGACTTGCATGACAAGGCCACCAACTCAGAAACCCTCCTTCTACCTTCTGAGAGAGTCAACAAGGAAATCTCCCTAATATTTTCAAAAGGCGGTTTCTGAAGAACCAATAGCACCAGATTCAGATCCCACGGAGTTAGTGGTGGTCGAACTGGAGGGGCTACGTGTCGAAACCCTTTGCACAAACATACTCACTAATGAGCGAGTCCACAAGGAATGTTGGAAAGACAGCCAAGGCCGATATCTGCCCCTTGATGGTGCTTAAGGCAAGTTTCTGATCCATTCCTCGCTGTAAAAAACAGAAAGATCCTGGAAATTGAGTATATACGTGGATGCCACCCCATCTCCTCACACATGGAGATTTAAGCCTTCCACGTACAATGGTAAATCTTCCGAGAAGATGACTTCCATGCCCTCAGCATAGTGGAAATTAGAGTCTGACAGACCTTGATCCCTTAGTACCTGGCTTTCAACAGAAATGCCGTTAAAACCAGCAATGGATGCGAAAGAAGGTCTTCTCGCTTCGGCAGCCGCCACAAGGAACATCCGTCACCAGTCGTACTACCAAGGACTGCCCAGGGATCTCTTGTCCTGGACACAAACCTCCACACCTTTCCGATTGAGCCAAGAGGCCAAGAGATCCACATCTGGTGTGCCCCACTTTAGGCAAATGAGCCGGAATACAATTCGGATGCAATGACCATTCCCCTTGGTCCAGCATCTGATGACTTATGTAGTCCGCCTGCCAGTTTTCTAGGCCCGGAATGCATATGGCCGACAGGACCGACACGTGCTGCTCTGCCAGATGTAGGATGTGAGAGACCTCCCATGCTGCGGCCGAGCTCCTTGTTCCTCCTTGATTGTTGGTGTATGCCACCGCCTGAGCGTTGTCTGACTAGATCCCGACCGGACACCCCTGCAGCCTCCGTGACCACGTAGAGAGACACCGCCTGATCGCCCGAAACTAGAGTACATTGATCGGCAGTTGGGATTCTGCCCGCGTCCAAAGGCCCTGGGCCCACTGTACGCCAAAAACTCCCCCCAACCGGTCAGGCTGGCGATCACCACCCAAAACGGAGAGGAAGGAACGATCCTCAGCCACCAGAAGGGAATTCCAGACTAGATGGTTCACCCGAATTTGATAATCCAGGGATAACAGATATTTGTCCCATTTTGACAAAATCTCCTTTTGCAAGACTCGAGTGTGAAATTGAGAGTACGGTACCACTTCAAAGGTGGCTACCATGAGGCCCAAGACTCGCATGCAGAAGCGTGACAACCACCTGTAGTTCACCAACAACTTCACCACAGCTTGATGAGTCTGTAGCTTGTCTGACGGGAGAAAAACTCGCTTCTGAGGAGTCCAGCAGTAAGCCCAGGTACTCTAGGCGTTGAGTCAGCATTAACACCAACTTTTTTTAGGTTCAGTACCCAACCATACTCCCGGAGAGTCTGTATGGTGATCGCTACATCCTCCCTTAATTCTGAGGCAGAAACTGCCCTCAGAAGGAGGTCGTCCAGGTAACCCATGATTGCAATCCCACGTTGCTTTAACAAACACCATACTTGGGGCTAACACCTTGGTGAAGACTCGGGGTGATGACACCAGGTCAAAAGGGAGAGCCACAAATTGGTAGTGCTCTTCCCCAACTGCAAATTGCAGAAACCTCTGATGCCTGAGGCATATGGGTACATACAAGTATGCGTCCTTGATATCAAAGGGATGCCAGGAATTCCCTTTGATGGAGTGTAGCGACCACGGAGCAAACTGATTCCACCCTGAACCTTTGCACTTTCACAAAGTTGTTGAGGGCCTTGAGGTCCAGGATTGGACATACCCCTTCCTTCTTTGGGACTACAGATTGGAGTAGAATCCCGGAAACCTTTCCAGCGTCGGTACAGGTACTATCACCCCACGCAGCAGCGGGGAGATAAGGTCCTGGTACTGCCCCGAACAGGGCTTCCTGACAAACCAGAAGCAGATGAAGGTTGGAGGGAAAGAATCTGTTTGGTGGACAAGAAAGAAACCATCTTGTATCCCGATTAAACCAGTTCGCAGACCCATTGGTCAGACAGTAGGAAGGTCCACCAAGCTGCAAACTCCCGAAAGCGACCCCCCACCCGAGAGTTGGGCGGGGGCAAACCTTCATGTGGTGACATTTTTGCTCGCAGACTTGTTTGGGTTGCGAAATCAGGGATGCTTTTGTCCTTCAGCCGGTGCCTTGTCGGACTGGGAACACTTAACTGCTGACCCGGGCAGGAGAAAAAGCCGTTTCTGAGCAGAAAGAGGGCCCTTGCCTACAGCGTGGCTGGACTGTGGGAGAAGCGTGCTCTTCCCACCGGTAACATTTTTAATAATGTCGTCCAGCGAGGCTCCAAATAACCTGTCACCTTGGAGGGGCAAATCCGCCAGTGCTTTTTTAGATGCCTGGTCTGCAGACTAGCATTTCAGCCAAATCAGGCGCCGTAACACCACTGCCGATACTGATGCTCCAAAGAGCAGAGGGGACTGTATCCAAGGCCGCATTACAAACATACTTAAGGCCATGCACCAACTGATCTGCCAGTTCTACGCAGACTGGGGAAGTCTGTTGCTTCTCCAATTCACGGTGCAGCAACTTTGACCATTCAATAAGTGTCTGCGACACCAAGGCCGTAGCCAGCACAGGTCATAACGCTGACCCCCACCACCGTAAACATGGACCGGGCCACTGCCTCAGCACTCCTGTCAGCAGGGTCCTTGAAGGCAGCAGGGGGGGGGGGGGGGGGGATCAACGACCGGAGGAGACTCCCATTTTTTCAGGAGGCTCTCCTCAAAGGGGTAATGCACCGCCATTCTTCTCAGGACTGAAAAGGCCCGTTGCGGGCTTCCCCATTTTTTGTAGATTAACTTATCAAAATAAGTCAAATACGGAAATGCCTTAGGTGTGCGGGCCGGTTTACAGGACCCAAAAGGGACCGCCACCTCCGCAGATGTCCCTGCTGCATCCAGTATCTTCAGGGTGTCCCACACCACTGTAAGAAGTGCTCCTACTAGTGCTTTTTCCTGCGCTAACCCGGACACAGAATCATTCTCACTGTTCGAAAGGTCCTGGTCCACATCCTCTATGTCAAAACAGGGGCTACCTGTCACCGCGGAGTCAGGCCTGATACCTTTGATCGCTAACAGTTTTTTGGTAGCGTTTTGTCGCTGACAGCGTAGGAGCTTTTTTATCTGTGAGTCTCACTAGTGTACCACTAAATTTAGAGCCCAAAATGGCAAATCGAAGGTACACTAGTGAAGAGGCCTACACGTTTGAGCATGACAGATAGTGAAGAGGAAGTCACTCATCTGTCAGATTCAGGCTCAGAATATGAACCAGTAGACAGCAGTGTCACCCTGACAGATGGCTCTGATGACAAAGTTGTGGTCCCTGCCAAGGTCAGGTGAACCAGACCCGAACAACTTCTTCTGTTGATGTACAAGATCTGCAGGTCCCTAGTATGTAGAAGAGCAGCATTAGCGCCGCTCATCCTTCTGGTGAACTGGCAAGCACCAGCGGCCTAGTACACCCTGGTCGTAGTCAAACCAGCACTGCAGTATCACGTGGAGACGTGGCGAGTCCCATAAGTGCAGTTCAAGCTGGTCAGGTGCCAAGCACAAGTAGGGTCCTGCTACCACCAAGAAGACGAACACAGGCCCGTCGTGCCCATAGTGCCATTCCTGCTGCTTTCACCAATCCTGATTGGTAACCCACCACTTCTGCAGCACACTACTTTCCCCATTCACTGGCCAACCCAGAATTCAGGTGCAAACATTTGATTTTACGTCAGTTCATTTTTATGCACCGTTTTTCACCAAAAATCTCTATAGATCAGTGGTCACCAACCCTGTCCTCAGGGCCCACTAACAGGCCAGGTTTTATGTATTACCTTCGGGAGATGCAGACTAGAATACTGCAATCACTGAGCAGCAAATGGTATCACCTGTGATGTATTTCGGTTATCTTACAAACCCGGCCTGTTAGTGGGCCCTGAGGACAGGGTTGATGACCACTGCTATAGATCTATTGTGGACCAAAGCAATTTGTACGCTGGTCAACACATCGCCACTATTCCCTAGTCCTCCCTTGCCAGAGATTGGAGACCAAATACGGTCTCCGAATTTAAGATCTTTCTGGGCCTTTCCCTCAACATGAGCATAACCAAAAAGTGAGTTGCGGTCATATTGGTCCACTGACACAATTCACCATATGCCCGTATTCTGGATACGATCAGCTCTACATAATTCGGCACCCCGTAAACCACTTCAACGTTTTGCAGACTTGTTTACTCCCCATCAAATTGTCTGTTTTTGTCCCCGATTAAGTTTTCTGGCCGCTTGTGATCCCCAGCAAGTGTGCCAGATACGGGGGTCAAGATGTATAAGCTCTGTGACAGGGCTACAGGCTATACGTGTAGTTTTATGGTTTACAAGGGCAAAGATAGTCACGTAGAGCCGACAAACTGCCCTGAATACATAGGAAGCGCTGGTAAGATTGTGTGGGACTTGGTGTCACCCTTATTCGGGAAGGGGTACCACTTCCGTAAGTGGACAATTATTACACGAGCGTGCCACTGTTTATTCATTTGTTTGATCAGCAGATTGGAGCATGTGGCACCGTGCGACCTAATCGCCGGGGATTTCCCCAGCGGCTTGTAGATTCCAGTCTTAGGCTGGGGGAGAGAGCCTGCTTGCAATGTAATAACTTGCTCGCTATAAAGTGGAGGGATAATAAGAATGTTTTTGTTCTTACCTCCCATCATGCAGACATGACGGTCCAAATTACTACGGCGAATGGTGTTGTGGTGAACTCCTCTGTGTCCACGAATATAACCAAAATATGGGGTGCATGGACCTCAACCACTAGTTGTTGGCGCCGTACCTAGTTGCTCGTAAGGCCAAGTGTCTGTTTATTTCAATTGGCTTTCCTGAACGCTCATGTGTTATACAGAGCTTCAGGACTGACTGGACTCTTCCTTAAGACCCCTTTCACACTGGGGCGTTTTTCAGGCGTTTTTCATGCGCGTTAGCGGAAAAATAAGCGCCTGAAAGAAGCCGCAACTGCAATCCCAATGTAAAAGCCCGAGTGCTTTCACACCGAGATCCCTTTCATACTGGGGCGTTTTTCAGGCGCTTCAGCGTTAAAAAAAGCGCCTGAAAGAAGCTGCAACTGCAATCCCAATGTAAAAGCCCGAGTGCTTTCACACCAAGGCGCTGCGCTGGCAGGGCGTCAAAAAAAAGTCCTGCAAGCAGCTTCTTTGCAGCACATTTGGAGCGGTGAATACAACGCTCCTAAAGCGCCCCTTCCCATAGAAATCAATGGGAAGCGCCTGTAAAACGCCAGAAAAACGCTACTGGCGCCAGCGTTTTGTGGGCGCTTTTAACCCTTTATTTGGCCACTAACAGGGGTTAAAAGCGCCCCAATAACGCTCGAAAAACGCTGGTAAAGCGCTGCTAGTTTAAGCGGCGCTTTACGAGCGTTTTTCGGGCGCTGACATTGTGAAAGGGTTCTTAAAGCACTTGGGCTTTCACATTGGGATTGCAGTTGCGGCTTCTTTCAAGCGCCTTACAAGCTCTTTTTTAACGCTAAAGCGCCTGAAAAACGCCTGAAAAACGCCCCAGTGTGAAAGGGGTCTAAATTCCAGGAAGAGATCGTCAGAGCCCTTCTGTATCCAGACGGTGCTCCACCTCACCTTCCCCAACCAAATGCAGTAAGCCGGCTGCATGAGAGGCATTTTCCTTATGTCCTCCCAAGTACCCCTACCCAACGAATCCCCCCAAAGAAGATGTCATGTCTGCAGAAAGGATATAGGCGTGAACACCCGCTATTATTGTCCCTCCTCTCCTGACAATCCTGGTCTTTGCATTGGTGAATGTTTTAAACGCTACCATACACTGGTTAAGTTTTAGCATAGGGTATAGCATTGCATAGACTAGGCACACGTTCACAGGGTCTCCCAAGATGCCATCGCATTTTGAGAGACCCTCACTGCTGGAACCGTTAGAACTGTTAGTTACAAAAAAAAAAAAAGTGTAAAAAAAATAAATAAATAAATAATAATATAAAAACCAAAAATAGTCGTTTTATTGTTCTCTTTTTTACTGTATTCTATTCTGAAATGTTTTATCATGTATATACACTATTACACGGATAAGAATTATAAAATTAGATTAGGCATTACGATTAGAATTAAAATGATTAATTCTTACCAACACACATATTTATACCTACGTCGGTCAAATAAAAACGTATTAAAGGACCTATGTTTTTTTTTTCCCCCTTTTATATATATAGATAATGTCAAACGTCTAATACTTACAAGTAATCCGATATATTACTATTTTCAGGTGCGGCCACCCACGGGGTGACACAAACCCCCCCCCCCCCCTTTTTGTTCCCCTTGGGGAAACTCCACATACTGTCATCTCTTGTAAGTCTGTGATTTTTCTATACCTACGTGGAACTCCCCCTTTCTCCCCCCCCCCCCCCCCCCCCCCATTTCCAGTGGGTGGGACGAGTAGGTAGGAACATCACGACAGCAGGCTCAGGATCACCCTTAGGGAGAAAAAGTAGGCTGTCCAACATCTAAATAAAAGCTTCTGGTTCAAATGTAATGATTCGGTGGAAATGGTAAATATCACATGAGAATAATAAGAGAAATAATAATAACCATATAATTGGTTTACAAATTCTGAATTCTTTTCTTTCCTTTCTGAAAATTTGCAGTCGCCCCCCCCCCCCCCCCCCAGAAGAAGACCATAATTCCTAGAAGGTCGAAATGCATCAGGGTAGCAGGGGTGTTTTTATTCAATGGATTAATAGTTTGAAAATTGTTGCAATTGTTTTGATATGATTTATGTACCAAGTGATGTATGTATTTCTATCCATTTAATTGTTCAAATAATGTGTACCAGAGCTTGAATTTTAACTCCTTGTGGCTACAATGCTTTTTGGACTAATAATTTTACATATACTCATCCTTGTTTTTAGGCAGCAATAAGAAACCCCAAGGGGGACCCATTTTATAGTCCAATGGTGGGCATACCCACCGATCAAGCTCTTTTTCGTTCAGCCCACAGGCTGCATGAAAAAAAAATAGATTACAATATATGGCCATCAAGAACGTTGCTGGACTTTGAGTGGTTATACCAGAATGATGCCTGCAGGTTTAGATATTCTTTTCAGCCAGCGGTCGGCTTTCATGTAAAAGCAATCCTAGCGGCTAATTTGCCTCTAGACTGCTTTCACAAGCAGTGGGAGGGAATTACACCCCCCTCCCCCCCACCGTCTTCCATGGTTTTCTCTGGCTCTCATGTCCCAACAGGAGACGTGAGAATGCAACCGGTGATTCGGCCAGCTGACCATAGATCACAGGCCAGTACGGCTCCAATCATCTCTATGGCATAAGAAACCAGAAGCTACGAGTATTTTATGACTTAGATTTCGCCGGATGTAAACAGCGCCATTGGGAAAGCATTTTATCACACCGATCTTGGTGTGGTCAGATGCTTTTAGGGCAGAGGAGAGATCGAGGGTCTAACAGACCCCAATTTTTTGAATTTATTTTTTTTCAAAAACTAAGAGTACCTGTCACTACCTATTGCTATCATAGGGGATATTTACATTCCCTGGGATAGGAACCGTTTAAAAATAAGATTAAAAAAAGGCAAAAGCACCCCTGTCCCCCCCCCCCCCCCCCGCTCTCACGCAAAGTAGAACGCAAGCATCAGTCTGGTGTCAAGTGTAAACAGCAGTTGAACTGTGCATGTGAGGTATCACTGTGAAGGTCAGATCAAGGGCAGTAATTTTAGCAGTAGACCTCTTCTGTAAATCTATCATTTTGGCCTAAATGTATGACTAAAATTGAGTTTATTGGATTTTTTTTTTGTATATAACAAAAAGTAGAAAATATTTTTCTCTAAATTTTCGGTCTTTTTCCGTTTATAGCACAAATAATAAAAACCACAGAGGTGATCAAATACCATCAAAAGACATCTATTTGTGGGGGAAAAAAAAGTATGCAAATTTTCGTTTTGGGTACAGCATTGCATGACCGCGCAATTAGCAGTTAAAGCGACGCAGTGCCAAATTGTAAAACGTACTCCGGTCAGGAAGGGGGTAAATCCTTCCGGGGCTGAAGTGGTCCTGTCATGCTTTTTTTCTATTACAAGTGATGTTTACATTCCTTGTAATAGGAATAAAAGTGACAAAAAAATAAATATATAAAATTTTAAATGCGCCCTGTCCCGCCAAGCTTGCGTACAGATGCGACCGCAAACGTGAGTAGCACCCGCATATGAAAAACGGTGTTCAAACCACACGTGAGGCATAACCGCGATCAGTAAGTAGTGCAAGAGCAATAATTCTAGCCATAGACCTCCTCCAACTCAAAAGATGTAACCTGTAGAATTTTTTTTTTTTTTTTTTTTTTTTTTATATGTGGCCTATGGAGATTTTTAAGGGTAAAAGTTTGTTGCCATTCCCAGAGCGGGCGCAATTTTGAAGTGTGACATGTTGGGTATCAATTTGCTTGGCGTAACATTATCTTTCACAATATTAAATTCAAACTCAACAGTGTATTTTTTCGAGGGGAAAAAAAAGTGCGCTTGTAGGACAGCTGCGCAAATACAGTGTGACAAAACGTATTGCAACGACCGCCATTTTATTCTTATAAAAATTTTTTTATATATATTTGTAGTTTGTTTGGTGGTTCCAAGTCATTTTTTTTTGCTAGAAAAAGTTAGACTTACCGGTAACTTGTTTTCAAGAAGTCTTTCAGGACAGCACCTGAGATGGTGACTCCTCCCACTGGACCATAGGAAACACCTTCTTCCCCCAGAACTTTAAAGGGAGGCACCTCCCTACCAAACCTCAGTTGTAGAAGAGAACCTCCGGCTCCAACTGGAACACATTAACACATACGTTAGTCACAGCATAGTATATCAAAAACCATAGGGCGATGTTGCTGTCCTGAAAGACGTCTGGAAAACAAGTTATCGGGAAGCCGATCTTGGTTTTTCAAAAGGAGTCTTTCAGGACACCGCCTAAAAGGATAAACAGAGACTTCCCCCCTTAGGGCGGGACAACAGCTTGCAGGACCTTTCTGCCAAACGCCTGATCGCTGGCAGATGCGAGGTCCAGCCTGTAATGTTTCACAAATGTGGGAAAACTTGACCACGTTGCCACCTTGCAAATCTGTTCAGGGGTGGCACCAGCTCTCCCTGCCCAAGTGGCCGCCAGTGCTCTGGTTGAATGCGCACAAATTTCTGCTGGTGGAGATAAACTTGCATGTGAATAAGCCTCTGATTTAGATCATTTCAGCAATCTTGCTAAAGAAACTGTAGAAGCCTGGCTTTTCTGTTGCCCCAAAAAAAGAACAAATGTCTAAAAGGGACTTTGTTACAGACTGCAGCACTACCGATAGATCCCATCTAGGGAAAGTCTTAAATAGTGCTGGTCTAGATCACTTAATAGCTTTAAAAAAAAAAATCTGACCAGTGAGCAACCTGCACTTTCAGGGTACTAACTGCTAGTCCCTTATCAGCTCCATCTTGTAAAAATTGTAGAATGGAAACAAAGCTCCCTGGGTCCTGGGCAGATGAATTACAGCATGTATTGTAAACCTTCCAGACCTTATTATAAATGTCCCTTGTTACCGTTTTCCTACTTGACATTAGTGTTGCAATCAACCAGTTGGAAAACCCCTTGCTTCTTAGGAGCTGCTTCTCAGATACCAGGCTGTGAGTGGCAGACTGGCCACTTCTGGGTGATTTACCGGGGCCTTGTATCAGATTGTGTCTGGAGGGGCAGATGCCAACATGGTCTGACCGCCATTTTCAGAACGGTTGAAAACTAGGACCTTCAGGTCCAAAGAAGATGATTAAGATGGTTAACAGGATTAACTGGAATGGGGGGGGGGGGGGGAGCAACAAACATGGAATTTCCATGGATACGCCAAAGCATCTGTCCCTAGTGATCCATCATGATTGCTTAGGGAAAAGAATTGAGGAACCTGAGCATTCTCCTTTGAGGCAAACAGGTCCACCTCTGGCTACCCCCACTTTTTGGCAATCACAGTGAAAACCTCTGGGTTCAGTGACCATTCTGCTTCTTGAATGAAATTCCTGCTCAGAAAATCCACCACCCTATTTAGGGTCCCTTTTAGGTGGATTGCTGACAGACAGCAAGTGTCCTTCTGCTCTCTGAATAATTTCCATAGCTAGTGCTTGCAGTGACTTGTTCCTTGTACCCACTTGCTTGTTTATATAAGCCACTGCCGTGGCATTGTCCGTCAGTACCTGAACATTATGAGTGTGAAGATCCTAAGCAAATACTATTATAGATAAGGCAATCGCCTTGAGCTCTCTCCAGTTTGAGGACCTTGTTGCCTCATTCTTGGTCCAAATTCCCTGAGTGAAACTCTTTTCTAGGTGGGCCCCCCAACCCAAAGAACTGGCGTTGGTTGGCAGTCTTCTCGAGCGGAAAAGCCCAGACTAACCCCTTTGACAGGATCTCCTGCTTCTACCACCATAGTGACCATTTCACCCGAGTTGGAATTTTTACCTCCGATTTTAGGGATTCCAAAATTGTGATCCCATGATTTCAGGAGAAAAGCCTGCAGGCACCTGAAATGCAGCCTTGCCTTTTAAACAGCTCCCGTGACATATTCGTTACCAAAAACTTTCTTGGAGCGTGTAGCCCTGCGAGAGAGAGTAGTCAGAATAAACCGATGTTACCCCTGACCACTGCGGAAGAAACTTTTGTAGCCTTCTGCCCACCCGCAGGGACAAGTCATTGTGGTTTTTTGGCTTGTGTAGGAGGATGGAAAAGAAACCCGCCTTTAACTTTCGCACGGACCAGTTTTTCCTGAAATTTGCTGTCTTGCTCCCAAGCTTTTTGGAGGTCGAAAAGGATGTTTTGGGACCTGCTTTTTCATTTTGACCAGGAAAGACCTCTTTATCTGCAGTCCTGTCCAGAATATGATCTAGATCACTCGAAATGAAAATTCCACAAAGCTTGCTTTTTGATGCTGTGTCACCTGGCCCGGTCTTTAGCCATAAAGCTCTTCTTGCAGCATTTGTCAAAGCTGCTGATCTAGCTGACATTTTAATAGCTTCAGCCGAGGCATCTGCTATATAAGCATCTGCAGAGATCAGGGTAGGAAAATAATCTAAAATCTCTGGTTTGGGTGAATCCGCCATTATATGCGATTTTAGCTGGTTAACCCAGTATTCAAGATTCCTGGCTACACATGTTGTGGCCATTGCTGGCCTTAAAATTACTCATGACTGATGACTGATTGCCATGATCATTTGAGCAAAAGATCGATACATTTGTTCATTGGATCCTTTAGAACCCCCATGTCTTCAAAAGACAGGTCTGTGGATCTTGAGACCTGGGAGAAAGCAGCATCCAACCTGGGCACCTTGTTCCAAACTGCAGAGGGGTCCCCCTCGAAAGGGAAACGTCTTTGTGGGCTTTAGGGGAAAAAAAAAAAATTTGAACCGACCGAACCAGGAATGTCCGCCCCTTAGGTTCGTTTAACCCTGCAAACATGCGGTCATAAAGAGATAAATTCCTTCTTTTCTTCACTTAAGCCAAGCGTAACATGAATGGCTTGAGAGAAGCCCATCCATCTCTTCTATGGAGAACTTAAATTTGGAGGGGGCCGCTTCAGCCTCCTCTTCCGAGTCTTTAACGGAAGGTGCAGGGTACTGCTCTTCCATTTGAAGGGTCTTTAGATAGAGCTTCCAACACCGGGATAGGAAGAGAACCCTGGGAAGACTCTGAAGTGGATGGCTGACTAGCAGCTGGATTAACTAATGAGTCACGAAAGGTCTGAATCGTGGCATATAGTTCTTTCTTTAGAGGTAACCAGGTCATCACAAACAGAAGCAGATTCCTCCTTAACTAAAGAAGTGATGCAAGCACCACATAGGGCTTTTTCCCAATTTTCTCCCATTTTGGCCCTGCAAGGAGTACATCTTTTTGGGTCAGAGCTTTTAGCCTGTGATAGAAGACAAAAGGGGAGGGGGGGGGGGGAAACAGGGGACCTTTAGCGAGACCCAGTCTCTGCTTTAAAAACAACCCCCACACTGGTGCACTAGGAAGAAACCAGTGCCCAGACAGGCCTCTTGCACACTAGGGGGTAAGAAAATAAATAGAGACCAAAACTACAGGTACGGGAAAAAGCAGACTTAAGCCGTTGCCTCCTACCTGAGCATTGCTGGTGCCTGTCCCCACCGCTGCAGGCGCTGACTCTTCCATAGCGGGTGTGCAGCTTTCCACTCGTGGCTTCACATGCCGCTTCCGGACTTCTATAGTGCCTCTGCACCAGAGCGGAAATAAGTGCCAAATCCTGTCCTCCCTCCTCCCCCCCCCCCCCCCCTGCGTCCATGCCGGAAACATTTACGCCGACCCGATGACCCGCTCTATCACTTCCTGAGCAACCGCCGGTAACACCAATCTTCGGCTGTCACCGAGCACCAAGTGGGGAAGAGGAGCCCATTTACTGTCGCTGCCTGGGTAGGACAGCAGGTCTCCATAGGTAGGGGGAAAAAAAAAAAAGAAGAAGGAGGAGGAGGGAAGCCCCGTCTTTCAGGAGCACCCAAGAGATCTCAACTCCCCTCCAAAAGATGTTCCCTCCGGGCCGGAGGGAAGACAAAAACTGAGGTTTGTTAGGGAGGTGCCTCCCTTTAAAGTTCTGGAGGAAGGTGTTTCCTATGGTCCAGTGGGAGGAGTCACCATCTCAGGTGCTGTCCGTAAAGACGCCTTGGGAAAAACCTGTTTTTAACTGATCAATTTCATAATCGATTAGTTGGCTGATACTAATACTGTACTAATGACACTGGCTGGAAAGGGGCTATAAGGGACGATCAAAGGGTTAACTGTGTGCCCAGCTGATCTTTTACTGCAGTGAGGGAGGTGCTTTTACTAGAGGAAGGCATAGATCTGCTTTTGCAGGAACACAGAATCATGCCTTCCTTACTCACAATAACAGTGGGAGCGAGCCGCTGGTGAAGCGCACTCACGTCCAAATACCCGGAAGTGCAGGATCATGTATGCGTATACACACACACACACACACACAGTGTGGCAACCTTGTAGCAGTAAAACTGCTATAGGGCCATCGGCAAGTGGCTATGACTGCTTCTCTTGTGTAGACATCAAGAAGGGCTTGTTCTAAGGAACAGAGACTTCTAGTCAAGTTTGCTGGCAAGGTCGGAGGCACAGTCCATAAATTGTAGGGGTGCAACGTATCAAAAAAACTCACGGATCGGATCGTTCCTTGGATCAGTCACGGATTGGATCATTTTTCGGATCAGCAAAATAATTGAATTTGCAAAAACCTGTGAAAATTCCACCGCCATATAGTCCTCACTGTAATACTGACAGAGCATGGCTGGGTATGGCAAGGTATTGCAGTGTAGGCTGTCAAAGAGCAGCGCTGTGGGCACTACAGATGCAGCTCACAGCGCTGCATCCATCCGATCTCTCCCCCTCCACTGTACAGATCAGTACAGAGAGGGGAGAGAGGAACAGGTGTCATGACATTTCCTAAGGCCGTGACAGCGGAGCGCGGCGTGTGCCGATCCAAGCGGGGTGACCCGTTCAGATCACGGATCTGTGACGATCCATTGCACCCCTAATAACTTTTATATGAAAAAAGGAAAGACACTACAGGCAGTCCCCAGGTTACAAACAAGAGAGAGTCTGTAGGTTTGTTCGTAACAAATGATATAGGAAAATCTTGCCACTGACCACCCCGGTGGGCAGCCCCTCCACATTTAGAACAATGGCGAAAGAAACCGACCAAACGCAAACCCCTTGAAAAATCCTGCCTCCAGTAACTCATGGACAGTGAAAGCATGACTGTCTGCTGAAGTCAAGTTACTACATTTGTAAGATTCCGACGGGACAGTGATGAGGCCCGTGCGAAGGCCTACTGATAATACCTCCAGCAGGAACTGTCTGAAGACCAGGGATGAGTGTTCTTCTAAATAAGCTCCTAACCATGAAAAATCCTTGGCTAAGTCATGACTTACCAGAAGGCTTGACAAGTGGACTTAAAGGGGTTGTAAAGGTAAATGTTTTTTCACCTTAATGCATTCTATGCATTAAGGTGAAAAAACATCTGACAGTGCCTGCGCCCCCAGTCCCCCCGTTTTACTTACCTCACCCCTCGAAAGTCCCGCGCTCGTCCCCCGACGTCCTTTCCACCGTTCAGCCTGGCCGCTGATTGGCTGGAGTGGATGGATGCAAAGCAGCGCAGCCATTGGCTCGCGCTGCTGTCAATCACATCCACTGACGTGGAGCGCCGGGGCCGTGTGATACAGCGAGCGGCTATAGCCAGATGCTTCTCACCATGAGAGGGAGCTCGCATGAACGTGAGAAGCACATGCGGGAGGAAGCAGAGACAGCCGCCAAGGGATCCCAGAAGAGCTGCACAGTGGAGGTAAGTATAACATGTTTGTTATTTTAAAAAAAAAAAAAAAAAAAAAAAAACTTTACAATCCATTTAAGGCATAACTGCCGGAGTGCCAGGAAGAGCAGGAGCTGGGGGTGCAGCTGATACTTCAGCTCTAGCCGAGCAGGCTTTGATCACTCCATTCTGTCTAGCATCTGTAAACATGGACGTGCAGGACACATTTAGCACTGTATGAATCTAAATTAAAGAAGTATGTCCAGAAACGTGTACTATGCTGGTGGAAGGGAGTGGCCGAGACAGATTTGAGAACAACAAACTGAAGAGTACTGCCTTCCGGGCTGTGTCCAGGGAAGGAAACCCCTGCGGCGATGCTCATCTGTGAGCATAGGTATAGTTCAACTTCTTAATGATGGGGTGCCCACATGGGTTGGAGGGATGAACTAGTCGCCTATCGAAACATGTGACAAGCCCAAATCTAAGGAAACATAAAACTAGAGAAAGTGACAACAATCAGAACATGAAAAACACCCTTTCGTTCCTACCTAAAGATATAGACGTAGGTGAAGTAATGACAAGGCCAACAGCGCGCGAATATGAACCCAATGACAACCACCACCCTAGTGTATGCAGTAAGTGAGCCCCAGTAACCTGCAGAGCAAAGACAGGTAATTAAAAATGAACACTTAGGGCTGATGTACCCACAGACCGTGTTGGGTAGTCTTAATGGTGTAATGAAATGAACGTACATCATATGGTATACGGGCAAGAAGATTGTGGTGCAACAATCAATTAAAAACGAAACCTCAGCCTGTATGGATCTTTAGACATGACAGATCCTGAGATGTGAGCACTAGCAAACAATACCCGAGTATACAATGGAATAACTGAACAAAAGCACAATGAGAGGATGGAAACGGCTGCTTGTGTATGCGTCGTACCTGCATGATACCCAAAGAAACACAGATAAAATGCACCCTTATGAGAACCGATGATAAATGGGCCTATCTATATGCCAGCCCTATATCTGTGGGATGTGGAAACTTGCAAATGATGGATGAGGAGTTGTGCAGCCATGCTGCTGAACTAAGAGACTCAGCCCAGTGCCTCTTCCCTCCGATACTCCTAGTGCCACAGCACCCGACAGAACAGAGTCCAAAACTGTATCAAGTTCCAGTGATCTCAGCACCTCAACTTCATTCCATCACTCCCAGATTGCTGCAACCCCTGTCATGTGCCTGATAAAGTACAGCGTGCACAGCCACTGCTGTGGGCAGAACCACCAACTGGACCTGGCTACCCCCCTGCCTAGGGGCCTGCGACAATCTCCGAACCCATGTGTAGTCTGGACACTACCACAGAAACCCTGTGGAACCCCCGAGAGCGGCCGTAGTGGCACCTAACCCTCCACCGCTCCCCAGTTGAACACCAGCACGCAATTCCCCCCCCCCCCCGCGCAGATGCCCTTCGCCCACACCAACTGGAACCATGAGAATCAGGAGTGATGAACCGCCACAAGTCTCCTGCAGCCAACCGTGCTGCAGCTCTGGAAATCGAAAGTGACGTGGACACCCTGTGACCCGGAAATGACGTACGTCAGCTGTAATCCAGAAACCATGATGAGGAGCCGAAATAGTTATATTTATACCCCCAGACGACAAATGGAGGCTAGCCTCCAGCCAGCCTTCAAACATATGCAAATGGATGCTCACTTGGCAAGGAAATCTTCCCCAGAACTTAGTAAAGGTGCTGCAATCTCACTTTGCTAAGAATACCCCGTTGTGTGCAAGTGTAACAAGAAGAGGAAAAAAATAAATAAATAAAAAAACACCACACTTTTACATTGGTGAGGGTCAGCAGAGCTTCAGTTCATTCAAGAGAAGCTCCAGTCTACAAATACTGATTTTTAATACAAGGACACTTCCCCATCAAGGGATCCAGTGCTGCCCTCACCCAAGCCGATTCTTCAATCTGCTTCAGGTCCAGGCACCAGCATCTTAAAAAGGGAAATCGGCAGTAAAGCTAGGTTTCCAATGTGCAGCCGCGGCCCACACTGCCCTTTGTGAATGGTCCCGCAGTCTTCTGGGACCTATGCTGTGTCCCAGAAGGCTGCGAGGGAAGGAGGGGGGCTGAACTTGCAGCCAGATTACTGCAGCAATCCATCCGGAAATGGAATGCGTAGGAGGGAGGGAAGAAAGAAAATTAACCTTTTGGTTGACGTTCCACTTTCACTAAACTTTAAGGGAAAATTTGCAAAGGCACAACTTCCCTTGCAAAGTGGAAAGTCTATTTGCCATTAGTAAAATCGTCCCCAGTGTCTGTGTGGAGGTTGCCATCTTGGAAAAGGCAGGACTTTGCTTTTTCGTGTTGGAGCTGCCCCTCACTTCCCCACAAATTACTATGGATCTGATAGCTGGTGGAGAGCATTTAAGTTGATTTTTTTATTTTATTTCAGGTACATATATAGCGTCGTCAATTTACGCAGCGCTTTACATATACATTGTACATTCACATCAGTCCCTACCCTAAAGGAGCTTACAAGCTAAAAAGGTCCCTAACTCACATTCATACATACACATACTAGGGACAATTAAGACAGGATCCAATTAACCTACCAACATGTCTTTGGAGTTTGGGAGGAAACCAGAGTACCTGGATGAAACCCAGGCAGACACAGATAGAACATGCAAACTCCAAGCAGGTAGTGTCGTAGTTGGGATTTGAAAAGACGCACAGAAAGCACAGATCCACAGAATGGATAAAGCAGATGCTTGTCTGCAGGTCCTCAGGTATAGTTCTCTACAGTAAGGTAAACCACGAGCAGTACAATAGCATCACCAAATCTCACTCAAATGCTCATAACACTAGCATGGGGACAGTGATTTAGATTCACGCTACAGGCAGTGGCGGCCCGTGCATAGGGGGCACTGTGTCCCGCCGCCGGGCGCCGTGCAATATGTGAAGCGCCACGTCTATGCACGTCTACGTCACGAGATTGCAGACAAGGTGCTTCATTTGCCGAAAAAACCTCGCTCTGTGGCGCGGTCGATCGTGCCACAGCTTCCGGCGTGGTAGACTGGCCGGGCGCTGGACTGAGCATGTGCTACCGACGTCACTCAAGGAAGTGACGTTGCCAGTCATCACTTGCTCAGTCCCAGCGTCAGATAAGCAGGTAAGCGGTAGCTCCTGCTGTCTATTGATGTTCGGTAGCACAGATGGGTTAGATGGGGCTGCTGCCACCCCCCCTTTTAATGATCCTTGTTTTCTGACTCTGGACGGCAGATCCCCCAGCCCCCCCCCCCCCGGTTCTCAGCTACATTTGTTCATTCGATTTGACGGCAGCACACCACCACCACCCCCCCCCCCCCCCTTCTCAGCTACATTTCTTCCATAGTTCGGACGGCAGCACACAACACCACCCCCCCCCTTTCGTAGTTTGGATGCACGCTCCTCCAATTCCCCCCCCCCCTTCTCAGCTACATTTGTTCATTAGTTTGGACGGCAGCACAGCACAACCCCCCCCCCCTGGTCAGCTACATGTTTTTTTTTCTAAGTTTGGACGGCAGCCCCCCACCCCCTGCTTCTCAACCACATGTTTTTTTTTTTCTGTTAATCAACAGTTTTCCAGAAAATGCAAGCCTATTAAAGAGGGATTCCACTGGAAAAAAAAAAATTAAAAGCCAGCAGCTATAAATACTACAGCTGCTGACTTTTAATAAATGGACACTCACCCGTCCCAGGATCCAGCGATGACGGCAGCCGAGGCTCTCGGGTGCTACTGCCGCCATTCTCTGTGAGTGAATCAGGAAGTGAAGCGTTGCAGCTTCACTTCCCGGTTCCCTACTGCGCATGCGTGAGTCGCGCAGCACAATGGGAATGCTCCGCGCTGTTTCTGGGACCCGCGTGTGTCCCAGCGCGGCGGGACAGGAAGAAGCATGGACTCCCGTGGGAGTCAATGCCCGGAAGTGGGTGCAAATACCTGTCTTAGGTATCTGTACCCCCCTCCCCCCTGAAAGGTACCAACTGTGACACCGGAGGGTTCCGATGAGCGGAAGTTCCACTTTAGGGCGGAACCCCGCTTTAAGTAAAATACTGCACATTGAAAGGAAAGTAGGTACAGGTTCTTCTCAATGGAGGACTGTTAGTACTGGGTATTTTTCTACTGCAATGAATGGAAATCTCCTCTGAGAGAATTACTGGGCTGCCATTGTTGACCTCTCCTGTTGGACGGCAGCACAACCACCCCTCCGCTTATCGACTTTGTGAATTTTTTTTCGGTGGTTGCATGGCAGCACAACCCCCCACACCCCGTTTATCAACTTCATTAATTTTTTTTTAATAATTGGATGGCAGCATGCCCCCGCGCCCCCCCCCCCCACCCCATCAACTTCCTTCATTTTCGGTGGTTGGACAGCAGCAGATCTTGTATGATCTCAGAGAATTCATACCTGTGACCCGTGATTGTATTATAATGTCAAACCTGTGGCCCATGATCATAGTATGATCTCATACTACTACACAGGATGTGCAGAGCCCTGTGTATATGATGCGCAGAGCCCTGTGTATATGATGCGCAGAGCCCTGTGTATATGATGCGCAGAGCCCTGTGTATATGATGCGCAGAGCCCTGTGTATATGATGCGGATTCTATAAAGGGTGTGGCTTATGAGAAGTGGAAGGGGCCAACCGTGGAGGGGCGGGGTCTTGCGCCCCCCATCCTAAAACTTCACCAGCCGCCACTGGCTACAGGTATACAGTTAAATGGCTCAAGGTAATAACGCTTAGGCACAGGAAAGGTACTGCTAATTTTCAAGAATACAGGACAAAAATTTTTTAGGGTACTGCTTATTAACCCCCCTAGCGGTAATCCTGAGTCAGACTCGGGATCGCATCGCTGGATGCAGGGGAGGACACAGGGAGAGTTACTTACCTTGTCCCCTGGATCCAGCGATGTCCCCCGCGCTGTGTGATCGAGCTGTCCTCCGCTCGATTCACAGTGCCGAATGCCGCCGAGCTCCGTTCTCTGCGACGTTACGGCGCACGGGAGCGGAGAACGGCGGCAAATTCAAAAAGGTAAAAAGACACAAAACACACACAGCACTGTAATCTTACAGATTACCGTGCTGTATTAAAAATTACACACCCCCTTTGTCCCTAGTGGTCTGTGCAGTACCCTGCATGCACTTTTATATTATAAATACAGTTTTTTCTGCCTGGAATTTGGAGATTGCCCATAGCAACCAAAACATGTCCCTTTTTCAGTGTTTTAGGATTTGATTACATTATTGAATAATTTTTATTATTCTTTATTATATTATAAACTTTATCATACCCGGGATGTCCGCTAGACTCTGGTTTGAAGAGATTTAAGAGAGTTATTCCTAAGAATTACAGGACTACAAAATAAAACGCCAAATTTCCATGCAAAATAATTGTACCGCTTTCAGCACCTAAAACCGGACTGAATCATACCGCCAGGGAGGTTAACCATTTCTAGATGTCCCCACAAAACATCCAATCTTCAGTTTGTTTTCAGGTTTGTGTTAATTTACATTAGGTCACTACAGGACAAAGTAGGAATGTGGAGGTATGTAGAACTTTGCAATGCAGGGGACATAGGAGAGCGACATGTCAAGGACTGTCTGTTTCTGTACAGAAACAGGGGCAAGTTCTCTATAAAATAGCAGTGTCCCGGCATCACATACTTGCTTCTTTAGACCCCTTTCACATCAGGGTGTTTTGCAGGCGCTATAGCGTTAGAAATAGCGCCTGCAAAACGCCCTAAAGAAGCTGCACCATTGTTCACACTACAGCGGTGCGCTGGCAGGACATCAGAAAAAAGTCCTGCCAGCAGCTTCTTTGGAGCGGTGAAGGAGCGGTGTGTTTACCGCTCCTCCCCATTGAAATCAATGGGGCAGCACTGCAATCCCACCGGCAAAACAACGCTATTGCGGGTAAAAGCGCCCCGCTAGCGGCCGAAATGCGCCGCAAATCCAGCGGTAAAACGCTGCTAAAAATAGCGGCGTTTTACCGCCCACGCTATCAGCAGTGTGGTGTGAAAGGGGTCAGTTATCATTTATATTAAAATAAATGTATACCTTGTGCATCTTTTCTGCATATGATATCCACGTCATCGATTCTTCCAAACTTCCCAAATCTATCTTCAAGCTCAGCTTTGGTAACCAATGGACTAATCCCACCAACATATACACGTCTTAATGTCTCCATGACCCAGGCAAGAACCTCTGGAAAAATAAAAACGTTCCTAATTCACCAACATCAGCCAAATCTTATTCATATTGCAAAGTCCGTATGAGAAAATAAAAACAACAGCGGACTTGTACTTTTTGTACTACACGCGAGTGTGTTCAAAGGTCGCCTACATGATACAAACAAAGATCAATATGCTATATCATTTAAATGTATCCTATAACCATTAACAATTACGAATAACTTACAGCCCGCGCTCACGATGCACTGGTGTCCCAGAATAAAGGCACTCACCGGAAGCACAGCCTAGACTTTCAGGTTCCGCTTTTACAACTCTATCACCACACTGCTCACAGAGCTAGAGGGGTCTGACTGCGTAATGGAGCTCCACTAAAGACAGGAAGCATGTGGCCTCCACTCCACTACTTTTTTTTTTTTTTTACTGAACTTTATTGTGAATCTTTGCAACTGGAGCTTCATTACAGGAAGTGTGGGCCAAATGATTCCTGTACATGATTTCTGTGTATAGTGGAGGTCCAGTGGCTGCATTCTGCGTCACACACTGAGCCATTCTGTTGTTACTGTTAATTAATCCTGGGATTTGCAGAAATACAAGATATTTTTGGTAGGTTTTGTACTTTCTGTTAAAGTGCACTCCTTGTAAAAGCAATTGTTTATTATTTACCGATGTACATTTTTGGTGATAATGGAAGTTCATGTTTATGTTGGAAGAAGAATGCAATCCATGTCTCTAAGCACAATCTCATTGTCCTTGTTTGCCCACCTTCATGCCAACTAACAGGACCAAGATTGAGACACACATGAATCTCCATGCAAAAATTGTTTAACGGTTCAATGGTATGTCGGCATTAAACCGCCATCTTCTTGAAAATCATATGTTCTAGTGCAAATATTATCCACTTACTGACCGGCCAGTCGCATTGTACTGAGGACAGGGGGCACTGTAGGCAAAGCAATGTTCCGGTATGTCTCTGCCTACTCCCAGGTAGGGATGTGCTCAGGCGTGTTCGCACAGTACACGTGCAGAGCCCGCCAGGAAGTCGGCGCAGTGATGCGCTAATCACAGTCAGTGAGCCATTGCCCAATCTCTGCAGCTGCGCATTGGGGCAATGTCTCACTGCCTGTGATTAGTGCAGCACTGCGCCGACTTCCTGGTGGACTCTGCACGTGGATCATGCGAACACGCCTGAGCTCATCCTTACTCCCAGGTTTAGGACGCGTGCATGTTCAGCCCCACCCTGGCTCCCGCTGTGATTGTACACAGCATCCCCTCCAATGATTCACACCCAGGACCAGCTGATTGGCTGTGTCCAATCACAGCCTAAGGCTCTGTGTTGAATCTGTACAGAGGGAGTGAGAAATTGAGAGATTATTTGTATAAAGCAGCACACTGTGCACACATTACACCTGTTAAAGAACATATTTAACCCCTTCCCAGCCAGTGTCATATTTATAGCACTGATCACTGTATTAGTGTCACTGGTGATGTCAGTTCCCCCCAGCGACAGTTAGTGTCACATTGCACTATCACAGTCCCATTATAAGTAGTTTATCTCTGCCATTTGTAGTGTAAAACAAATAAAAATTCCAGTACATATCCCATAGTTTGATGCTATAACTTTCAAGCAAATCAATCAATATACACTTATTGGGATTTTTTTTGTATCAAAAACAAGTAGCAGAATATATTTATGACAATATTTATGAATCTTATTTATTTTTTTAGCAGAAAGTTTTTTTTTTTTTTTTTTTACAAGAGATAGTTACATAGATTTTAAGGTTTATGTCTACAAATGTGCACACTGAGAAAGTTGTATGAATTGCTTATTTTATTTCCAGTTTATTAATATCTTCTTCCGGTTCCGGCGCCACATGCAAAGGCTGTGAATGGTCACAGCTCCCGCTGACCCCCTCCGCACCGCAGCTTACAAGCCGGCTAGAGCTCCAGGGATAATCCCCAGACATCACCGCAGCAGTAGAGGGACAAATGGACCACTTTGTGGAGCGATCCTACGCTCAAGCGGTCGTGGCGCCGACACTCCCCACTGAGGACACAGCATCAGGCGCAGCCAACATGGCAGCCGTAACACACGCTGAGGCGGCTCAACATATACCGCCGCCAGTGTTAGAGGTGCAGAAGATCTCGCACCCAGCGGGCATAGCACAAGAGGTAGTGGCCCTCCTGGGCCCCACGCTGACGGTCACAGTAGATGCGGCAGTGCATAAGGGTCTGGAGCAGCTACACATAGAACTGCAAGCACAGGCCCAGAGGATTACACAGACAGAGGACAGGATATCGCTGCTGGAGGATGACACTACGGCCCAGTCAGCAGCACTAGCACATGTCTCTGCTGAGAACAGAGAATTATGGGAGAAAATCGAATGACCTCGAAAATCATTCCAGGAGGAACAATTTGCACATTATTGGACTCCCGGAAGCTGTTGCAAACAATCAGCTCACTAACATGTGTGCCAAAGTGATACCAGAACAACTGGGTCTCCGCATACCATGCGTTATAGAGCGAGCGCACCGTATTGGTCAATATGTGGATAACCGCGCTAAACCCAGACACGTTATTGTAAGGTACTTGAACTATGCGGACAAAGCTGCTATTATGCAAGCTTTCCGTCGCACCCGCAACTTGTCCGTAGACGGAGTGAAGCTGCTATTATTTGCGGACTACTCGGTTGAGGTGATGAAACAACGCAAGGCGTTCTCCGCGGTCTGCTCAACCCTGCACCACAACCAAGTGAAATTTTCTCTGGCATACCCTGCTGTTTTGCGCATTCAAACTCACACAGGAGAGCGGCTTACTTTTACGTCACCTGAAGAAGCGGAACGGCATCTAGCGCATACCAGCTCTGCAATGGAACATACGGATTCTTAAGAGGGCTCAACACCCTACCAGAGCTCTCCCTCAGAGACCCACGGACCACATTCCAGCCCCAGCAAACCGTCTTATAAACGCACTCGCCTTACCCAACCTACAGGGCACATCGGTAATCGCGGGCGATGAATGAGGATCCTTGCACAACCGTCCAGGTAGATGGACAGTGAATATCAAGAAGAAGAAGAAAAGTTGATAAGTATTATTTCTGTTGCTTTCCTTACTCATCTCTATCCCTGTCCTCTCGCATAACTTTGCCCCTCCACGGCTAGATGGGACGAACCACCTGGAGCCAAGGCTCAGGTGAGGCTGCGACAGAACTATCCACTCTTAGCTATTTTACCTAAATCGCTCTTATAGAGAGCTCTCTTGTACAGATTTAGGCCTCAAGCTGCCATAGGTGAACTACATACTCTGTTCGCCAATAAGTTACCATCTCGGGCCTGCTCCTGCTATTTAGGCGTAATAGCTCCCTGGGCCTGGGCCCCGCCTATCAGGTCACACTATTTATGGCAGAGTACGTACCTGTACCCACACCACCCCCCACTTCTAATGTTTTACTCGGCTCATAGCCTTCAATATACTGCATTGGGGGGAGTGGGGTATGGCGGGAGGATATGTTACTGGACCTAGCTGAATGTGGAAAAAAGTGAAGTTCCTGATAAACGGCAAACAACAAGCTACAATTACAGTCTATTTTTGTTTTTTCTATGATCTGTTGCTAAGTACATGTTAATTGATGCAGAATGTTTGCATATATGCCTTATGCCTTCAGACCTTGGAGCCATACGGTCCTTGGATCCCTGTTGATTGATGTCCTGGGGGAAATTCCCCCCCCCCTTTATCTAACTCAGTATACCTCTCTACATCAGTCGATAGGAATCACCTGAAGATTGTATCAGGGAACGTTAGGGGGCTCTGCTCTCCAAATAAACGTATAATGGTACTTAGACACCTAAAGCGTCTGTGGGCAGATGTGGCACTGTTACAGGAGACACACCTGTCCGCCGATGATTTACAACGCCTCCGTAAGATGTGGGTGCTGGAGGTTTACGGATCACCCGCAGTGGGCCGTAAGGCTGGGGTAGCCATCCTACTACATAGGAACCTGGACTACACTATCAAAGATGTAAAATCTGATCAGGACGGACGCAAGATAACTATCTCCATGACCGTGGCTCATAAAGTCATAGCTGTCACCAATATTTATGCACCGAACTCGCCAGATTCTATATTTTTCCGTGAACTGACGACATGGGTTACGTTAGTACCAGAGACCTTACACCTACTAGGAGGAGATTTTAACTCGGTAATGTCGCACACACTTGACCGCACGGGCAAAATAACATGTAGAGGGACTAGTCAGGACAGATCAAACCCTTCCTCGGCTCCCCTAGCGAAGACAATTGAGCAGTTGCAGCTTATAGACGTATGGAGATTGACCCACCCAACGGATAGAGATTATACTTTTTACTCCCCCCCCACATAACTCTTTTTCCCGTATTGATTACTTTTTTGCTTCACCAGCGCTCTCGCAAACTATTCAAGACCCGGAAATTAATGATGCTAGAATCTCGGACCACAGCCCCATAGCTATTAAATTGCTAGACACACAAACTTCGTCCCCGCCACGAATGTGGCGCTTCCCTTCATACCTGGCAGGAAATGAGGATTTTCACTGCATGCTGGAAACAGCATGGGCGGACTATACAGCCAATAATGCAGTGCATCTCTCGGATCCAAATCTCTTTTGGGAGGCTGGAAAAGCCTTCCTGCATGGCAAAATTATTTCATACACCTCCCAGTTTAAAAAGAATGCCAAACGACATTACGTAAGGGCCAGCGAGACTCTACGATTAGCTTACGAACAATTAACGCTTAATCGCACACCCGCAAACGTTCGGACCTGGACAGCCACCAAGAGAGAGTTCGATCTATGGGCGGAACAACAGGAGCTAGCCAAAACATCATATTCCACCTTGTACTTCCACAAATTTGGTAATAAGGCGGGCAAACTACTTGCAAGACTATGTACTGGGACAAAAAGGCCCACTCGCATTCTCGCCATGAAAAATGGTGCGGGGGTGGTACATACTACACCTAAGGATATTAGTAAAATCCTAGCGAATTATTATACCCATTTATACTCGGCAGACCCTGTTGATCAGCGTGTAGCTGAGGCCCTTTTAGATAAACTGCACTTACCCAAACTGCCAGCAGATGCTTTAGACGCCCTTAATGAACCTATTTCTATTGAGGATATCCAAGACACAATCAAGTCATTAGCCTCTTCCAAAGCTCCGGGCAAAGACGGTCTTACTGCCGAATTTTACAAATTAACCAAAGAATTCATTCCAGATACATTGAAAATGGCACACAAGCATACATAAGACTAATAGGCAAAAAAGATAGGGATCCTGCACTTCCAGGGTCGTATCGATCAATCTCATTGATCAATGTAGATGTCAAAATCTTATCCAAAATTATTGTAACGTGCCTTGCACTTATGCTCCCAAACCTACTACATCCGGCCCAATCGGGATTTGTAAAGGGACGCTCGGCCACTTTAAATATCCGCAAAGTCCTAATGGTACTGGAGTACGCTAAATTACACCCTGATCAAGACGTCGCCATAATGTCGTTAGATGCCGAAAAGGCTTTTGATAACATCAGCTTATCTTGGCTTTTCCAAGTGATGGAACGTCTAGCGTTCTCGGGCCCAATTATGAGCTTCCTGCACCAACTATACGAATCCCCGACGGCCGGTCTAGTTACACCTGACTATTTCAGACACGATTCCCTTGACGAAAGGAACACAACAAGGGTGCCCCCTTTCCCCCCCCTACTGTTTAACCTTGCAATCGAGCCCCTATATAGACTACTCAACTCGCCTGACGGAATCAGTGGTATAACAATAGGAGACCAAATGCTACGATCCGCTCTATTTGCGGACGATATATTGTTATTAACAATGCTACTAACTGGCTCCATCGATTTGTCCCCCCCCCTAGCAATAGCAACTCAGAGTATCACTTACTTGGGAATACGCTTTGGTCGAGAACCTTCCTCTCTGTACACACTTAATTTTCCACCATTGATATCAAAAATTGTGAAGGAGCTGGAAGCATGGGCAGCTCTTCCCCTCTTGCTCTTTGGGAGATGTCATCTTTTTAAAATGGTATCATTTGCGCGTTTGCTCTACCCCATGCAAACTATCCCTCTTCTAATTAAACATTCCGATGTCAAATTGATTCATAGGGCGCTAACAAAAATTTTATGGGCTGGTAAAAAACCACGGATTGCTTTACATAAGTTATGTCTCCCGAAGGCGGAAGAGGGGGGGCAAGCTTGCCTAATATAGGTTTCTATAACCTAGCATGTTTACTTAGGCAAGGCCTAGATTGGATATCGGGCAAATCCAGATATTCTAATCATCTCTCAGAAGCTGCAGCTGCAACACCATTTGCCCTATCAGCTATTCTCCACTCTAACCCGCACAAGCTACCTGTACACCTCAAATCGAATATGCTTATCAGAGACACAGTTGTAGCTTGAAGGGAGACCCGGACACCGCTAGGGTTGCCTTCCAGTATCTCCCGCCACCTGCCTATTCAAGCCAATCCCATGTTCCCCTCCCATCTACTATGCATGGAGTATTTACCAGATGGAAAGCCAAAGGTCTTACTAAAGTGCAAGACATTTACCTCCACAGTTCGGGCAAAACAAAACCTTTTCAGATGCTGGCTAGGGAATTCTCTCTACCAGCAACCCATATTTTCTATTACCACCAATTACTCAGCTACCTGAAGAACTGTCATGGACCTATTACGGACCCTTTCCAAAAATCCTTTTTAGATACGGTGCTGAATAGTGGGGACTACTCTATCTTCAGCCTATATACCAATCTTATTTCGCACCAATCTGCCAAGTACCATCTTACTATGTCTATTTGGATGCACACCGTTTATGCCCGCATCCTCTGGGGGAAACGCTCTATGTATTCCTCAATGGGTGCATCTCTGCCTACTGGTGGCACGAAGGACTATCATGGCACAATGGATCAAGGACACACCACCTAAGTTACAGGCCGTGAAAAGAGCCCTGATTGCACTCTTCTACCTTGAAAGGCTGGATACCATCCTGTTGAGCTTCAGCTCCACCACGCGCTTCTTCTCGAGATGGCGCAGATTTATGGAACATGTATTCTCTCAGGAAGAAATATGAACAAATATGCAACCATTTCGGTACACAGATTGGTATCTTAAAAGAGACATTACAAACTCTTTGGGTGTCCTAAAGCTACCCAACACAGCAACCTCATAGCGGTCCCCCCAGCCCCGGTAGGACTACCATGATTAGGCTCTGGCATAGATTTATATTTGTTTGACCTGGAACGTTGCGTCCGCTCCTGAAGGCACTAAATGTTTGTAGATGTCATGTTAGAATAACACCAAGACGTATATATGACATGTATGTGTATATGACTGAAAATCTCAAACATTTTTTCAAAAAAAATTATTTTTATTTCTATTACAGACTAAATCTTTTGCCGGTGTAGGCTTCCGTGCAGACCAGTGTGATATTATCACTGCCACCTTTGTAAAAGAACAATTATACGCAGGGTGGATATGAAAAGGCATTTATTGTTGTGTGAATTTTCTGCAGTGCTGAAATTGCCACTCCCTGCACTCTCTCCATTGCCGATCCCATCATCCACTGCACCCTCCCCAGTGCCGATCCCATCATCCACTGCACCCTCCCCAGTGCCAGTTGTTGGCTCAGCGTAGTGGACTGAGCTACAGTTTATGTGAGCACCTCTGCTCACTAGATTACTGTACAGAAACTGTTGCAGAGGTATTCCTTCAAAAAGACATCCTGAGAGAAAAGACTGTTACATGTGTTTAACCACCTCAATACAGTGCACTTACACCCCCTTCCTGACCAGACCAATTGTCAGCTTTTAGCACTCCCACAGTTTGAATGACAATTACTCAGTCATGCAACATTGTACCCATATGAAACTTGCATCTTTTTTTCCACACAAATAGAGCTTTCTTTTAGTGGTATTTAATCACTAGTGGGTTTTTTATTTTTTGTGCTATAAATATAAAAATAGGTAAATTTTGTGAAAAAAAATGCCTTTCTCTTATATTCACCGACCGACACAGCTCCTCTCTGTAACAGATGGGTTGTTAACCTTATCACTAGGAGAATACTAGACATAGTTGTAATACAACACTCAGAACTCTTAGTTCCGCCCAGGGGGGCGGTCCCTCTGGCTACAAACCCCCACCCTGCAAAGCAGCATCAGTTTTATTTTACCTAGCAAAAGAGAAGGACCTAGGAACCCTGACGGGCCCATCGGTCCGTGCTTTTTTATGCAGAAGCTTGAGTTTTTGTGCAAGATGAATGATCCTGTGATCTACTATCAACAGCCGGCTGGGTGACAGGCTGGATACCCTTATCCTTGTAGTCTCCCCAGTCCGGCCATCAAGCGTGTGCAGGTCGCAGCTACGGCTCGGCAGGCCACGACATACCTCAGCTCCAGAGGTGGACGGTGAGCTTTTATGCTCCGGGCATACATATGACCGGGCTACTGATGTCTGCGTCACAGTATGCCAAGGCCAGTAGCCTACCCTGTACTGATCAGGAGTAGGTCTACAGTGGAATGTCTCCCAGCTCTTTAGGACTGGTAAGTACAGCTCTTCCTTCCCCAGCAGGGTTGAGCAGCTGGGTATTCCCTGGGAGGTCGATTCGGGGGCCTCTCACCCCCCCACCCCCCCCGACCTCTGGGGAGAGCTCTGACGCAGACTCGAGTCCTGCTGAGGCCGGTGACCCCTGCTCTGTCTTGTCAGACGACGCTGACCAGGACCATTCAGACAGTAAGGATGAGTCCTGGTCCAGGCGCGACAAAGCGCTTGTTGGAGCACTTATCACAGCTATGCGTGATACCCTGAAGATTCAGGAGCCAGCGGATCCTTCTGCTGATGTACCGGTCCCTTTTGGGTCCTGCAAGCCAGCACGTTCACCTAGTGTGTTCCCATATCTGACTTATTTTGACAAGTTCATTTACAAGGAATGGGGTCACCCGCAACGGACCTTTTCGGTCCCCAAATACATGGCGGTGCGTTACCCCTTTGAGGAAAGCCTTCTCAAGAAATGGTCGGCTCCTCCGGTCGTGGACCCCCCCAGTATCCAGGTTAAATAAAGTAACCATCTGCTTAGCGACCTGGGCCCGTGCGGGCCAGCCGACCGACTCCCCCTTCCCCTCTCCTAAATCTCGTTCTCCTCCTGTTTCCCTCTCTGTTCTTTTCTTAGTTTCTAGTCTATCCACTATCTCCATTCTACTTCTCCATATCTAAAAAACGCTGCCCTCGCAGTACCTGTACTCCCATGTATGCCACAAATCTTAATCCTGGGAGTAACCTATTTCCCCAACCCCGGGGAATCCGGGTTCGCCGGTTCTTGATTGTTCTAGTTAGAATTTACTCTCCTCCAAGATCAGATCCCTTCGATCCCAATTTACACTTGACTTTATTATTTAAGGACTTTGTCCCAGTACTACTGTTTTCATGTTGCCTAACCTAATGATTTGTTTATCTTATGACTACATTGTACTGTGTTATCACTCTGTTTATTGATAATAAAAATCTTTGAAAGAAAGTAACCATGATCCCAGTGGAGAGGACTCCTGCATTTAAGGATCCCACGGACAGGAAGGCAGAGGTGGTGGCTCGTTCCTTGTTTACGGTTGTGGGGTCTGCCTTGCGACCTGTACTGGCATCCGCACTTGTGTCGCAGACACTGACTGAGTGGGCAAAACTTTTGCACCACGAATTGGGAGAGCAACAGGCTTCCCCTGTCTGCGTGGAACTAGCAGACCAACTAGTGCAAGGCCTTAAAGTGGTTGTAAACCCTTACAACACACTTTGACCTACAGGTAAGCCTAGATTAAGGCTTACCTGTAGGCCCAAGAAATATCTCCTAAACCTACACGGTTTAGGAGATACTTGCCGAAAGACAGGCAACGCAGGCGCACTGAGCGCGCTACGGTCAAAGGCGATATGCCGCGAGTGGGGGCTCCCGTGCACATGCGCGGGAGTGACGTAGTCACGGCTTTTCCGAATGACAGCGGCAGAGCAGCGAAACCCACAGAGAAGATGGATGCGTCGGACTACAGGGAACAGCGGTGACTTTGCTGGCTTCTGTGTCAGGTAAGTGACACATAATGGACTACTATGCGATACATAGTAGTCCATTATGCTTTACCTTTGCAGGGAATGAAAGAGGAAGTAAACTCATTAGGGTTTACTTCCTCTTTAAGTACGTCTGTGACGTGGCCCTGGATACTCTCCCTCTGTTATCCAGGGCCTCAGTGTCAGCTGTGGTGCTGAGGCGCTTAATGTGGCTAAAATGCTGGTCTGTTGACCAGGCATCCAAAAAAGCCCTGATGGATCTTCCTTTCCTTGGCAACCAGCTCTTTAGAGCCTCATTAGATGACATTATTAAAAATGCCACCGGTGGTAAGAGTACCCTACTCCCATAGGCCAGGAAGACTAAGGAGCCACACCGTAGGCAAGGGCCCTCTTTTTCCACTCACAAACTGCTTTTTCGTCCGCCCGGAGCTTCGACAAAACGTCCCCAGCCCGACAGAACGCCCACGGACGGTCAAAAACTTCCCTGGAACCGCAAGCCTAACAAGCCTGCAAATAAAAGTGCTACCGCATGAAGGTTTGCTCCCATCCATGTCTTGGGTGGGGGGGTTGCCTTCAGGAGTTTGCAGCCCGGTGGTCCTCCCGGTTACCCGACCATTGGATCTGCGATCTGATTTCCACAGGCTACAAGATAGTTTCTCTCTTGGCTGCCAAACAGATTCTTCCCCTCCAGCATACCTGTATCCCCGGTTCACCGGGAGGCCCTGTTGGGGGCGGTAAGGGATTTGCTGAATCGCGGGGTGATTGTATCGGTTCCGAACTCGAAACGCTTCCAGGGATTCTACTCAAATCTGTTTGTGGTTCCCAAGAAGGAAGGGGTACGTCCGATCTTGGACCTAAAAGCCCTCAATCACTTTGTAAAAGTGCAGAGGTTCATAATGTTATCAGTTCGCTCAGTAGTCGCTCCACTCCATCAAGGGGACTCCCTGGTACCTGCACATACCCATATGCCTTCAGCACCAAAAGTTTCTGCGATTTGCAGTCGGGAAAGCCCATTACCAGTTTGTGGCTCTTCCTTTTGGTCTGGCATCAGCCCCCCGAGTCTTTACCAAGGTACTGACTCCAGTTTTGGCGTTGCTGCGACAACGTGGGATCACGATCATGGGATACCTAGACGATCTCCTCCTGAGAGCATCATGCACCTCAGAATTAGAGGAGGATGTGGGGATCACCATGCAGACCCTGCAAGAATTTGGGTGGCTATTGAACCTCAAAAAGGTCAGTGATTGTGCCGACCCAGCATCTGGAGTACCTAGGCTTGCTGTTGGACTCCAAGGAAGCAAGAGTTTTTCTCCCTTCAGACTCTCAGATCAGCGGTCACACTGCTGATGAACCGCAAGTGGTCGTCGCTCCGCTTCTGCATGCGAGTACTGGGACTCATGGTAGCCTTCTTCGAGGAAGTACCTTATGCCCAGTTCCACACCAGAGTCCTGCAGAAGGAGATTCTGACAAAATGGGACAATCCTCAGTTGTCCCTGGATCGACAGATCCAGGTGAGCCAGTCAGTCAGAGACTAACTGATCTGGTGGTTGAGGCCCCCGGTGATTCAGTCCGGAAAATTGTTCCTGCCTCTGAAATGGACGGTGATCACAATGGATGCCAGTCTGTCCGGCTGGGGCGGAGTGATGGGGGTTCAGTCGGCTCAGGGCCTCTGGTCGACGGAAGAATCCGAGCTGCCGATCAATCTGCTCGAATTGAGAGCGATCAGGTTGTGCCTCTACACATGGTCGATGAGACTTCAAGGGCGTCCGATCAGGATACAGTCAGACAAGGGGAACAAGAAGCTCAGCCGCTGCACGGGAGGTCACTCACATACTTCGGTGGGCAGAGCGACACGTATATTCTATGTGGCATGGGCTGCAAATAGGTACTCGGGTACTCTGATGGGCTGGTGACAGGTACTTGAGTACTCTGGCCTGGTGACGGGTACTCTGATGGCCTGGTGACAGGTACTCTGATGGCCTGGTGACTGGTATTTTGTTACTCTGAAGGGCGGTGATAGGTACTCAGATGAACTGTGACAGGTACTCAGATGGACTGGGACAGGTACTCGGGTACTCGGATGGACTGGGACAGGCACTCGGGTACTCAGATGGATTGTGAGTGACAGGTACTGTGATGGGTGGTGACAGGTCCTCTTTATGCGGGGGTAATCAGTGTGATTGGTGTACACTGTAAGCGGTAACGAGATGTTACCGCAATCTCCTCCTCACACACGATCGGTGTGTGAGGAGGAGAACCCGGTAACATCTTGTTACCGCGGTTTGTTTACATTTAGTGATCGGCTGTGAAACGATCACAGCCGATCACGGGGGTAAACAGCCGCCCAATGGCTGTTTACCAGCGTCGGTGACGAGCAGTGTTCCCGGTGAACACGCCGCCACAGACGTGCGATCGCGCGCCGTGCACAGTGGCGGTGTAACCATCTGTGACTTCATCACGGCCGATCACGTGGTAAACAGCCATACCCAATGGCTGTTCACCCCCCTCAGTGGCGAGCGGTGTCTCCGTGACATGCCACCACCGAAGGCACAGGGTTGAGCGCACACAGTTGCGCGCATTCCTTGTTTAAATGGGAGGACGTCATATGATGGCCTCCCGCCACAAGAGCCGCGCCCCCTGGCCGTCATTTGACAGCCGGCGGTTGTCAAGCAGTTAAGGGCAAAAACTTCTCAGGTGGCGCATGTTCCACTTGGTGTGATTGTGGATTTTGGTGGCTCACCATCACAGATATGTCTCTCCTTCGTGAGCCTAAAATACACAGTTTTTGCTGTCTTGGCAGAACAGTTGTGACCTACAGTAGACAAAAGAACACCTGGTAATGTGCCTGTGCAAAGCCGAGAACATGTCCTCACAAAAATATTTCAAAATGGCATATATTTCAAACAAGGAGGGTTCAGGCCTTATGGACAATACCAATGCAGAGCAAAGTGTGCACTACATATGTAAAGAAAAAAAAAATCTTGCATACACTACCAAAACATGTCAAAGCACAATAAAAGTGAAATGGAGGGTGGGTCCAGAAAAGCAACCAGACACATCAATGGGTGACTCAAATGTGCACCTGTCATTATGGTGCTAGCTCACCCAGTAACCCACCAACTACTTCTAACTAGTAACTGACCCAACCACTACCCACGTTTCAACCTCCCCTCCAATGCCCTAGTCTTACTTCAAGCTCGCACATTGGGCAGGTCTCAGACGAGACTTGAGAGAGACTTTCCATGCCTCATCCCTCACCCTCCTCCCCGGTTGTTTGATTACAGTTGTTTACGGTTCACTTGATTTACTTGACCAACCTTGGATTCCCCTGAGCCCCCCTGACTCACCTATTGGGATTTGGGTTGGTGGAGCTCATGGGAAGCCGTGTTGACCCAGGCCTGTTGGCCTCCAAAGGTTATATGATAATGCATGCACAATGTTTCCGATGTTCTCTTAAACTAATGTCTTCTCCTTTCTCTAGTTCTCATTTCACTTCTCTATTCTCCCGTCATCGTTTAGCCTCACGGAAGAACTTAGAAACCTGCTTGGGGATCCTCCTGTGGGGTGTACGCTCCCAGCCTCCGGCACCAGGACATTCTCTGCTTCATCAGATAAGTATCCCCCTCCTTGCTTATACCCATCCCCATGGCTAAGATCTTATCCTTAAATGTCCACGGCCTGAATTCCACTAGAAAAATACATCTGGCACTGAGGGAGTTTAGACAGTTAGGGGTGGATGTTATGATCCAGGAAACACATTTTGATAAGGGGGGCTCCTTTGTGTTTGCCTCCAAGTACTATTCCCAGATCTACCTCTCCTCGGGACCTCATAAAAAAGAAGGGGTTGCCATACTTATAAAACAAGGGTCCTCCTTTACTTGCTCTGACCACTACGGTGATCCCCAAGGCCACTTTATTATCCTCCGGGGTACATGGCAATCACAGACGTTTACCTTCTGTGCGATTTATACTCCAAATGTTAAACAGATCAGGTTTCTGTCTAAGGTGTGTGCCCATCTCTTTAAATGGGAACATGAACTATTGGTAATGGGAGGAGAATTTAACTTAACAAAATCAGCTACTTCAGATTATCATGTGGCGAACCCCAGGGCATCTTCAGCCCGAGCTATAAGAAACTCCAAGCTATTTCGAACAGCTATCCAGGTGCTATGCTCTTTTCGATGCCTGGCAGGTTCTCCATCTTGGTGACCGACAGTATACTTTTTACTCAGCCCCTCACCGCACACACTGCCGCATAGACCATTTTTTTTGTTACGAACTGACCAGCGTGGCGCAAATACTCCCAGTATCCTGCTCAGACCATGCCTGATACTGCTGACACTAGACCTAGGCACCCTCCACTGCAGACCCTATAATCGGCGCCTAAATAAGTTTCTTCTCCAACACCTCCCCTCAAGAACAGAATTAGAGGGGGGGGCGTGGCCGAGCGGGGACAATGATGGACGCTTAGTCTCTCAGCTCGTCAGCCAGGGGACAGAATCCAACAACGCAGGCCACAATCACTACCCCATCCATGGCCATCCTTGTTGCGGGAACACTGGAGACATAAATGAACGCATCCAGGAAGAGATTAACGGACCACAAGCCCAGAAACTGAATTTGCTTACAAGCCAGCGGAGCGGGACGCTGTACTCCAAGATGGCGCTGGCCCAGCCAGGCCACGGGATTCGTACACAGACCTGCCGGATGCCATCCCAGAGGATCATCCAGACACAGGTACCCCCGCTCAGCTCTCCCACCCCCCGGAGGGCGACCCTCTCCTTGGCAGCCCAGCTAAAGCCAAAATACGTCTTGACACACCGCCGCTGCGTCCGCAAATCGAGGCCCAGGCTCCAAACTCTTCTTCTCTAACGAGGCCCTGCAATCCTCCATAGCCTCTTTCCCCACCTCAGGCCAACCAGTCATGGATACCACCTTAAAATATGTTACTCTCCCTGCAGACCTGACCTCCCTCATGACTGACCTCTCCTCAGTGTTCTCAAAAATCACTTCTGACATCCACACACTGGATGACAGAGTGACTAATACTGAGAGAGGCCTAACTGACTGCACCTCCACTGTGAATTAAATTGACACCTATGATAAAATTAAAGAGGAACAGACATGAATGCGCGCCCAACGTTCGACGTCATTTGTGACGCCATGCGCTGGCGTGTTTGTTTTTTACCTACTACGTCCAGCACGAGGGCTGTCGGTCTCTCTCATGTAGGCGCAAGCCGTTCGGGTGTGAGTGCCCTTGCCCTTTGAGCTGAGCATACGTTGGCGTGACGTTGGTTACATCCTCGCCGGTTTTGCGAGCTATTCCTATCACCAATGTCCCATGGGGGGACATTCCTTTACCTGAACCAGTCTTCCTTAATCTTGTCACTCTTCATACAACACACACATTCCGGTACATTTAACTTTAGGTAAGGGTATGACCTCTTGTTTTGGGTCTCCTATTCTTACGGTGGTATGGTCACTTTGGTTTAACAATTCCATGCTCCCCTTTATGCACATCCTTTCTCCACTCCGGGATGACCGTAGAGCTTTTACCAATGGATTTTTATGCCCCAACAACCAAGATTTTCCCATGGGTTTGATCTAATTAAATCATCAATTCATTTTAGTGGTTGTATATTGTATATGCACGTTGGGATGTACTTTAGGTTGGTTACTATGTGTAATGATGCTACTGCAATATGAATTTTGTACAATAATGTTACTATTATATGAATTTGATTATGTTATTATCATGTATAAAGTTTTTTAATTTTATTTATTATTACTATCGATTTACTATCAACCTATTTATTGATTGTACTATCTCCCTGTGCATTGCCATTAAATTTATTATTTTATTGTTTGATTTAATTGACCCTTAGTGTCTTGTTTCATATAAAGTCCCATCTTCGCCCCCGCATTGCCCCTTCTTCCCCTTTGTTCTGTCCAAATATTGGGATGGAGCCCTGTGTACCGGATGGTCACGGCTCATATAAAGTCCCACCTGCATCTACTTTTCATGAATGCGCGCCAAGCTGGCTGATTTAGAGGACAGGTCTTGCAGGAACAATGTCAAACTCAGAGGTGTTCCTGAGACCATACTGCCTGCGGAACTGCCACACTACGCAAAAGATCTGATTCCCATCCTCATCACTGAAGCGTCTCCACGAGATGTTATACTAGATAGAATCCACAGACTAGCTAAACCACCTCACCTAGCAACTTTAGTCCCCAGAGATGTGCTGATGAGGGTTCACTTCTACCACATTAAGGAAAAAACTCTTGATGGGGGTCAAAGCTAAATCACCCTTGCCAGCTCCCTATACAGGGATTCAACTCTTCCCTGACCTCTCCAAGTACACCCTCCAACTGAGACGTCTACTGAACCCAATAACCAAAGGTCTGTAAAACCACAAAAAACAATATAAATGGAGACACCCAGCCACACTCCTCATCACTCAGAATGGGCAAACCCACACCATCGGAAATCTTGATAAAGGTATGAGACTCCTCCATACCTGGGGAATTCTACAGGAACCCCCCAACCCCGCACCACATATAAGAGGACCATTTGCGCCCTGCAGAAGCCTGGATCACTCCAAAACCTGAATAGCACTCGTATACATAACAAGATCGGCCAAAATACGCTATTAAAGTTCCCCTGAGTTTTAACAACCTGCTACCCCTGTACACACTCTCCAGTGCTACTAACTGTACTTACCCCCACTTAGAGACTATCAAGGTGCCCAGCACCCCCTCTATGAACTTTTTCTTTTTTCCTTTGTTCCCAGGCACCTTCAGACCCAAACACCAGCGACTAACCGTAAGTGTTACTGCATAACAATCACCAACCACACACAAGATGCCGCTCAACATCCTCTCACTGAACACCAACCGGTTAAACCACCCCACCAAGCACCACTCACTATGAATAACTGGCGCAGGTCTCCACAGTGACATTATCTGCATCCAAGAAACTCACTTACTTTCCTCAAACTCCTCCCACTGCAACAATCGTTTGTTCCCACACATGTTTCATGCTTCCCACGCCACTAAAACTAAAGGAGTCATGATTGCAACTAAGGACACGGAGGACTTCCACCTGCTGGATGTTGTGTCGGACTAGGTAGGTCCCTTTATAATTCTCAATGTTCACTGTACAACTTTTATGCCCCCAATTCCCACCAAATGAAATTTCTACACAAGGTGCTACGCACCACCGGGCCCATTCAAAAAGGTCATCTAATAGTCTGTGGAGACTTCAACCTGGCCCCAGACCTGCTCTTGGACTCCACATCGGCTGCGAAGAGGCAAAACACACCTCTGAAAAATGTTATCTCCCCTCAGGATCTTTAAAGTCTGGCACTGTCGCCACGGATCCGAACGTGACTTCACCTTCTTCTCTTTCAGACACTGCTCCGATTCGAGAATAGACTTATTCTTAACAAACAAATAGCTCTTACAAAAAATATCTCAATCTGCGATACACACCGCGACATGGTCGGACCGCGCTCCAATCACAATTTCAATAGAAGATTCTAACCTACAACACATTTCTCTGGCGTGCAAACAATTACATTATCCAATAAGACAAATACATGCCAGAGATCTCAAATCACATTACTGACTTTTTCTCATTAAACAAGGGCACTGTGTCCAACCCTGCTGTGGTGTGGAGCGCACACAAAGCTTTCATGAGAGGAATGTTGAATAAATTGAGCTCTTATCAGAAAAAAAGAGGACGCAGCGATTAGATCAATTAACAGCTCAGATAGTGGCTTTGGAACTAAAACACAAAGCCAACCTTCGAGACTCACTGGCACACCAACTACTATCCCTAAGACAAGAACTTAAATCTTTACTACTCCACTCCTATGAATTCCTCCAAAGGAAACTGAAAGCGACTACATACTCCACCTCTAATAAAGCGGGGAAAAATCTTGCACAATGCCTTAAAGGCAGACGGCTAAAACTGAAATAAACTAACTCCTCCACCCCCACACGAAACGCCCCCTAAATAACCCACAAGACATAGCCGACGCCTTCAGCGCCTACTATGGAGACCTTTACAACTTGAAACAGGATCCACATACCCTCCGCAGCCCACACAAGAAGACATTGACAACTTCCTCAAAAACCTTGACCTACCCACATTGACTGGGGAACAACTAGCCGCCCTAAACACCCCGTTCAAGGAACGAGAAATTAAGTCAGCTATTGACTCACTACCAAGTGGGAAAGCACCAGGCCCAGATGGGCTGACAGGAGAATATTACAAACAATTTTCCTCACACCTACTCCCACATCTAAAGAAAAAAAAAGTGGCATTCAAACGAAATCAATATTAACATATAAATGTGCAATAAAAAAAATAAATAAAAATGAATTCATATGTGAGTCCATAAATCATAAATGTCCATAGAAATATAAAAAAAAATCCAACAGATAGTGTGACTTGATTGAATAAAAATAATATACTTGACCACATGAGACCCGTCACCTTTAATCACCACTAATAAGATGGGGGCTTACCAGATCATCAGCAACCCCCTCTTTAGGGGAGGTCAGACAATGCATATAATGTCACAAATTCTGGCTCCAGACGGCCAGATGTGAAAAAACAGGTGTCTCCTATCTGCAGACTCCGCAGCTCAGGTGATCAGTCACCGCAAACTTCCCAAACATTTGCCAGCGTGAAGGCCCATGCAAAATAAAAAGTGCTCAGAATCGTGTGATATATTTTAGCACCAAACATTTTTTTATTACGTAAAGTCAGATGCTGTAAAAAGAACTCCACTGAGTCTCCAATGTACAGATAGCGTTTAAAATACAAACAGCGTTGAAAACAAAAAATAAAACTGCTAGCAGATAAAAAATCCTGTATGTGGTTTTAAATTGCGATCACACATGCGCAGGACGTGTGGGCGTGGCTACCCCACATTTTCAATCATGCTGCCTCCTCTTCTACTTTCTCAAAAGAATATTTAAAAGCACATGATAACGATACCGAGCCAGGGAAGGAATCGAACGTTCCCCAAAATTTCCACCCAATATCCCTACTCAACTTTTTTTTTTTTTTTTTTTTTTTTTTTTTTTTTTTTTTTAGCCAATCCACCCTCCCCCCAAGGCCTCTGCAATACCGTGAGCTTAAACCGTGGCTGACCAGCGCCCCAGAGAAAGGACACCAAAAGAGAATTTATCGTGCAAAATATTTTTTTAGGAATCCAGACTGGAGCATGTCTGAGAACATAGAGAAAAGCAGGCAAAAGCTTCATCTTAAATAAATTAATTCTCCCAATCAAGGTGAGAGGGAGATGCGACCATGCCTTCAGTCTAGTCCTCATCCGCCGCACCAGTGGATCCAGATTGAGGGCACAAAAATCAGAGGTAGAGGGGGAAATGTAAATCCCCAAATATTTCATTGTATCTGTCCACATGAGTGGCAGGTTGGGATCCGCAGCTGCCTTGGCTTCCCTGTCTATTGACAAAATTTGAGATTTATCCCAGTTTACCTTAAGCCCTGAACAGTCAGTGAAGTGAGAAAGAATAAGTAGCGTCTCCCTGAGAGACTGGGCCGGGTCACTTAAAAAGAGTATGAGGTCATCTGCATATAAGGCTACCTTCTCCTGTATGGAACCCACCTGTATCCCTCTAACTCCCTCCGCTTTCCTGAGGGCCGACGCGAGTGGCTCCATTGCCAGGGCAAACAGAGCCGGTGACAATGGACAACCCTGCCGCGTTCCTCTCCTAACAGCAAAGGGCTCTGACAGGGCGCCACCCAGCTTAATCTGCGCCAAGGGCTCCTTATATAAAATATGTATCCAATTACAAAATCCCACTCCAAAACCCATGGCCTCCAAAACTAAGGACATAAACTGCCAGGCCACAGAGTCAAAAGCTTTTTCAATATCCAGTGTAACTATGACCCTCGTAGAAGACTCAGTGGCCGGCAACTGCAAATGTGTAAACACCCGTCGTAGATTTATATCAGTGGACTTCCCTGGCATAAATCCAGTTTGGTCCATCTCAATCAGGGATGACAGGACCGTCCGTAACCTGGTGGCCAGAACTTTCGTCAAAATTTTCAGGTCATAATTTAGCAGGGAGATCGGTCTATAGGAAGCACACAGGGAAATATCCTTGCCAGGCTTAGGGATAAGCACTATATGTGCTTGATACATGGATGGGGGAAGCCCCATCTGAAGTTTGCTATCGGAGAACACTTTTAACAACTTGGGAGCAATCAGTGGGGCATACATCCTGTACCAGTCGCCAGGTAGACCATCAGGTCCAGGAGTCTTTCCACCAGGGAGTGAGCGAATTGCCTCCTCCACCTCCTCCAAGGTAAAATCCTTATCTAGGAATTCCCGGTCCTCCTGTGATAGAGAGGGCAAATTTAAGGAGGAAAGAAATTCCCTCTGCGCTTCCACCGACCCCCCTGGAACCTCAGCATACAGTTGTTCATAGAAGGCCCTGAACTCAGAAAGTATCATGTCAGGCGCGGACACCAACTGACCATCCGACCCATAGATCTCCGAGACAACTGTCTGCATTTTAGAATCAGCTACTAAATTTGCCAGAAGCTTACCATTTTTGTCCCCGGATTCGAAGATTTTCCCTGCCAGAGACTTCAGATCTAGGTGTGTGGCCTCCGCAAGATGAAGGGATAGGGCCCGTCTTGAATCAGCCAGCCGAGTGAAGCGCTCCGGGGTCGGCGAGGTGGAAAAAGCCTCAGCCGCCTCGGCCTCGCTCCCCTCAAGCAGCCGCATCCGAGATGACATCTCAGAGCGGACCGCCTTGATAGCCGAAATGTATTCCCCCCTGGTATTGGCCTTAAAAGCATCCCAGACCATCTGTACCGAGGCAGAATCCTCATTCAGATCCCAATATTGTTTCATCTTAGGAGCGACCTCCTCCCCCACCCGCAAGTCCTGTACCCATTTGGACGCCAGACGCCAACAACCTGTACCCCTGGTGTCCGACAACTGCAAGGTGACCTCCAAAGGTGTGTGGTCAGAGAGGCCTGCAGGCAGGTACAGGGCCCCCCTCACCGACGTCAGGGCCCCAGAGTTGCCGAAGACCAAATCAATCCGAGAGCCCGATCTATGTGTGGAGGAGTGGAAAGAATAGGCCCGTACGCCCACATTCCTCCATCTCCAGATCTCAGTGTAGTTAAACGTTTGGGCCCACTGCAGTAGATCTGGCGAATAAGCCCTGTTCGGGTTGGAGGAGTCCAGGGACGGGTCTAAAATAGAGTTAAAATCCCCAGCTATGTACAATCTGGAGAACTGTAGGGGAGCCAGCAGTTCAGCAATCCTATACAAAAGCTGTGGATTGAAAGGGGGGGGCACATATACGTTGACCAAAGCGTAAACCACCTGGCCAATCTCTAACAGTAGGACAATAAATCTACCCCCTTGGTCAGTGTGCAGGTGAACAACTTTGTAAGCTAGTGATTTGTTTAGCAAGATGGCCACTCCCCTCGCATAGCTAGAGTATGTGGCATGAAATGCCTGTCTCACCCAGGGCCTGCGCAGGGCAAGGATTTTATTCCCCAGGAGATGAGTCTCCTGAAGAAAAAGTACATGGGGTCTGTGATTATTCAGGTATTTAAACATCAACGCCCTTTTTACCTTATCATTAAGGCCCCGCACGTTCCAAGACACTAGTCTCAACGCCATGGAAGCAATTAATAATTATGATAGTACAGTAATACACATACAATATCCCAGTATCCTGCCAGCGAGCATGGTGCAAGGCAGCACAACATACAAAACAGGTGCATTTATCAGTGGATTCAGAGCGCACAGTGAAAAAAAGAAAAAAGAACAAGAAAACAGCAACATACTTAAAACAACAAAAAAGAAGAAAAAAAGAAAACCCACAACTCCCTACTAGCCAAGAGTGCCCCAATTGGTAAAAAACAAAAACCAATCGGGCACTAAAAAACATGACCAGTTTGATACCCAAAACCTAACCAAAACTTAAACCTCCAGACTTTAGTCACAAAAAAAGTTCCGAAGCAGCGGCCGCTCAAAGCCGCTTATTCTTGTCAGGTCAAAAAAAACCCTGTAATGAGGGGAAAGGCTAATAAGTCCTTAAGTGTCCCACGTCCGGGGAGCTCCGAGCTAAAAGGAGGTAGCTAAAGGACCTATAACAAAAAACAAAAAAAAACAAAAAACAAAAAGCAAAGCAGAGCAGAGTCAGGCAGGATCAACTGGAGAGATGGCAAGGCACCGCAGCAGCCCCAGGAGAGGCGGAGATCAGAACGCCGTCCGCCGGCAGGAAGAATGAAACAAAGGCGTCCACCCATCGATTGGAAAGTAGCAGTCCGTGAGTTCCGCAGCTGCCGTGTCGACAAACCGCCAGGAAAAAAAACAAAACAAAAACAAAAAACAAAACAAAACAAAAAAGGGGCCAGGAGCCCACAGCAGGATAACAGTGCAGGCAAGTAGTAGTACCCCCCATCAACGTAGGGAAAGCTGTAGAAGATTAACGCAGAGTGAGCAGCCAGTCATTTGCTTCCTCCGGGGTGTCGAAGAACTTCACTGATCCGTTATAAGGCACCCGAAGGCGGCTGGGGTATAGCATGCTGTATTTAATATCCTTGTCCCGTAGGCGCCTGCGGATATCATTAAAGGACCTTCTCTTGCGCTGCAAATCTGCCGAAAAGTCCGGGAACAGTAGGATTGAGGAGTTGCCGTATGGTAGAGAAGGGAGCCTACGGGCTGCGGAGAGGATCCTATCCCGGTCCCTAAAATTCAGAAAGCGGACCAGGAAGGGTCGGGGAGTCGCCCCTGGGATGTAACGTCCTGTAGGAACCCGATGAGCACGCTCAACCACATATGTCGGGGAGACTTCCGGGAGGCTCAACAGCTTCTTGAAAAAATCTTCAGCAAACTCCGCTGGCCGATCACCCTCCTCCCCCTCCGGCAGACCTATGACACGGATATTGTTGCGTCTTGCTCTATTCTCCGCATCATCAGCCTTAGCGACAAGCAGTCGCACCGTGCGTTGCAGGTCCGCTATGTTGTTGGTATGGGTAGCCGTGAGGTCCTCAGCTGCAGAGATTCGCGATTCTGATTCAGTCAGCCTACCCCTGATCTTGTCTAGGTCATTCCTAATAAAAGTACATTCTTCTGCAAGGCGGTCAATGCGTACCAGCATAGAGGCTTTACTCTGCTCTATGGCAGCCAGTATCACCGCAGTACTGTCCTGGGAGGGAGAGGTAGGCAAAGCCGCCCCAGAGGGGGAACCGGACTCCATGGCTAATTCCGCAAGCAGCGACTGCACCCTCCCAATAAGAGAGGGATCTGGTTGAGCAGGCGGATCAGGAGCAGGACAGCGCAACACAGAAGAGCTCTTGGGCCGATGTTTAGGGCCCATGAAGGGGTGTGGGCCGCAGGCGCCCGTGAGCCTCCGCTCCTCACAGCTACAGTCCCCAGGTAGCAAGGCTCAGGCAGTGACTCAAAATGGCAGGGCCCAGGGAGCTGGATGGATGGATGCAATGTCCGTCAGCAAGGGAGGATAGCCAGGGCCCTCAGTCAATGCACCAGAACAGCCCCCCCCTGCAATGAGAAGCAGTGTCCAGCAAATAAAAGGAGCAGCCACCCAAAGCACAGGGGCCAGGCCGACCACAGCACACCCCCCCCAGCCACTGGATGCAGGCTGCAAATTGATGCCCAGGCTACGTTAGGCCGGACCAGGCCGGGGCAGTCTTTTTAAGGCTCCACAGCTTCCCCACCAGCTCCTGCCAGGCCTGTGATGCAGGATTCGGCCCCCCACCGGCCGACAGCCGCCTCCGCCGCTCCGCTGGCCGATCGCGGCGCTCGTCCACCGGCCGGCCGGCCAGGAAAGTCCGGTCCGCGGCAGGCTTCACTAGGCCGCGCTAGGCCGCAGGCCCGAAAATCGCTCCAGCGGCCCGCGGAACAACGGGACAGCCCAGGGGGACAAGGGGGGCAGCGGATTAGTGAAGAGGAGCCCCTTACCTCTCCCACAGTCCCCGGATCAGCCCCGTTTGCTCCGCACAGGCCGGGAAGATGGCGTCCGGCACAAGGATGATGAACGGCCGTATCTCCGGCTCCACGGTCCCCCGTTCCACAAGAATCTCTCCAGACACCTTACGGCAGGTCAGTAGTCCCTCCGGGCAAGAGAAAACTCCTTTTGGGCCAAGGAATTAGGAGGATGGCAAAGGATTATTATGCGGATGGCCGGAGCTCCCCAGACACACGTCCGCTCTTCTTCACATCCGGACACGCCCCCATCCCTACTCAACTTTGATCTCAAAATATACGCTAAATCCATGGCAGCTAGACTACTTGAAATTATGCCCACTTTTATCCACCATGACCAGACTGGGTTCACGAAAGGCAGGCAGGCAGGCATCCAATGCCACCAGAAGGATGATTAACCTCATTCACCATGCAGAATCCACAGGAACGCCTTCCCTTCTCCTATCTCTGGACGCAGAGAAGGTGTTCGACAGAGTCCACTGGTCCTACCTTTAAAACAGTTCTCCAAAAGTTTGGATTCCAGGGCCGCATTCTGTTTCAATATGTTTATTGAAAATTTGAATAAACAGAAATAAACAAGAGACTACAATCTGCTCCTTGAGTGCCCTCACAGGGGCCACAAAACATGAATACAAAACCAAAGGGCAAACCATCACATTATACTTCTAATGAACACAAGATAAGGAAGGGAAATGAGTAGGGGATGATATCGAGACTAGTACCAAACAACTTGTTTCCTTGTTGTTTCCGGAGGGTGAGCCCTTTTCCCACTACCCCTGTCCACGGGTGGCAGCAGTATTTATTAGCAATGGGAGAGATTACAAAGGAGAGTAAAGAGAGATAGGGAACAGAAGAAGGAAGGGTAAACAGAAGAGAGGGGGAGGAAAGGAAGGGGGAAGCTCGGGCGTGGACGCCTCGCCAAGAGAAATTAGACCAAGCCCAGGCATGCAGCTTGGAGTGCGGGGAACTCATAGGAGATCCACGGCTCCCAGATTTTTAGAAATTTAGCATGAGAATCATGGACAATACTGGACATAATATAGTAACATAGCAGTCATGCGGGTCTTAACCCCTTGAAAATCCACCCGTTGTGACTTCCAGGCTTGGGCAATGGTCCACTTGGCCACTATAAATAGATAGGTAGCCAGCTTCTGTTGAGGGCCTCGCAAGCCAGGAACCGGGCAATGTAGGAGAGCTAGCTTAGCGTCCCTTCGGATCGTTAGGTGAAAGAGTGTCTGCAGCAAGCCAAAAACCCTAGACCAGAACCCCACCAACCTTGGGCAAGCCCACCATGTGTGCATAACATCACCTCGCTGTCCACCCAGGGCCGCATTCTAAGTGCCATTTTGGCATTATATTCCAACCCTGAGGCCAAGTGTTTACGGAAGGCACTTCAGTTGCCCTCTATCTCCCCTCATATTCAACATTCTCATGGAACCCCTAGCGGAACACCCCGCCATCTCAGGACTTCAAGTTGACCCATCGTCCCATAAAATTAGTCTATTTGCTGACGATGTCATCCTAATCCTTCCCAATCCGACTCTCTCCCTGGCAGAAGTACAAAAATTGCTAAACTGGTTCAGCTCAGTCTCATACTACAAAGTAAACACAACCAAATCCCTCATGTTAGGCATCAACATTGACGCTACCACGAGAAATCTCCTCCAGCTACCATACCCTACCTAGGCATCCAACTGCCGAGATCACTAAAAAACCTCTACTCATGTAACTTCTTGCCACTCCTTCGTAACATCCAATCGACCTCACAGCAAATAGCGAAACATGAACTTTCCTGGTCAGGGAGACTCGCGGCCTTTTAAGATGATATGCCTCCCCCAAATACTGTACTTCTTTAGAACCCTTCCCATCCCAATACCCACCTCATTCTTCAGATCCCTTCAAACGTTGTATAACAAATATTTTTGGAATGGTAAAAGACCCAGATGCACCCATCGGAAATTGATTAAACATAAACTAGCAGGAGGCACGGGATCCATAGACTTTGAGGACTATTACCTAGCCGCTATCCTAGCTCAACTACCCAGCTGGTTCCAACCCTCTCCAAGTTCATCTTGGGGTCAGATAGAGAATCTCTCACTCACCCCGGCCTAACCTAAAAAACTGGCTACTAAGTACCCCCCTAGTCTCCCAAATCCCGACGTCTATCTCTCCAACCCTGAAGTCCTCCGCCCATGCCTGGAAAAAAATGACTACCCTCCAGGCCCTCACCCCCACTGCTCCACAATTCACTATTCCTCTAGAGACCCTCTTGTACTTGACTCCAGACCTCCAAATTTCAAGATGGACCCTCAAAGGAATCCACTCCGTACAACACTTAATACAAGAAAACCGCCTCAAGTCCTTCTCCCAACTACAGTCCGAATATGGCCTTCCTGCTTCAGAACACTTTACCTTCTTACGCATCCGCCATTCCCTGCGTAATTTATCCCTTCCCCTTTACACTGTACACATTAAAACCTGGGATCTAAGCCTAACCATTGACAACATGCCCTACACCATCAGACACGTAACGACCCACATACTTCTGTCAGCCAGACTCAACTAGGCAGTGGAAGTCTGACAAGCCTCTGACCTCATCCCAAGTCATCGACCTAGTAGCCCTGCACTTTAGTTACAAACTTATGACAGCCGCCAGCAATGGTCAGGCTGCAAAAATTTGCGCACACTGGATCAACCATGGATCAACTGGACTTAGGCTGCGACTGACACCTAACGATACAGCTTCACAGATCATTTTCCTTCTTTCTTGGCCAAGCAATACCACGACCTCTCCAACGGTTATGTAATACATGTTCTAACAAGTAACTATAAGGAAACGTTCATAAATGTTTTGATTACAGCAGTAGATCCTCTCCACTTCTGTGGCACTAATGATTCCACTAGGGGTGCCACACCAGAGGAGAAGATAGGTTTTTATTTCTAGATACTCTCATTGTTAAACGCCGAATGTTTAATATACTTGCAATCTGTTAAAGCGGTTGTATACCCGCTGATGTGTTTTTTTGTTTTGTTTTTCTACCTGCAAAGGAAAAGGCAAAAGGCATAATGAGCTAGTATGCACCGCATACTAGCTCACTATGAAATACTTGCCTTAGAACGAGGCCCCGACATCTGGTCCGATCCACGCCGAGGGAGCTGACATGCTCCCTCAGCGTTTCTTCCGGGTATCGTGGCTCCAGTCACTCGCATGCGCGCGGGAGATTTCTTCCCGGCAGGGTCCGTCGTCTGCCGGGCTTTCAGCCGGGAATCCCCTGTGTGCATGCGCCGCTGCAGTCAGCGGCGCATTGCGAGGGGAATATCTCCTAAACCGTACAGGTTTAGGAGATATTTTTTTTACCTACAGGTAAGCCTTATTATAGGCTTTCCTGTAGGTAAAAGTCCCAAAAAGGGCTATACAACCACTTTAATGGACACAAGTTAAACTGTTCAAATGTATTCACCGACGTCGTTGTACTACGTACAATGACCAGTTGTACACTGTATTTTCTATGCAAAACCAATAAACCAAAAACCTTGCCCTGTCTTCTGCCATGAAAAGAGATGTACAATCCTTAAAACAGCAAATGGAAAAGGAACTTAAAGTGGTTTGGTACCTAAAAATGAAAGTTCATGTTATTAAAATCAACAGATAGCATACTTACCTAAACGAACCCTGAAAAAAAAAAATATTATTTACTTACCTTTTATTTCAAATGTTTCAGCTGACTTCCGGGTTGTCCTCCCGTGGGAGTAGGCGTGGCTATCGTCCTCGCAATGGTCCCTGGGAAATTTCCCAAGAATCCATGGGGGACAATGAAAGTTTTTCTTTCCTTGTCACTGCTCTCACTGAGCATGTGCAAGATGGAGCGGAGCATGCTGGGAGCCAGACGTCATCATATACCAGGAAGTAAATGCCTGTGGGCTTCAGACGCCCACAGTTAAAATGGAAAACGCCAGAGCAGGTTTTTATAAGTCATCCTGAGGAAAAGATTCGTCGCGCCGGGGGTCAAATAAACGCCGGACGTGGATGCCAATCGAAGGTAGCACTCGCCCACCAGTGAGACAGGTAAGAAAAAAATAAAAAAAGAGTGGAATCCCGCTTTAAGGTCCTGGAACGCCGCTTGCAAAGTACCCCTTCTTAATAAAATCTCCACCCTTCGCACAACTCGTGCCGACTTTGCTATCGGCCGAGTGGAGAAAGCCTTCATTAAGCTAAAACAAATATACTATGATAAAGGCAACAAAGCACACTTCCCCTTGGCCAGGGAGTTACGTGACAGTGCCCACGTAACACCACACCAGGTTAAGAATGCCCCGGGATCCCTGATATCCCATCCTAAGGAAATAGCTCACTCGTTTGTAGAATTCTACAAGGATTTCTACAATAAGCCAGACATCCCCAACAACCCCCCTTCCCCTGAACTCTCCCAGCATATGCAACACTATCTTGAGCAGAATGGGATTTCCCAACTCCAACCCGCGGACCTAGCCTCCCTAAACACGCTGATCACGGTGGAAGAATTAGAGCATACTATCAAATCCCTACCTTCCCATAAGGCCCCAGGACCAGATGGTTTGTTTACCCTATGAATACTATAAAGCATTTTTCCCTCACATACTCCCATACATGTGTAAACTGTTCAATGCTTTTCTCCAGGACACCCCCATCTCGTCGGACATGCAGCGTTCCTTTATCATGGTTATTCCCAAACAGGCCTATTGCTCTCTTTAACTGAAGATTTTCACTAAATTACTTTCACTTCGTCTGAACACAGTTCTTCCTTCCCTGATCCACAAATACCAGGTGGGCTTCCTCCCGTTCCATCAGGCAGGGGACAATACTGGTTGAGGTGGTGAACAGGGAGGGCTTGCAGTCCTTGCTTCTTAGCTTGGATGCCGAAAAGGTTTTTGATTGCCTTGGGTGGTCCTTCCAGTTCGCCACGCTGTGCCATGTTGGGTTTTGGGGACCTTTTCTGCGAGCAATCCAACACCTATATTCTAGCCCCTCCTCCCAAGTTAAAACACCCTTCGCTATTTCCCCCTCATTCTCAGTGACTAATGGCACTAGGCAGGGGTGCCCGTTATCCCCCTTGCTCTTCGAGCTTTGCGTAGAGCCCCTGGCTGCCACGATTCGTGGAAATCCGGACATAAAGGGCATTTTGGTTAGAGGTAGGGCATTCAAAATTTCATTATTTGCTGACGATATTATTCCTACACTGACCCAACCCAGAACCTCCTTACCAAACCTACATGCGGAACTTGACAGATATGGGGCACTTTTAGGATACAAAATTAACACATCGAAGTCAAAACATACCAGACATAGAGATAGATCACATGAAAGCTGATTTCCCCTACAGCTGTAAACGTAGGGCACCTTGTACCAGGAAAATCCCCCCCCCATATCGCTCCATAAGGGCCCTCCTGCTACATTGGAAAAAACACCATAGCTCTACTGGGGCAGATTGCCTCCGTAAATATGACAGTACTCCCAAAATTGCTGTACCTATTCCAAACCCTGCCAATTCCTATACGCTATGGCCACCTGAAAAAGCTCCAAACTGACTTGCTCCAATATACTTGGAACTATAAAAGACACAGAATACGCGTTCGGTACTAATGGCGGCATGCTCAGACAGAGGCTTGGCATACCTTAACCTTATTAAATATTACCAGGCGGCTCAGCTGAGAGCAATAGCCTCTCGGTTCACCCAATGCTCCTATAACAAGTGGACAGATTTTGAAAAAATATGGCTCACCCCAGTACACCTAAACAATATATTATGGAGCGCAAATGCGGAGGCAGACCCTTAAGGCATGCTGGGCCCTATGATCCTACTTAGGCGACTATGGCGCAAGCTGACCCCTCAGCATAAGCTGACCTCGGACAGCTCACTCTTGACCTCCTTTGTCTGTAACCCCAAGGTGCCAGATAGCCTAACCCACTGTATGTCCTCACCATGGACCACATGGAACCTTTTCCATTTTGGGAACCTTGTAGATCTCTGGTCCCGCAAATTACTATCTTTTGCCGAACTACAGGCCAAGTTTGATTTCCCACACCAGGAGTTCTATGGGTATCTCCAAATTCGCCACTATGCCCTGACCATTGCACCCCGTCTGCAATCCCCCCCCCCCCCCAACCCCCTTTCAAAATCTAGTACTGGCAGGTTGTGCTCTTGCTGGGTGTTCAGTGTGCTCCTGTTTCTTTAAGGGGGCTTGGGCAGTCTCCAGGCTCACCTGTCCCACATCTATCCATTCCATGCATGTGCTTCCACTGTGGAGACACTTATAAATTTGTAGTGTTAGGACTGCAAGCAACACAGGGTGCCGTGAAAGGCCTTGCAGCTTTCACATGCGTTTGCAAATGTGTGCTAACTAAACCCCTGCTTTTAACAGATGGTTAGACAAGGTTAATTTGGTTGGTCAGCAGACTGGTTGGGGAGTTGAGCTATGGAATTGTTTTTGTCTTACATGTATATGCCCTCCATGTGCTCCTCACTGTGAAGGCCAGTTATAGGTGTGGGCAGTGGCCAGTTTTTTGTTACTGTTTGTATATATCAGGCATCACTAAATGGCGGACCGCGGTCCGGTTCCGGCCCCAGCAGCCATATTTCCCGGACCGCAGCCTCACCAAATAGTTGCCTGTGTGTCCTCTCCCCGCCGCCGACTCGCCTGCCTGCCTTGTGCTCCTATGTTCACAGCATGGCAGGTGCAGCGTGCACGGGTCTGTCCCTTCAGTATCGGATCGCTGCCCTGCCCCCTCCTCACACTGCCTGTCTTATACACAAAAGATGAGAAACGCAGCGGCTCTGCAAAGTGTTTGGCACTTTTTAAGTTAAGAAGCAGGTGATTGGTTGCTACGCAGCGGGGAGGTCTCAGCAATCAATCACTCACCTATAATGTGAAAAGTCCCACCCACTGTCCATGGCTGCCGTGCTTTCTGTCTTGTGTTATTAAGGTAGGGCTCTGTGGGGAGGGGAGAGTGCTGTGCAGGACAGGAGTCTGCTATCGATCGGATGGGGGTCTGTGATGGGGTGTCAGTCTCTAATGGGGTGTCAGTATTTCATATGGGGGGCCAGTCTGCGATGGGGGGCCAGTCTGTGATGGGGGGCCAGTCTGTTACGGGGCCAGTCTGTTACGGGGGTCAGTCTGTTATGGGGGTCAGTCTGTAATGAGGTCAGTCTGTGATGAGGTCAGTCTGTGATGGAGGTCAGTCTGTGATGAGGTCAGTCTGTAATGAGGTCAGTCTGTGATGGGGTCAGTCTGTGATAGGGGTCAGTCTGTGACGGGGGTCAGTCTGTGACGGGGGTCAGTCTGTGATATGGGGGTCAGTCTGTGATGGGGGTCAGTCTGTGATGGGGATCAGTCTGTGATGGGGGTCAGTCTGTGATGAGGGGCCAGTCTGTGATGAGGGGCCAGTCTGTGATGAGGGGCCAGTCTGTGATGGGGGGCCAGTCTGTGACGGGGGTCAGTCTGTGATGGGGGTCAGTCTGTGATATGGGGGTCAGTCTGTGATATGGGGGTCAGTCTGTGATATGGGGGTCAGTCTGTGATATGGGGGTCAGTCTGTGATATGGGGGTCAGTCTGTGATGAGGGGCCAGTCTGTGATGAGGGGCCAGTCTGTGATGAGGGGCCAGTCTGTGATGAGGTCAGTCTGTGACGGGGGTCAGTCTGTGACGGGGCCAGTCTGTTACGGGGGCCAGTCTATTACGGGGGCCAGTCTGTTACGGGGGCCAGTCTGTAATGAGGTCAGTCTGTAATGAGGTCAGTCTGTTACGGGGGTCAGTCTGTTACGGGGGCCAGTCTGTTACGGGGGTCAGTCTGGGATGGGAGGCCAGGGGTCAGTCTGTGATGGGGGGTCAGTCTGTGATGGGGGGACCAGTCTGTTACGGGGGGCCAGTCTGTTACGGGGGGCCAGTCTGTTACGGGGGGCCAGTCTGTGATGGGAGGCCAGGGGTCAGTCTGTGATGGGGGGGTCAGTCTGTGATGGGGGGGTCAGTCTGTGATGGGGGGGTCAGTCTGTTACGGGGGGCCAGTCTGTTACGGGGGGCCTGTCTGTAAAGGCGGGTCAGCCGATGAATGATGGGATAAGTCTGTGATGAGGGTCAGTCTTTGATGGGGGGTTTGTGAATAAGGGGCCTGTGATGTGGAGGATATCATGTGGATTCATAGCACCAATATGACACTCGGACCCCCGCTAGAAGAAACTTTTTCTGACCGGACCCCCGTGAAGTTTAATTCACTACCCCTGGTATATATGGTCTGGGGACACACTGGGTACCTTCACTGCCATTGTGCTCTTGCTGGGTGTTCAGTGGTTAGTTAATTTGGCTCGCCAGCAGACTGGTTGGTGAGTTGAGCTATGGAATTGTTTTTGGGTTTAATATCCGATTATATACAAAATAGTGAACGCATATCGCACAGAGACTATGGGCAAACACGCTTATGTGGTCAAATGGGAAGAGCTCTTGGCGAGGAGATCCCCATGGAACAGTAGTAGGGGATCTGGTCCCAGGCAGCAAAAAGCTTGCTTTGTTTACTTTACAAGGAAAATATTTTCAAAATCTTGTACTTCTGGTATATGAGCCCCGATGTACTCCATGCCATTTAGCCTACAAGCTCCGATCGCTGCTGGCACTGCCTGGAGGATAAAAGGTACCCTCCTTCATATATATGGGGATGTCCATTGATCACCTCTTTTTGGACCTCGGTCCAGCAATTGCTGGTCCGTCTCCTTGGAGGGCTGATCCCTATCACTCCAAAATTTTTCATAATAGGTCTGTCACCACTAAAAATCCCAGTGCACTACAAAAAACGAGTGGGCCACATCCTCACAGCGGCCTGCTGTCTCGTGGCATTAAAATGGAAGTGGGGCTCACTCCCCTTCCCAGAGGCCTTGTATGCCAGGATTAAGGATGTGGAAATGATGGAAAAAATGACCGCTTGAATCCAGGGTAGACTGGAGGCCCACGATAAGCTCTAGGAGTCGTGGCACCTCCGGGAGGATCCACCATGAACGGGTAGCTATGCCAATTCGATTATCTCTTATTCTTCTTTCCCCTCTCTCTTTCCTTTCTTCCCACTGTAAGTCCCCTAGCGACTACTAAGATTATTTATGCAAGTTATTATACTTTGTTGATAACCTAATTGACGCACTTACAATGTATTAAACAGCTTCAGAATGCTTATATATGCTTGTAATGCATCGCACTTATTCATGTCATAATGTATAAAAAAATAAAAAATAAAAACTGTTATTTGAAAAAAAAAAGTGAAATGGAATACCCAAAACAGTTCATTCGTCTTGAAAGAATGTGCCAGTTATGCCCAGGTCACAGATTGGAACTACTGGAGCTCCACTTTAGAGGAAACATTTGACCTCCACATCCTCGAGTTGTGTGAGTGGAGGTTACGTTCCCTGTCAAGAGTGGAGCTCCAGTCTGTAGCCAGATACCCTTGAAGACATCTCTTTTTTTGAAATATATGCCATTTTGAAATATTTTTGTGAGGGCATGATGTTCTCGGCTTTGCACAGGCACATTGCTAGGCGTTCTTTTATCTATTGTAGATCATAACGGTTCTGCCAAGATGGCAAAAACTGTATTTCAGGCTCATGAATGGAGAGACATATCTGTGGTGAGCCACCAAAATCCACAATCACACAAAGTGGAACATGCTCCACCTGAGCTGCTTTTTGCCTCTTTACACATGTAACAGCCTTTTCCTCTCCAAAGAATTTAAAGAGCACGATTTCCCTCAAGATGTCTTCTTGAAGGAATACCTCTGCAACAGTTCCTGTACAGCAATCTAGTGAGCAAAGGTGCTCACATAATCTGTAGCTCAGTCCACTACACTGAGCCAACAACTAATATTGGACTACATGAGTCTTCCCCCAGTTCTTCCTCTGCACATGTACTGGCATGGAAAATCCATGCATACCTCTCTGCACAGAAAATATGCCATTTGTCTCAGCAACATTTACACTTTGTAAATGACAGGCCTGGGTAATATCTTGTGCCACATCTGCATGCTTTCTCAACAGGTGTACTTTCAAGTTTTCCCTAAGAAGACAAAGGCTATACTGAGAGCATTTCACAAATTGCCCATATACTTTGACTGTGGCCAGTACAGATGGCAGTGCATATATGTGTTCTAGCAAAGTTGTGGAGGACAGTGGACTTGACACTGGACAGGATGCAGCAGGTGGTGGTATCAGCACTGGAGAGGGTGCTGCTGGTGGTGATATCCGCACTGGAGAGGGTGCAGTGCATGATGGGATCGGCACTGGAGTGGATGCAGTGGATGATGGGATCGGCACTGGAGAGGGTGCAGTGGATGATGGGATCGGCACTGGAGAGGATGCAGTGGATGATGGGATCGGCACTGGAGAGGGTGCAGTGGATGATGGGATCGGCACTGGAGAGGGTGCAGTGGATGATGGGATCGGCACTGGAGAGGGTGCAGTGGATGATGGGATCGGCACTGGAGAGGGTGCAGTGGATGATGGGATCGGCACTGGAGAGGGTGCAGTGGATGATGGATCGGCACTGGAGAGGATGCAGTGGATGATGGGATTGGCACTGGAGAGGATGCAGTGGATGATGGGATCGGCCCCTGGAGAGGATGCAGTGGATGATGGGATTGGCACTGGAGAGGGTTTAGTGAATGATGGCATCGGTACTGGAGAGGGTACAGCGGATGATGGGGTCGGCACTGGAGAGGGTACAGCGGATGTTGGGATCGGCACTGGAGAGGGTGCAGGGAGTGGCGATTTTGGCACTGGAGGGGGACCAGTGTAAATTCACCTTGCAGATTTCCTGTAAAGGTGAACTTGCACATTAAACTTTAAAATCTACGTAACTACCCCTGTAATTAAAAAAAAATAGAAAAACTTTCTGCTAAAAACAACCAAAAAAAAAAGATTCATACATTTTTTCCTAAATGTATTCTACTAAATGTTTTTGATACAAAACACATCCCAATACGTGTATATTGATTGGTTTGTTTTAAAGTTATAACACCTACAAACTATGGGATATGTACTGGAATTCATTTTTTTTTATTTGTTTTATACTACAAACGACTTATAGTGGAACTAATTGCCACTGACATCAATACAGTGATCAGTGCTAAAAACCCGACGCTGGCTGGGAAGGGGTTAACATCTAGGATGATGAAGGGGTTAAATATGTTCCTTAACTAGGTCTAATGCGTGCACACTGTGCTACTTTATGCTAATGATCACTGACAGATCACTCCCTCTGTACAGAGCTCTGTGTTGAATTTCTGTGATTGGACACAGCCGATCAGCTGGTCTCGGGTGTGAATCATTAGCCAGGACACTGTGTACGATCGCTGCAGGAGCCGGGTGGGGCTGAACATGCATGCATCCTAAACCTGGGAGTAGGCAGTGACGTACCAGCGCATCGCTTTGCCTACAGCGCCCACCCATCCTCAGAACAATGTGGCTGGCCGGTCGTTAAATAGATAATAATATTTGCACCAGAACATATATATATCAATTTTCAAGAAGATGGAGGTTTAATGCCGACATACCATTGAACAGTAAAACTTTTATTGCATGGCGATCCATGTGTTTCTCAATCTTGGTCCTGTTAGTTGGCATGAAGGTGGGCAAACAAGGACAATGAGATTGTGCTTAGAGACATGGATTGCATTCTTCTTCCAACATTAAACATGAACTTCCATCATCACCAAAAATGTACATTGGTAAATGTTAACCACTTGCCAACCTACTCACGCAGATATACTACGGCAGGTTGGCTCTCCTGCACAAACTGACGTACCGTTCGTCAGTCCATAAAAGCAGGATGGTGGAACGTGCCTGCAGTTCCCGCGGACTCAATGTCCGCCTGCGGCCTGCGATCGCGGCGAAGAGAGCCAGAACGGGGAACAAGGTATTTCCCCATTCTACCTAGTGACATGACAGGGTTCTACCGTTTCCAGTGATTGGGAATGGTGATCTCTGTCATGTTTCAGTAAGCACATCCCCTCTACAGTTAGAACACGCTGAGGGAACACACTTAACCCCTTAAAGACCACCAGCAGCAGCAATTCACTGAGAGTACACTCACAAGACAAGACGAGCCAGGAGATTGCAGCTCGATGAATAGACCAACAGACAACAATCACGGTCCCAGGAGAGGAATAAGAAACTCACCATAGCATGAATCCATATAACCTCTTAGCAGAAATAATATCCAGATCCCAGGATACCTTAACTCAGGAAACCCTCACTAATTGCACACATAGAGAAGTTGCTCATCCCCCAGTCTATCCTGCACAGAGATCTGGTTCCAGGGCGGCAGAGTGGAGAGAGAGAGCTTTGCATGCGCCTAGGCATTTTTCCAGACAAGAAAAAGGAAGTAGGCTGTATTAGGTATTTACTGGCAGAATTTTTTTTTTTACTATCCAAAGTTAAAACAACAAGGGCAGAATATGTAATAATTGTAAAGCTGAACAAATTACTGAAGTTCCACTTTAAGGGGGTAAATCGTTCCAGGGCTGAAGTGGTTAAACAATTGCTTTTACAAACAAATCCAGTTTACAAAAGGGGTTGACTTAAAGGGGGTTAACTTAAAGGGGTTGTAAACCCTTGTGTTTTTTTCACCTTAATGCATCCTATGCTATCATTGGCAAAGCGCCGTTATGCTACATCGGGCATGTGACTGGCGGAGGGGCGCTCGCATGCCCCCCTGCCGGCCCCCTGCCGGCCACGACGATCAAATTCAATCAGGAACTGATCAATCCCCAGGCCCAGGCCAATGATTTCTGGCCTGGACCTGGTGATCACTCCTGACAAATGATATCCTTCCCCTGTCTGTGTAAGTGTAAACACAGACAGGGGAAGTGATGTCATCTCCCTCGTGTCAGTCTTTTCCATCCCAGACCGAGAGGCGAGAGCATCACAAGTGAGCTGCACCAACAGTACACTGACACCAGGTCACGTAGGCACACAAATCACCCCCGATCACCACCTGTCACTGTGTCACGCAGTACAGCAATCAGATTTTTTTGTACTGTACTTTTTTTTTGTATTGTACTAGTGTCATTAGTGACACTAATCAGTGTTAGAGTAACTAGTATTAGGCTCAGATAGGACTAGGGACCTCCCCCCCTATAAAGGTTTAACCCCTTGATTACCCCGTGTCACCTTTGATCACAGTATAAGTGTCACGGGTGACACAGTTTAGCCAGTTATATTTTTATTGCCTCAGGGCACCCGCCGTATTTTACCTAATAAAGGTTTAATCCCCTGATCACCCGGCGGGTAATCAAAATGAGGTTTTAGGGTCAGATAGGGTCTGCGTCGCCCCAATTTAGGATTCCCAAAAACCGCAGTGTTAGCAGGATCAGCCCAGATACCTGCTAGCACCTGCGTTTAGCCCCTCCGCCCAGCCCAGCCCACCCAAGGGCAGTATCGATCGATCACTGTCACTTACAAATCTCTAAACACATAACTGCTAGACATGTGCATAGTAAAATATTTTGTTGTTTCGGAATTTCATTTTCGTCCGAAAAATATATTTATTTAGTTACTCCCGAAATTCGTTTTTATTTATTTTCTTTTTCATTCAAAAATTGCATTCGTCCGAAAAACCACATGAATTACGGTCGAATCTGTCTTTGAAGGCTTATGGTGTCTGTCGAATGTATAAAGAAGATTCGATGTAGTATATAGCATACTTCGTGTGAACTTTAGAACCCTATTAAAGTCTATGGGACTCCAATGTTCAAAATCTAAAGTGCTAATTTTAAAGGCTAATATGCAAGTTACTGTCCTAAAAAGTGTTTGGGGACCTGGGTCCTGCCCCAGGGGACATGTATCAATGCAAAAAAAAGTTTGAAAAACGGCTGTTTTTTCGGGAGCAGTGATTTTAATAATGATTAAAGTGAAACAATAAAAGTGTAATTTAAAAAAAATTAATTTCGTACCTGGGGGGTGTCTATAGTATGCCTGTGAAGGGGCGCATGTTTCCCGTGCTTAGAACTGTCCCTGCACAAAGTGTCATTTCTGCAGGAAAAAAAGTCCTTTAAAATCACTCTGCATATATAAATGGTGCATGTATGCCCATCATTAGAAGTAGGTGGATGAAGGGAGGTATTTTAATGGTGGACATACCAACAAATCAACCCACAGGCTGCATGAAAAAAAAAGGATTACAATATATGCCCAACAAGGACCAGTAACATACTAGTATGTTGCTGGACTTTGAGTGGTTATACCAGAATGATTTCATTTAGGTATCATCTTGGTATTCTTTTCAACCAGAGGTTGGCTTTCATGTATAAGCAATCCTAGCAGCTAATTAGCCTCTAGACTGCTTTTACAAGCAGTTGGAGGGAATGACCCCCCCCCCCCCACCACCATCTTCCATGGTTTTCTCTGGCTCTCCTGTCCCAACAGGGAACCTGAGAATGCAGCTAGTGTTTCCACCATCTTCCATGGTTTTCCCTGGCTCTCCTGTCCCAACAGGGAACCTGAGAATGCAGCTGGTGGTTCCACCAGCTGACCATAGAGCTGATCAGAGACCAGAACAGCTCCAGCCTCCAATCATCACTATGGCCTAAGAGACCGGAAGCTATTTCATGACTTAGATTTCGCCGGATATAAACAGCGCCATTGGCAAAGCATTTTATCACACCGATCTTGATGCGGTCAGATTCTTTGAGGGCAGAGGAGCGATCTAGGGTCTAATAGACCCCAATTTTCTCAAGTCGTCTTCCAGGATGGCACCCTGAGAGATGACTGGTCCACCTGACAGGAAACACAATCAAAGAGGTTAAAAGTCCCCACCCCTCCCCGTGCTCCTCAGTTTTGATTGTGTTTCCCCACAGCGAAAGTTTGTTATTTTTTCCTAGACCCGAAACCTGGGGCTGGTGGTCTCCCCCTGGGAGCCAGACCAAATGCCTGGGAAGCCTCTGGGTCCAGCAGGATGTTCTCATCCTTCCTGGGGGGTTCCCCTATATTTTCCTCAGGGGGGGCAGCAGAAACTGGAAGAGCCCCCCTGAGCGCTGAAGGACCCTGGGTACAGTGGTGTACCCAGAACTTCAGGGGCCAATTTTCCTCTCCTCTCCTTACCTGTGCGGTGGCCGTGCAGAAAAGGAGCCTGGTGTCCCTTTTGGCTCAGGGTATCTCTCTGAAGACTCCAGGTCTAGCAATCCAGAGGGTCCTTGGTGCAGCTGGAGGCAGTATCTCCCCTTTGCAGCAGAGGTGCTCAGCTTTCTGGGGAGGCTCAGCACCATCTTCCTTGAGCTTGGTGGAGGAATGACATCACTTCCTCCACAGAACAGGAAGTGAGCTCAGAGTTCGAGTCATTTCCTGTCTACAGCAAAATGGTGACAGTATCAGCATGGAGGTAACCATAGCCTCAGCCTCACAGCTGATTTGCCAAATCGGGGACATAAATCCAGGAGGAGCAGGCGCCCACTTCTCCCACAGACCAGCTGCCTTCGCCTGTGTTAGCTGTCTGAAGAAGCTCACTGGCGCCAGCGGCATGGAACGTGAGGAGAGACCCGCAGGGTCCATGGCCATGGAGGAGACCACAGGGGGTGAGTCTGACCGGCCGCCGGAGGTTTAGATGGGGGAGGGTACCCCAACTCTTCTCCTCTGGGTGGTACAGTGCTGTATTGTAATGCCTGTATGTTTTTGTTTCAGGGGATGATGCCACTGCCCTTGGGGTTGCCAGCCGTCCCGTAAAATCTTCTACCCACTCTAAGCGTTGTGGAAACTGTAATGCTAGATTACCCCCAGATCATCCTAAACCCTTCTGCTTTAAATGTATACAGAAGCTGACAGGGAAGGAAACATCTCAGATAATGGAGAAGTTTCTCACAGTACAAACTGAGATGCTGTCCACTCTGAAAGCCTTTCAGTCCTCCCTTAAGTCTAGAGATTCAGAGGCTCACACCAGCAAGGACGCCTCCTCCCAGGAGGGCTCCGCTCCCTCTAGGGGGTCTAGATGGTGGGCAGACAACCCAAGGTATCTCCGGTCTCAGGATTCAGAGGAGGAGGATGAGTCCGAATCCCTTGGGCAGGGATTCTTAGACGAGGGTGTGTTGGACAGCCAGGAGGAGGATGAGGGGGAAGGACTCCAGGTCTAGCAGGCATATCTTTTCAGCCGACGACATGAAGGGACTGCTTAGGGCGGTTTACGCTTCTGAAGAGGTTCAGGAGCCCACGGCACAGGTCTCTGCCCAAGACAAAATGTATAGGGGCTTAATTAAACCGCAGACCAGGGTTCTTCCGGTACATCCTGCACTCAAAGATATTATCTTAAGGGAGTGGAAGGATCCGGAGAAGAGGCTCCTAAAATACAAAACATGGAAGCATACATGCCCTTTTACTGAGGAGGATGAGGAGAAGTTTTTCAAGACTCCTAGGCTAGACGCCTCCCTGGCACAAGTTTCTAAACAATCCAATCTTTCCTTTGAAGACACTGGGAACATCATGGATCGGAGGGCAGAAACTATTTTATGCAGGGCCTGGGAGGCTAACACGGCAGCTATGAGCCCCGCGCTGGCCTCAGCCTGCATCACTAGAAATGCGGATCTCTAAGCTGATAGACCACATCTCCCAGACTTCCAAGTCTAAGGAGGTGTTAGATTCATTGGAGGTCATAGGCAGCACTGTTGCATACCTAGCGGATGCGGCCGTGGAGACGCACAACCGCCAAGTCCGGTGCCTTACTAAACTCAGCTCGCCGAGCCCTATGGGTTAAAACTTGGGAGGGGGATGGCTCATCTAAGACCCATCTATGTGGGCTCCCTTTTGAGGGTTCCCTCCTTTTTGGTACTGGCCTAGACCAAGCCCTTGCTAGGTCGACTGAAAAGGGGAAGAAATTCCCTACTAATACGAGGAGGGATAGGAAGAGGTTTTTTTTCGTGGCCCCCAAGCAAAGAACCGCTTCTCGGAGAAAAAGGTCTCCCCTAATAGACGTTGGGGGGCTGGGAAGGACAAGCAGAAGTCGGGCATTCTCTTTTCCAGCCAGAAGTCGGGCGACAAGACCCACAAATGACATTCCTGTGGGGGGAAGACTTTCCCACTTTGACCCTTTCCCACTGAGGGACACTCAGAGCCCCCATATTCTACAGATCATAAAAGAGGGTTACAGATTAGAATTTCTTTCCCCTCCTCCCACCAAATTTCTCTTGACCCACCTTCCCAGGGATCCCGGCAAGGCAGCAGGAAACCTACAGAATATAGAAGAACTGGCCAGGCAGGAGGTCATAGTACCTGTTCCAGAGGGCCAGCAGGGTCAGGGGTTCTACTCCCACATATTTGTGGTACCAAAGCCCTCAGGAAGATATCACCTCATCATAAATCTAAGGCATCTCAATGTCTTCCTGCGGTACAAGAAGTTTTGCATGGAGAATGTTTATTCTCTCAGGAGACACCTCCTCAGGGACGTGTTCATGGTAACCTTGGATTTAAAGGAAGCCTACCTTCACATCCCTATATTTCAGAACCATCAGGTCTTCTTCCTAAGATTTGCAATTGCCTCTCCAGAGGGAGTTCAGCATTGGCAGTTTGCGGCCCTCCCCTTCGGGCTGGCACCCAGTCCAAGGGTTTTTACGAAGATCCTGGCACAAGTAGTGGCCTTCCTGCATCTCCAGGAAGTAGTGCTGATTCCCTATTTAGATGACATTCTGATTTACAATCAGAATCGGGATCAGCACCTTTTGGATCTAGCCAGGGTAGTGGAGACCTTAGAATCCCTGGGATGGATCATCAGCAAGGAAAAATCCTCACTGATTCCGGCCCAGACGAAAATGTATCTGGGATTCCTGGTAGATTCCACGCAACAGAAGTTAGTTCTATCCCAGAGCAAGGTAGAGGGTATAATTTCAGCGGTCCTTTCTCTGTTAGAGGCAAAGACATCTCCATACAGAGGGATTATGAGGGTGCTGGGCCTGATGACGGCAGCTATCCCAGCAGTTCCTTGGGCACAGCTGCACTCCAGGACCCTCCAGCACTTCCTCCTTTCCTCTTGGGACAGGAAAAGAGTTTCTCTAGATGTAGAAGTAGCCATTCCGATCGAGGTAAAAGATTCTCTTCGCTGGTGGCTTCTCCCTCAGAGGCTTCAGGGGGGTCTCCTTTGGAGTCAGCTTCAGCCGCTCAGGATAACAGACGCAAGTTCCTGGGGGTTGGGGGCCCACCTGGAGGATCTAACAGCCCAGGGATCCTGGGACATGAGTCAGAAAAAGGCATCCTCCAATTTTCGAGAACTTTTGGCCATCGGGGAGGCATTAAAAGCTTTCGAAAGGAGGATCAAGGACCAGGAAGTTCAGGTCCTATCAGACAACGCCACGGCAGGGGCATTTGTCAGTCATCAGGGGGGCACCAGATCTCTAACTCTACTGGCCCTATCTTTAGAGATCATGGGCTGGGCGGAGCATCAGATTATCTCCATTTCTGCAGTTCACATAAAGGGATCCCTGAATGTAGAGGCAGACTATCTCAGTCATCAGCCGATTCTTCAGGAAGAATGGGAGTTGAATCCAGAGGTATTCTCCCTGGTATGTCGGCAGTTCGATGATCCAGAGATAGATCTGTTCGCCCGCAGAAAGAACAGAAGGGTAAAGAGATTATTTTCCCTTGCCCGAGAGGGAGGCTCAGAGGGGGATAGATGCCTTGGCCCAGGTTTGGGACTTCCGGTTGGCCTATGCCTTCCCCTGGGGCTAATTCCGAGGGTTCTTCAAAAGCTGTTTCTCTCGGAAGGTTCCCCAATTCTGATAGCCCCTTGGTGGCCCAAGAGAGCTTGGTTTCCAACCCTGCAGGGTTGGTCCATAGCCCCACCTCTACACCTTCCTGTTCGGCGCGACCTTCTCCTTCAGGGTCCAGTTTGCCATCCAGACCCCAGCTTCTTCAGGCTGACGGCCTGGTCCTTGAAAGGCAGAAACTGCGGGAGAAGGGCCTGTCAGACAGAGTAGTGGATACTCTCCTTCTTAGTAGAAAGCCGGTCACAAGGCGTATTTACGCTAAGACCTGGGGGGGTTTTTCTCCCTGGTGTCAGGCGGGAGGGACTTCACAGAAAGAGATCCCAGCCATTCTGGAGTTTCTCCAGGATGGAGCAGAGCAGGGGTTGGCAACCAGGACACTTAAGGCACAGGTTGCAGCCTTATCCTGTTTTTTGGAGAGACGCTTGGCACTAGACCCTCTGATCAAAAGGTTCCTTTTGGTCAGAGAGAGGTTGTCCCCTGTCCAGGTGTCTAGGTTCCCAACATGGGATCTTACCTTGGTGTTAGAGGGGTTAACAAGGTCCCCCTTTGAACAATTAGACCAGATCCCCCTCAGGATCCACACCTTTAAGTTGGCCTTTCTGCTTGCTATTACATCAGCCAGGAGAGTAGGCGATATTCAGGCTTTTTCAGTCAAGGAACCATACTTCTGTTTATTCGAGGTCAGGGTTAAACTTAGGCAGGACCCCCTGTACCTCCCTAAGGTAGCATCCAGGTTCCATAGGACTCAAGAAGTAGTGCTACCTTCTTTTTGTAATAATCCCCAAAATGAGAGGGAAGTTTATTTTCACTGTCTGGAAGTCCGACGTTGTTTATTATCCTACTTAGAAAAAGTTAAGGAGTTTCGAAGGTCCAGCCATCTTTTAGTTAAATTTTCTGGCCAAAAGAAGGGCCAACAAGCCTCTAAAGCATCCATAGCTAGATGGATTAAGCATGCCATTGCTTTAGCCTATGAGCAGTTAGGTAATGCAGTTCCTAGGGACCTGAAAGCTCATTCCACGCGATCTCTGGCAACCTCTTGGGCAGAAAGGGCCGGAGCTTCGGTGGAGCAGATATGTAGAGCCACTACATGGACAAGCCAGAACACCTTCCTGAGGCATTACAGGGTGGAGTTACTGTCCCCTCAGGATCTGGCGTTTGGCAGGAAGGTCCTGCAAGCGGTTGTCCTGCCCTAAGGTAGGCCTGAGCTACTTGCTCCTCTCTCAGGGTGCCGTCCTGGAAGACGACTTGAGAAAATGACCAGTTACACTTACCGATAACTGTGTTTCTGGGAAGTCTTCCATGACGGCAGGCCTACTTCCCACCCATTCTCTTTAGGTATAAATTAAGGTATAGAGTGTGGTGGTGTTAGTTTCTTCACTCTTGTGCACTGGTGTGGGTCAATACTTTGTCACAACTGAGGAGCACGGGGAGGGGCGGAGGCTTTTAACCTCTTTGATTGTGTTTCCTGTCAGGTGGATCAGTCATCTCTCAGGGTGCCTTCCTGGAAGACTTCCCAGAAACACAGTTACCGGTAAGTGTAACTGGTCATTTTTTCAAAAAAGAGTACCTGTCACTACCTATTGCTATCATAGGGGATATTTACATTCCCTGAGATAATAATAAAAATGATAAAAATAAATAAAGGAACAGTTTAAAAATAAGATAAAAAAGTAAAAAAAAAAAAAGGAGCACCCCTGTCCCCCCCTGCTCTCGCGCAAAGGCACAAGCGTCTGTCTGGCGTCATATGTAAACAGCAATAGCACCATGCATGTGAGCTAGCACCACGAAGGTCAGATCGAGGGCAGTCATTTTAGCAGTAGACCTCCTCTGACCTCCTCTGTAAATCTAAAGTGGTAACCGGTAAAGGCTTTCAAAAATGTATGTAGTTTGTCACCGATGCATATTTGTGCACAGTTTTAAAGCATGTCGTGTTTGGTATCCATGTACTCGGCCTAAGATCATCTTTTTTATTTCATCAAACATTTGGGCAATATAATGTGTTTTAGTGCATTAAAAGTAAAAAACAATGTTTGAAAAATCGCTGCACAAGTACTGTGTGGGGGAAAAAAAATGAAAACACACACCATTTTAATCTGTAGGGCCTTTGCTTTAAAAAATATATAATGTTTGGGAGTTCAAAGTAATTTTCCTGCATGTAAACAAAAAGTGTCAGAAAGAGCTTTGTCTTCAAGTGGCTAGAAGAGTGAATGATGTGTGACATAAGCTTCTAAATGTTGTGCATAAAATGGCAGGACAGTTCAAACCTCCCTCCCAAATTACTCCATTTTGGAAAGTAGACACCCCAAGCTATTTGCTGAGAGGCATGTTGAGTCCATGGAATGTTTTGTATTTTGCCACATGACAAACACTTTATTTTTTTTGCACAAAGTTGTCACTAAATGATATATTGCTCAAACATGCCATGGGCATATGTGAAATTACACCACAAAATACATTCTGTTGCTTCTCCTGAGTACGGGGATACCACATGTGTGAGACTTTTTGGGAGCCTGGCTGTGTATGGAACCCCCGAAAAACCAAGCACCGCCTTCAGGCCTTCTAATGGCACGTACACACGATCAAATTGTCTGGCGTAGTTGGTCCGGCAAACAATCCACCTGACTTTATAACGAACGAACTTGGCCACACACGAACACTCCGAAAGTCCAGCAATTTCGAACGGGATCACGTACGGCGGGACTAGAAAAAGGAAGTTTAATAGCCAGTAGCCAATAGCTTCCTTCTCGTATTTGCTTCAGAGCATGTGTCATTCTTAGTCCGCCGAAATAGCACACTGACGAATGGATTGTCCGCTGAAAGTGCATTGTGGTGACCAGGAGATAACCTCAGCATAGAGCCAATCAAAAGAGGGGGTGTGCCTCTGTAACTAAGGATAACCAATAACCAGCGGAAACCTGGGTGAGGAAATAACTTGGAATTGGATTATCTCATGGTGAAGAGCCCCTACGGCCATGGACAATAGAACCGACTTATGAGTCACATGGGCAGGCTGTAAAGGTCTCCCGTCAAGATCTTCAATGGCAAATGGAGTGTCACGCAGCTGCAGGGGAATCGAGTGCCGCGAAACAAATGCAGCATCAATGAACAGGCCTGCAGTCCCAGAGTCGATTAGAGCCTGTATCTCAATGGACGACTCAGCCCAAGAAAGGGTGACCGAAACCAGGGGCTTATCCTTCTGGATAACTGGGGACGAAACAACGGCACCTAAGGTCTGTCCATGACAGGACCTTAAGGTTCAGGCGTTCCCTGGATGGGTAGGACAAGACTTTAAAAAGTGACCGGCCTGGCCACAATAAAGGCACAATCTCTCCCTCCTCCTAAAGGCTCTCTCATCCGCGCGTCCGAGAGACGCGTAAAGCCCAGGTGCATGGGTTCATCCTCACTGACCGACTCGGTACCAGGAGACATGGGAGGTGAGGGAGCCATGGGTGGGACTACAAAGCTCTTACAGGAGGCTTCCGCAAGCGCTCCCTAAGAGAAAGTCTGAGTCTAGTGTCAATGAGGATGGCAAACGAGATCAAGCTCTCCAGCTCAGTGGGTATATCTCGGGCTGCTATCTCATCCTTGATGGAATCCGAGAGACCCTGAGAAAAAGCAGCCACGAGGGCCTCATTGTTCCAAGCAACCTCTGCTGCCAGAGTACGGAATTCAATGGCGTAGTCGGCAACAGTTCTCGTACTCTGATGGACATGAGGCACTTGGCAGCAGAAACGGAGCATGCGGGAACGTCAAATACCCTTTTAAACTCAGGGTAACTCAAGACAACAGGTTTTTGTGTCTCCCATAGAGGGTTAGCCCAGGCCAAGGCTCTCTCAGAAAGCAAACGTATCACAAAATCTACTTTGCTTCTGTCCATGGGAAACGCCTGGGGCAGCATCTCGAAGTATATTTCAACCTGATTGAGAAACCCTCTGCATTGAACTGGATCACCCCCAAATCGCTGGGGAAGTGGAGCGGAACCAGACATACCTCTTATAGCGGTAGTACTCAAGGCGGGTGCCTGCACAGAGACTGGTGCAGCAGCAGGGACGGCCTGCGATTCAGGTTGTACCGGAGCAGCCACAGTGGGGGATTCCAGGTGAGCCGTGCGACTCAGAAGCGTTTGTAACGCCAAGGCAAACTGATCCATGCGGTGATCTTACTCATCCAATCTGGAAAAAAATATTACCAATAAGTGGATCGACTGTATCTTCTGAATTCATGGCCTTAGCCTACTGTCAGAAACCATGAATCAGACCGAGACAGAAGTACAATTAAATCACACTTGTTTATTAATAAAAATGAAAACGGTAAATAGAGAAAGCGTATACAAAGCATAGCCAGAGTCCAGTAGTCAGCCAGTCAGCCAGTCCAGAGTTCAATAACCAGATCGGGTAATCAGCCAGGCCAGAAGTCAGGGATCCAAGTGGAGCAACAGCAAGCAGGATAAGGAGCCAGAAGGGATGTCAGCAATCCAGTCTTTAAACAGAACCACAGGAGATGGTTTCTTGTGATGTGACCAAGTCGAAGGCAGATAAGAAGTGAGCTGGACAGCTTTAAGTAGGCAGGTCCGACAAGCTGGATAAGGAACAGCTGGTAACTGTGGAGAGAGATGAGAGCTGGTAATTAGCCGACAGCTGAGCAGCCAGCCCAGAGAAGGAAGGGCTAAGCCAGTCCTGGCACGCGCATCCCTGTTCCTTCGGTGGCGGCGTGTCACGGAGACACCGCTCGCCACCAAGGGGGGTGAACAGCCATTGGGTATGGCTATTTACCACTTGATCGGCCATGATCCATTCATAGCCGATCACTAAATGTAAACAAACTGTGGTAACGAGATGTTACCGGGTTCTCCTCCTCACACACCGATCGTGTCTGAGAAGGAGATTGCGGTAACATCTCATTACCGCTTAGTGTACACACCAATTACACTGACTGTCCCCCCAATAAAGAGGACCTGTCATCACCCATCATAGTACCTGTCACTCACAGTCCATCTGAGTACCTGTCACAGTCCATCAGAGTACCCGAGTACCTGTCACAGCCCATCTGAGTATCCGAGTGTGACAGACCTAGCTGGGACACAGGCTTTTTGAGAGGACTGAATGCGAGCCTCTTGCCGACTGATTATGAGCTCTGGATTTTAAGGGGCACAGGGTGAATGAGAACCCCACTATAATCTGTGCTAGTCAGATTCAATGCTGTATATATAATGCGTGTTGTCTCATGCTGTTGGGACACAAACTGTTAGATGCTAATGTCATGAACTCCAGCCACCTGTCTGTTGTGTAAATTAGTCTAGTCTGGCTTGTAGGAGTATTCACACATTGTTGTTTGTGCTAATTGGAATCCACTAATCCACTAATTGGAACAATCATTAATTCACGACTGGACTACGCAAACTCGCTTTACATAGGATTACCACAATATCAACTTGCGCGATTACAACTGATCCAAAACACGGCGGCAAGGCTGATAACAGGAAAAAAACCCTGGGAATCCATTTCTCCTTCACTGAGGAGCTTACATTGGCTAACCGTAAAAAATCGGATCACGTTCAAGACCCTTTGCCTCACCCACAAATGCGTGCATAGAGAAGCTCCGCAATACCTAATGGAGAAAATAAATCATTACACACCAAACCGCAGTCTTCGATCAGCCAACAAAAACCTCCTCCTCGTGCCCAAAGCCCGGTATAAATCCAAGGGGGATCGGAGATTCGCTGTCCAAGGGCCTCGGCTATGGAATGCTCTACCAATAAACATCCGCCTGGAAGAAAATCACCTGGCTTTTAGGAAAAAACTCAAGACCTTCCTCTTTTAGCAGATGATCAAAGCTCGCCACAGCGCCTAGAGGCGATTCAGTTCGCATTGTGCGCTATATAAGTATTTCATTCATTCATTCATTCAATTAACCCTGTGTTTATGTTTATGGTAATTTTTATTGAATTGTTAGTGAGCTAGGAGCCGAAAAGTCTTATCCCTCAGTCAACTATTCTGAGTGTTGATTTAGATAATTAGCTCATGCTAATTAGGTTAGGTTTTAGTCTTCTACTGTATTATAAATACTTGGCATTTTGGTTCTAATAAATGAGTCCATGTTGAGCAGCTAAGCGAGTGTCGTCTTGCTTTGTGCTTGTGAGCGGTTGGAATATCTGATCTCTATATTCAGACTTGGGAAGCGGTATACTGACAGAATACCTCAATCGGAGTGTGGGATCGGTTCCGTCACACAGAGTACCTGTCACAGCCCATCAGAGTACCCGAGTACCTGTCACAGCCCATCAGAGTACCCGAGTACTTTTCACAGTCCATCAGAGTACCCGAGTACCTTTCACAGTCCATCAGAGTACCCGAGTACCTGTTACAGTCCATCTGAGTACCTGTCACACTCCATATGAGTACCCGAGTACCTGTCAGTCCATCTGAGTACCTGTCACGGTCCAACTGAGTATCCAAGTACCTGTCACAGTCCATCAGAGTACCCGAGTACCTGTCACAGTCCATCAGAGTACCCGAGTACCTGTCACAGTCCATCAGAGTACCCGAGTACCTGTCACAGTCCATCAGAGTACCCGAGTACCTGTCACACTCCATATGAGTACCCGAGTACCTGTCAGTCCATCTGAGTACCTGTCTTGGTCCAACTGAGTATCCAAGTACCTGTCACAGTCCATCAGAGTACCCGAGTACCTGTCACAGTCCATCTGAGTACCTGTAACACTTCATATGAGTACCCAAGTACCTGTCAGTCCATCTGAGTACCTGTCACAGTCCAACTGAGTATCCAAGTACCTGTCACAGTCCATCAGAGTACCCGAGTACCTGTCACAGTCCATCTGAGTACCTGTCAGTCCATCTGAGTACTTGAGTACCTGTTACAAACCATATGAGTACCTGAGTACCTGTCACAGTTCATCTGAGTACCCGAATACCTGTCGCAGTCCATATGAGTACCTATCACCGCCCTTCAAAGTACCCGAATACCAGTCACCAGCCCATCAGAGTACCTGTCACCAGCCCATCAGAGTACCCGAGTACCTATCTACAGCCCATCAGAGTACCCGAGTACCTATTTGCAGCCCATGCCTCATAGAATATATGTTGGGGTGTTCGCTTTCTAAAATGGGGTCATTTTGTGGGTAATTCCACTGTCCTGGTGCTTCAGGACCTTCAAAAGTGTGATGGGTAGGAATGAAATGAGATGTGTAATTTATGCTCCTAGAACGCCTGAAGGTACTACTTCAATGTTGGGCCTCTGTATGTGGCCAGGCTGTGTAAAAGTATCACACATGTGGTATTGCCATATTCGGGAAGAGCAGCAGAATGTGTTTTGGGGTGTAATTTTTATACATGCTATGTGTTAGAAATATCTTATAAATGGACAACTTTGTGTAAAAAAAAAAAATGCGGTTTCATTTTTTTTCCCACATTTTCCAAAAACTTCTGTAAAAAAATTAACCATTCAATAGACTTATTCGGCCTCATAGATAATACGTTGGGGTGTTTTCTTTCCATAATGGGGTTATTTTGTGGGCAATTCCATTGTCCTGGTGCTCCAGGCCTTCAAAAGTGTAATAGGTGGTTGTGAAATTATGTGTCATTTTTGCTCGTAGAACACCTGATGGTGCTACTTCAATGTTGGTGCTCTGTGTGTGGCCATGCTGTGTAAAAGTCTCACACATGTGGTATCGCCATACTCGGGAAGAGTAGCAGAATGTATTATGGGGTGTAATTTGTTGTATGCATATTCAGTGTGTGAGAAATAACCTGATAAGATGACAATTTTGTAAAAAAAAAAAAAAATAAATATCTTAATTTTGCAAAGAATTGTGGGAAAAAATTACAACTTAAAAAACTCATCATGCAGCTTACTTAATACCTTGGAATGTCTACTTTCTAAAAAGGGGTCATTTTGGGGGGTATTTTTACTTTACTGACTTGTTCATGTCTCAAGAAATGAGATACACCTGATGTACTGAAGGCCTGATCAGATGTGATCAATTTTCAGTGATTGGCACCATAGTTTGTAGACTCTATAACGTTCACAAAGACCAAATAATATACACCAATGTGGGTTATTTTTTACCAAAGATATGTAGCAGTATAAATTTTGGCCAAAATGTATGAAGAAAAATTATTAATTAGCAAAATTTTATGAAAGAAATTTATAGCACAAAAAAAATAAAAAACCCACTAGTTATTACCACTAAAAGAAAGCTCTATTTGTGTGGAAAAAAGGACGCAAGTTTCATATGGGTACAGTGTTGCATGACTGAGTAATTGTCATTGAAACTGTGAGAGCGCTGAAAGCTGAAAATTGGTCTGGACAGGAAGGGGGTGTAAGTGCACTGTATTGAGGTTAAAGTTCATTTAAAAATAAAAAAAGATGTGGAGGTCACATGTTTCTTGTGACAGTGGAGCTCCAGGTGCAGAGATTGACAATAAAGTTCAGTAAAAAAAAAAAAGTGAAGTGGAGGCCACGTGGTTCCTGTCATTGGTGGAGCTCCACTCTGCAGCTAGACCTCCTTGTCAGGAAATGCAGATGTGGCAGTAAACATGTCACCAATGTTTATTAAATGTTTGTGACATTAAAGTTCATTAAACAAAAAAAAAAAAAAAAACAGTTGAGCTCCAACTACAGTCATTCATTGTTACAATAAAGTTAAAAAAATAAAATAAAAGTGAAGTGGAGGCCACATGCTTGCTGTCAAACGTGGAGCTCCACTCTGCAGCCAGACCCTTCTCTCACGGAGTGTAAATTACCGTACCCCAGCAGAGTTGCTGTTTCGTAGCAATGCGCCTTTTATAAAACCATTCTCCTTTTCAGAAATAGAAAGGCTGCAATAGCTTATGAAACACGGAAACAATCACAGCCTCTCAAAAAAAAAAGGGAGGGGGGGAGAAAGAAATCTAAATCCTACAGACAGATCTAGATAACGTTTATTTCATTTAGTAACTTAGGAAGGATTTATTTTATTGGCGTTCATCTTTACCTTATGAGCAAGTCAGAAGGGAAGAAGAAACCAATGCACAACAGACGAAACCATTTGTTTACAAATGTAAGGGAAACGCAAACCGCTTGAATCACTTTTTTTTTTTTTTTTTTTATAGTTCAGTGACACCTCTGCCACTTCTACATACATAATACAGATACATTTATCATTCACTTTTAATTATCAAAGAAAAAAAAAACTTGGACCATAATTTTCAATGTGACATTAGTAAAGTTATATTGCTTTTCCTGGTGCCTCCATGGCAGCATACCTGTGATGAGCTCCGCCTCCGGAGTCCTCCCCTCAGGATAGTTAATACATTATAAAATAAAGAACCACACTTCCCCAGCATTCTCCTTTTTTTCCCTCATACCTGATGGATAGTGGTGTTGTGTGTCTTTACCTCTGCTATGTGCAGCTTCCATCTGGGTTCAGGCCTCTCCCAGATGCGGTCCCGTTTCTTGGGCTGCTAAAAGCGCTGATAAGGAGGGGAGCCCCTTCCAAGGGTCTTTTGAGGCAGCAGCGGTCTCCCATCTTGGAGCATTGAGTCCTGCAGATCAGGTTTGGCTGGTACTCTTCTCTGTGGGTGTAGGTAAGGCAGCTTTGCTTTCCTATTTTGTGGTCTTGCCGTGTTTCATATTGCCTTCTTGTCTTTTTTCCTTTTTCTCTGCTCTTTGGTCTTGTAGCGTCCCTCACATGCGGCGAGCGCATGCACCATTGGTATTTGCTTTTCTCTATTCCTCGTAGGTTCCTAATGTGGGGGCAGGCACCGACGACGCTGTTGGTTGTATGCCGCTTGCGCAAGAGGCTGATGCCTTCAGCGCCATTTTGCTTGAGGGAAATTCCCTGTGATTTTCTCCCTCACTGCAGTTTTCTTAGGGGGCGGGTTCCCGGCGGAGTTCTTACACCTTTCCCTCCTTTGCTGGCTCTATTTATGGTATGAGGGAGGGTTAGTGTATTACTGTGCAGTGGTCTAGCAGGTCCTTACCTTGAGTGCTCTTTGATTTCAATCATGTGCTGAAGTTCTGGTGGGTATCAGCGGTTACTATTTAAAATTTGCTTTTGAACAAAATGTTCCTGTAATAAAAGGGGAAGGAGGACGGAGGGACAGGGTGGGTGTGGCATGTAAATCTTTCTTAGATTTTTCTGTCCATAGGAATGTGTTCTTTTAAGAAAAAAAAAAAGAAGATTGGGGGGGGGGGGGGGGGGAGAAGAGTCTCTTTCTCCCTTCCTCATTTTGGTATATTTAATTTCTCTTTTTGTTTCCATCTTTCTCTATTGCCTTTATGCTACTACCTGCCCCACGGTAATGAGTCAGCCGCCATTAGTTCAAGACCCTCACTTCTTTAGGTAAAAGCATACACTTCGTTCTCGCGGTTTTAAAAGAAAAAAAAGACAATCATTTTTTATTGGAGTTAAGAGTGCCTTGGGCTGTTACTCGTTTCAGCCCTATATGCCAAAAAGAGTCTAACAAGACTTCTGGCTGCCACAAGGGTCATTTACAGCCAAGTTCTAGTCACAGCTGTCCAGCTAGCTCACAACGTGTTTCGGGGGAAAGGTCGGCTTCAAAGAGACCCCGTTTGCCTAGTTCTCCCGCACGCGAATGCTCTAAGAGGTGTCGGGCTTGGGGAGCCACCCCTATGACAGGTAAGTTGATCTGCAGAGACTGTCGGAGCTATGCCGAACAGGGTGGAGGCCCGGCAAATAAACTTAATCAAAGACTCGCTAGCAGAGCTAATGGATGCCACGTCTTCTCAGCCGGTCGCAGCTACTGGGCAGGACCCGACTTCAGATTCTGTCCTTCCAGACCCTTCCACCTCTGGGCCTGTGATGGCCAGTTCAGTGCCTTCCCTTCTAGTGTCAGGAGACAGAGATGAGTCAGAAGATGATTCCGACTCATCAGGATTCAGCTTTTCTCTAGGACAGCCATTTGTTTTCTGCAGTGACGCAAACGATAGGCTGGGAGGAGACTGAGAATTTTTTTTTTCCTGAATCACCCTTTAGCAGAGTTGAACTGAACCCTTTTGGATACTCCTCCGGTAGCTGATGCTGCAGTGGTTTGCTTAGCCAAGAACATCACCTTGCCAATGGAGGTCTCAGCTTTCTTTAAGGATCCTCTAGATAGGCTGATCAATTTGGTCCTTAAAAAAGGCCTACTAATTGACGGGAGGCTCAGAGAGACCAGCAGTGGCATTAACGTCGGTCTCAAAACGCCACCTGGGTCTGTGTCAGAGAGGTTACCTTGCTGGACGGATGGTTGGCCGCATTGGCGCACGCGTTCCTGTACACCCTCCTGTGGGCACTTGTGTGCATGTGCTATTACGAGAAAGGACTGGATGGGGACTTTAGGATTTTAAAGGCACCAGTAATAAATTTGAAAGAAGTTTCTTTCTAAACAATCAATATTGGTTTTATATAAATTTATTCAAAAAATAGAAAACCATACAGATAGAAAGATTAAAAAGACTGTTAGACATAGGAAAAGGATCTATACACATAGGACAACTGCATCAGTATACATATCAAGGTGCAAATATTACAAAGATTCCATATCTATACAGGGGAACTAATCACCCACAGTAGAACCAAGATAGGTCAGTAGATATTATGATGAAAAACTGATGCAGGATCCAAGGGAAATGCCCGACATGTTTCGCGTTCTTACGGACAACGCTTCTTCTGGGGCGTGATTAAAATTATTTATATACTTCAAAAGACAAAGAGAAAAAAACAAAACATATATGAATACATAGGTATATATGACATCCAATGTTATAAGCAAAACCCCGAAAGGTATACTATATACAGCATTTTCACATTATATAGAGAGAAACTAATATATATATATAGAATTGTATAAAAACACACTTGTCAAGGAAGGGAGCCATGCGGAATTTAGGGGCTATAGGTGCCGGAACATATAAGGGACACTGAAATATGTAGATAGTTCAAAGTAAAAAACTTTTTATGTCCTACCCCAAAACCATCCGTAGGTGGTGCTAAAGGCACACGCATAGATGCTGGCAGTGTACTGCAATGATTAGTTCATATGAATAAAGCTGCAAATAAGGAGTTGTCAGTGTGAAAGAGATTTTACTGCTATGTATATAGGGATGTAAAATATAATTCTGCAGACACTCACCAGTTCTAGTAAAACACAGTCTAGTCCATACGGGGAAATTGGGGAGGAAAAATGCTGATGTCCCTGCTCACCTAGTATCCTGTTGCCATGCAGTGGAATAGAGCTGCATAGATGGCATCTGAAAGAGTAGAATGTGAAATGAAAGGTAGTAAAGGGGAGGGGGAGGGGAGGGGAAGGGGGAAAGAGGAGGGGAAGAGGTCGGGAAAGAGAGGGCAGAGGTATCCACTGCAGAGAGGCTTACCTTCTATATGTATCAGTGTGGAATATCCACCATGCAGCATATGTGACTGCAGGCAGAGTGATGAGAGGTCTGAGGTAGTGATGTCCAGTTCATGAACGAATCGTTCTTTTGAACCGGTTCTTTTTAGTGAACTGGATGAATCGATTCTTTTCAGTGAACTGATTCGTTTGAAACAGTTCACTCTGCACTCAGTACATAGCAGAGCAGCAGAGCTGGCAGTGGTAATATGATCCTAGAGTGAGAGAGCTCGGCCCCTCCCTGCAACCAATCAGCTGACTCAAAGCACAGTGACACTCAGGAACTGGATACAAACTTAAAACAAGAGCCAGGAGTACACAGTACACCGAGTTAAAGAATCGTACAAGTTACCGAGTTAAAGAATCGTACAAGTTACCGAGTTAAAGAATCGTACAAGTTACCGAGTTAAAGAATCATATCAGTTTTTAGAACCCAGTACACTGAAAGAACCACGAGTCACCACCAGTAAAACAATACACTAAACCAATGCGGTAGCAGTAGTGATCAGGTGGTACGGACAGCCTAAGGACCTTTCACACTCATGCGACTTGTCCGGCGACTTGAGACTGCAAAGTCACATGACAAGTCACACCCCATGATTTCCAACGAGTTCAGTTCATATCTGTGCGACTTCAAAGTAGTTTTTGTACTACTTTTGTCTGACTTTGATGCGACTTGTGGCAGAGACCTCAAGATTACACAAACATTGCTTCAAGTCATGGCAAAAATCATGGCAAAAGCACTTGACTTTCAAGTCGCACAAGTGTGAAAATAGCCTTAACGATTGGATTTTACTACCAGGGGTACTTCGCCCATGGTAGTGGTAGTAAAATCTGATCATCATTCCTGCGCATGCGCTGTAAAGACTATGGGAAAATCTGATGGCTAGCAATGTTAACTGGGAAGTTGGCCCATCAGAATGCAGTTCACATGCACAAAAACCCGCTTTTCATTTAGGCTCCATTTCCACTTGTGCAACTTGTCCTGCGACTTTGTGCTCTATGATTTCCAATGAGTATTATTCGTATCTGTGCGACTTCAAAGTAGTTCCTGCACTACTTTGGTCCCACTTTGATGCAACTTGAGATCCATAGACCTCCGGAATACACAGGCATTGCTTTAAAGTCGCATCAAAATTGCGGCAGAATTGTGCAACTTTCAGGCTGCGTTAGCCTGAAAAGCCAGAAAGTTGCACGATTATGCCGCGACTTGAAGCCATGCCTGTGTATTCTGGAGGTTTATGGACCTCAAGTCACATTACAATGGGACCAAAGTAGTGCAGGGACTACTTTGAAGTCGCTGTGACTTGAAGTCGCACAGATATGAATGGTACTCATTGGAAATCGGGTACTTCTTGTCATGCAACTTTGCAGTCCCAAGTCGCAGGACAAGTTGCACAAGTGGAAACAGAGCCTAAATGAAAAGCGGGGTTTGTGTGCATGTGAACTGCATTCTGGGGCAACTTCACAGGTAACATTGCTATCCATCAAATTTGCGGAAACCTAGGCTCAGGGCCGGTTCACACTGCAGCATAGTGCAAAATCGCATGCGATTTGCACTGCAGTGCAAATCACAGGCGATGTCCGTGCAATGCGATTTCAGCAATACAGATAGTATGGTTGAAATCGTATCGCATTCGGACTAAACTCGCACAGGACCCTTTTTTTGGTCCGCACCAGAATCGGATCGCATAGCACTCATGCGATCCGATTCATGTCCAAACTGACACTTCGCAGTGCGACATGCGAACTGAAATGGGGGTGCCATTAACATTGTATGACACTCCCCAGCAGTTCGCATATGTCGTTGTGAACTGTCGTGCGAGTTGGGTGCGATGCAGGAACCCGTCGTGGAATCGCAGGGTTCCCGCATCGCACAAGTGTGAACCCAGCCTAACACAGCTGTTTGTGTATCACCAAAATGCATGACACTGCGCTAATCTGACAACAATGGAATAATTGTCAATTGACAACAATTGTGCTCTGCGCCGATGAACTAAATCAAAGTAAACATTACCAGGACCTGCCAACCTTCTGTGTGAATCAGTCTTCTGATTCTACTCATTTAAGAAGGTTGAATCAGAGCTTCGGTTCACTTGCTTGTCAGTAGACTCAGCAAGTGAACCGAAGAATCGATTCATTGAATCGGTTCATTTCAGTGAGCAGTTCGAAATGAACCGATTCATTTTAAAGATCCGAACTTCCCATCACTAGTCTGAGGGAGACGCTGGTGTTTGCATCTCCCTAAGTACGTGGATGCCCCGCCCACCGCTACTCAGACTGGTCAGAATGCCAATCCGTCAAATGCAGTGGGCCGGCCGAAGCCTCTGAGCATGCCACGCCCCTTCGGAAGACGCCCACACCTCCCCACGAGTGCAGCTGTGTCATACACAGGCACAAGGGGGGCGGGACATCGGGACGTGCATTGCTCAGGGACGGAGCTAGAGAGGGGGGAGCGTAGGAGATGGACCGGCCCCCATCCTCCACTCCTAATGTACCAGAGAGCATATAATGCTAAATGGTGCTTGTCGGCCGCACAGTGTCCAAACGGCCGGCACAGCGCCCCCTACCGCATGGTCCTAATAAGACAGGCATGCTATATACATACAAGCAAAGCATGTAAAACAAAAATCCACACACAAAACGTGAGTTCCAATTTTAAAGTAGCTAGATACACAGACATATATGTACTTCTACTAGACACAAAAGGAGGAGAAACCCCTAAGATTAAACATGCATCTAAAGGTGTATAAAAGAAAGAACGGGGGACGTAAGGGTAGGGGAATAAAAGAAAGGGAGGGAAAATGACAGGAAAAGTATATAGAGGAAAAATGCAGAGAGATGATAACTAAGGGCGTTGTTGTGGTGATTATTGTTTGAAGGAGAAGTATTAGTGAGCCAGAGTACATCATGCTTTCCGTCAATTGCGGACGGATAAGGATTGTTATTGAAACGACAGGCAAGATATAGAAGTTTTAAAGGAACGGTTTGTACGAATGTGATTCGTTTATTCCAGGAGGGAAAGTCGCATTAAGTTTTTCTATCCACAGGGTCTCCCTTCTTAAAATGGCTTTGTCCCAGTCTCCACCTCGGGGGTTAGGTGGTATCACATCCAATGCAATGAATGATATCACTGAGGTATTAAATCTGTGATAGAGGTCTAGATGTCTACTAATGGAAGTAACCATCTTGCCCCCTGATGAGAAGTAGACGTGGTCCCTTATTCGTGCCCTAAAATGTCTAATCGTTTTCCCTATGTAGAAGGCTGAGCATTCGCATGTCATTAGGTAGATGACACCGCGCGTGTCGCAGTCCGCATGAAATTTTGGGGTAAAGGTATCACCGTTAGGTAGAATAAAGGATTGGCCAGTCCTGATCAGGGGGCAAAAAGGGCACCTTCCACATCTATAAATCCCATAGGAGGAACGGCTCCGAGGATTTTCATTAAAATGACTATTAGTGAGAATGTCACGTAGGGATTTGGCCCTGCGGAATGTAATTTGGGGTTTCTTTTCGATGTATTTAGCTACGATAGGGATATGATTTACTATAGCCCCTGGCTTTTAGGCGTTCTTGAAGTGCCTTGGCTTGAGTTTCAAACTCAAGCCAAGGCACTTCAAGAACGCCTAAAAGCCAGGGGCTATAGTAAATCAACACTGCGTAGAGCATACAATAGAGCCAAACGTCAACCTCGTGCCACCCTCCTATACAAATCACAAGCTAATCCCAATCAGACAAACAGGGTACGTTTTTATAACCAAGTTTTCCAACCACCACTTAATTCTACGCGAGACGTTGGATACTTTCTGGCCCCTCCTTACAGAGGACCCTATCGTAGCTAAATACATCGAAAAGAAACCCCAAATTACATTCCGCAGGGCCAAATCCCTACGTGACATTCTCATTAATAGTCATTTTAATGAAAATCCTCGGAGCCGTTCCTCCTATGGGATTTATAGATGTGGAAGGTGTCCTTTTTGCCCCCTGATCAGGACTGGCCAATCCTTTTGGCCAATCCTTTATAAATGCTGTATATAGTATACCTTTCGGGGTTTTGCTTATAACATTGGATGTCATATATACCTATGTATTCATATATGTTTTGTTTTTTTTCTTTGTCTTTTGAAGTATATAAATAATTTTAATCACGCCCCAGAAGAAGCGTTGTCCGTAAGAACGCGAAACATGTCGGGCATTTCCCTTGGATCCTGCATCAGTTTTTCATCATAATATCTACTGACCTATCTTGGTTCTACTGTGGGTGATTAGTTCCCCTGTATAGATATGGAATCTTTGTAATATTTGCACCTTGATATGTATACTGATGCAGTTGTCCTATGTGTATAGATCCTTTTCCTATGTCTAACAGTCTTTTTAATCTTTCTATCTGTATGGTTTTCTATTTTTTGAATAAATTTTATATAAAACCAATATTGATTGTTTAGAAAGAAACTTCTTTCAAATGTATTACTGGTGCCTTTAAAATCCTAAAGTCCCCATCCAGTCCTTTCTCGTAATAGCTACTCACTAAGGATGATGGCACCATTTTGACCTGGTTATATCTGAGATATCCTCTAATTAGCCACTTTAGTGTTTGTGATATCTCGCATTCCTTTTTTCTTTGTTTTCACTTGTGTGCATGTGTCCGCTGACCCTGGTGCGCAGTGGTGTGCGTGTCCCTGTGGGCACTGGCTCCCGTGTTTCTGTGGTTACCGGTGCACGTGCCGGTGTTCGGGCGCTTGTGCGCGTTGGCACACACACGTGCACACTGTTTGGCGCCGACTGGCCTATTTAGTCTGGCTGAACCCATTGCCTGGTGCTACCTGATCAACAGCTTCCCCTGACCTTGTTACTGAACCCGCATCTCTGCTTGATTGCCTATTGACTCGGCTTGCCCTTCGGACTTCCTGGATTTCTGCCTGCATCTGACCTCAGTCTGTTTTGACCTTGCTCCCACCTGCTCTTTTGTACTTCGTTGCCTGCATGTTACTGAACCCAGACTTGCCTATCCCCCTCCTGCTCAGCACCTGTTGCCTGTGTTACTGCCTGCCATCTTGCTGTCAGAAGATTCTTCACTTCCAGCATCAGGACCTACATAACAGGCTCTCATACTCCTCTGTACTCCTGTGCTTCCTGTACTCTCTATCAGGGGCTGCGAGTCGGATATGTAAGGGAGACCACCCTCTGCCCAAGCGAACTCACAGGTCAGGTACATAGGGGACTGATAGTATCAGGTAGCCATGACCGAGTCCGGGCAGGATGAACTCTGTAGGCACCTAGCGGGCCTTACCTAAGCGGTAAAGAACCTACAGGATGGCTATTCAAGATTGGAAGAACAAGTCCAGGCTCTGTCTTCGCCTGCTACATCCCAGTGAGCAGCTCTTGCTGGATTCACCCAAGCGCCCTCCGTAGTAATGCTTCCTCCTAAACCCAGGGTACCCACGCCCGAAAGGTTCTCTGGAGAACAAAGTAAATATCACGCCTTCCGCAATGCCTGATGGCTCTATTTTGCTCTCCAACCCCGCACTTTTTCCTTGGAAGCTACAATGGTGGGCTTTGTCATCTTCCTCCTGTCATGCGAGCCTCAAACCTGGTCCCACCGCCTGCTGGAACAAAAGTGCATATCCCTGGACTCTCTTGACAGCTTCTTTGTGGCCATGTCACAGCTCTATGAAGATCCCCATCTAATCTCAACAGCCAAGGCTGCAGTGCATTCCCTGCAGCAAGGTCGAAGAGCGGCTGAGGATTACGCAGTTGAATTAAGACACTGGAGCTCTGACACAGAGTGGAACGACGCAGCTCTGCATCATCAATTTTGCATGGGACTGTCAGATCCTTTAAAAGAAGAGCTGGCATGTGTCGGAGTACCTCAGACCCTGGATGCCCTCATTAATCTTTCTATTCAAATTGACCGCCGCCTAAGAGAGAGACATTCTGAAAGGTCTTCTGGTTACCCTCGCCCTATCTGGATCCTGCCAAGGGTACCTAGTCCACCCAGTCAAGTTCTTCCTGCCTCTTCTAACGCAGTTTCCGAGGCCCCGGAGCCCATGCAACTTGGCCTGCTCCACCCTTCTCTTACCCCGGGAAGAAAAGATGCGCAGTCGGGCCCACAACCTGTGCCTGTACTGTGGAGAACCTGGACATTATGCAAGATCTTGCCCCAACAAGACACATAAGTGCCTGCCTCTCTCTTCCTTGAGTACACCTATCTTGTCTAAAACTGGTTCTCACCTGGCTCTTGCTGTTTTGCAGCTTTCTGGAAGGACTATCCCAGTGTCAGTCATTGTTGACTCCGAGGTTTGTACCTGCTTCATAGACCTAGCCTTCACTACCAACCATGGCATTCCCCTTCAACCTAAGGCCCGGGGTCTTGCAGTACATTTTGCAGATGGTTCTGCTCTCAGCTTTGGTCCAGTCATCTAGAAAACCTTTCCCCTGTTGACCACCATAAGTTCTCTGCATCAAGAACTTCTATGTCTGTACGCTATTTCCTCTCCCCTTTTTCCAATTATATTGGGAAAGCCCTGGTTGCAGGCTCACAACCCCACCATCAACTGGGCCATGGGTGAAGTTCAGTTCCTTTCTGAGTACTGCCGTCAGCACTGTCTATGTGGAACATCCTGCAAGTCATCCCAGCTTCTCTGTATGAACTCAGATACCGGACTACGCCAATCTATTCTTGAACCTTACCACGACTTCTTGGATGTACTTAGCAAAAAGGGAGCAGAGACTCTCCCTCCACATAGGCCATATGACTGCCTGATAGAACTATTACCTGGAACAGAAGTCCCCTTTGGAAGGATCTTTCCGTTAACTGAGCAGGAGTTGGGCACCTTGAAGGACTACATAGATGAGAACCCGGAGGAAGGATTTATCCGCCCTTCCACCTCTCTGGCCAGTGCAGGCATCTTTTTTGTCGAAAAAAAGGGATCATTCCCTACGTCCTTGCATTGACTACCAGGAACTGAACAAAATTACTATTAAAAACAGATACCTGCTACCACTAGTACCGGAACTCTTCCAGAGGCTGGGAACTGAAACTATCTTTACAAAGCTGGATTTCCATGTAGCTTATCATTTGACCCGCATCCGGAAAGGGGATGAATTGGAAACTGCCTTTCGTACTCGATTCGGGCGTTACGAGTATCTTATCTTATGCCCTTTGGCCTGTGCAATGCTCCAGCGACCTTCCAGCACTTCCTCAATGATATTTTTCACGACTACCTGGACCTATATGTCATTGTCTACTTGGATGACATTTTATTTTTTTTCCTCCTCTCTGTCCAACCACCGCAGGCATGTCCGCAACGTACTGGCTCGTCTGAGGCAATATGGGCTTTACGCCAAGCTAGAAAAATCCTAATTTGAAATCCAATGTGTGCAATTCCTGGGCGTAGTCATCTCGGCTGAAGGCATTAAAATTGGCCCCCGAGAAAGTATCTGCCATTCTGGACTGGCCCACACACTCAGACAAAAAAGGGGTACAGCCGTTCATTGGCTTTGCCAATTTCTACAGGAAATCTTTAAGGGATTCTCCTCCATAATCACTCCTATAACCGAGCTAACAAAACCAAAGGGACTCGATTCTGCTGGACCCCTGAAGGTTGACGCATCCGAGATCGCGGGGGGAGTGGTACTCTCCCAGTGGCAGAGTGCCAAAGCTCTCCTTTACCCAGTGGGATTCTTCTCTAGTAAACTTTCATCATCGGAAAGAAATTCCGATGTTGGAGACTGGGAACTTCTGGCTATCAAAGTGGCGCTGGAGGAGTGGCTTTATCTGCTAGAGGGTGCTGCACATCCTGTTCTGGTGTACACAGACCATAAAACCGTAGCCCTTGTACACACGATCGGAGATTCCGACGACCAAATCCGTCTGAGTTATTCCGACGGATTAATTCCGGACCAGGTCCGGAAGTGATGTTGCATACACACAGTCGGACCAAGTTGTCGGAATTTCCGGTTGCCAAGAACGCGGTGACGTAAGCCATGTACGGCGGGCCTACAAAAGGGAAGTTCAGCACCACGTCCGGCACCCTTTGGGCTCCTTCTGCTGATCTCGTGTCTATCGCGTGTTAGTAGAAGTTTGGTGAGAGACGATTCGCACTTTTCAGATTTGTGATTCAGATCGCTACTGCTCTTCGGTTTGTGCTTGTCTTTGCGTATCTGATAATCAGTGCGTGCAGTCAGTAAGTATTTGTTTCTCATTGTGGACTATATCTTGGTATAGTACGCTTTTGATTTGCATTTCTTATTGTCTGCTTGCTTCTGCTATTCAGTTCGTTCGTTCTTTCAGGCATTGCTGTTTATCGGTGCTTTCTGTTGTCCGTTCTGACGAGCCGACCGTTTTTGAAACCATGTTTCGTCTACGTACTCGTCGTAGAGTTTGTGCTGTGCAGGGGCTTCGTGTTGGGGTTCTTACTTTGACATAAGCCCGGTCCATGAACAGGGAGGGGAGGCGTTTGTGGACCAAGAATTGGTTGCGCCAGCGTGACCAGTTCTCGCACATGCCTTTGCGCCGTGAGATCCGGGAGAATAATCCTGATGATGTCCGGAATTATCTCCGGATGACAGACCCTGTTTTTCACCGTCTGCTGGCTTTGCTGACCCCTTATATCACCAGGCAGGATACCTGCATGCGGCAAGCCATCACTCCGGAGCAGAGGCTCATCACCACGTTGCGCTACTTGGCGACAGGGAGAAGCCTTCAGGACCTCAAGTTCTCTACAGGCATCTCCCCCCAGGCTCTGGGGATCATTATTCCAGAGACCTGTTCTGCCATCATTCAGGTCCTGCAGAAGGACTATATGAAGGTAAGTTTTATCCTTTAGCATCACATTCTATGTATTTCATGATTGCTAATGTCTTGCATTTCTTTCCTCATTCCCTAATTACCATCATTGCAATATGCTCTAATTCATATGCTCTGCCCCCTTTGTCCTCAGGCATATTTGCCTTACTAATTTCCCCACCATGCTCTTCTTGGCCCATTACACTATAGTCTAGTCACTTATCAATGTCTTTTGTCAGCTCCATAGTATTGCTTTCCCCTAAACACCCCCTAAAATGTCTACAAATGTTATGTGTGTGCTTCAATTCATGCAGAGTGACTTTTTTTAATTTTTTTTTGGTTGTGCCAAACTCATTAGGAACCCCCGTCCCCCCCAACTGCTAGCTCAGCTGATAGCAATCCTCTATCTGCTGACTTTACCAAACCCAATACACACTATATCTACCTTTTTGATGGTCACATTTATGGATAAATTCACCTAAGCATGTAGTGCAAGGGCCTGCCTCCATACTTTCAAATGTATTTTTATTTTTTTTCCCCTATTAATTATCTTGATATGTGATAGCAGAATGTCAAAATGTGCTTCCATTTTGTTTTCTTTTTGGTATTATGACACTTCTTACCTGTCTGGTGGGCTGCCAATAGTGTAAGGAGGGGCTTCCCAAAGTATCACACATTATTTCGGCATTCAGCTCTCAGCCAAGTGGAGAGGGTTACCTGTCCAAAACACCCCCCCCTCCCCTCATTTTTTAGCAAGGGCACGTCAGATGGGGGGGGAGGGGTGATGACTCTCATAAGGGGACCTTATACTTTAGGCTTTAAATACTCAGTTCCCAAAATGTTATACTAATCTTGGCCAAAAATGTTTGTGTCTAATCTGCTTGCAATGTTGATTATTTAAAGCTGGAGTCCGCCAGGACTCCGCGTTTTTTTTTTTTTTTTTAAAGCCAGCTGCTACAAATACTGCAGCTGCTGACTTTTAAAATAGTGACACTTACCTGTCCAGTGTGCCCGCGATGTCAGCACCCGAAGCCGATCTCTCGATCGTCTCTCGGGTGCTGCCGCCGCCATCTTGGGTATGGGAATCAGGAAGTGGAGCCTTTCGGCTTCATTTCCTGGTTCCCTACTGCGCATGCGCGAGTCGCGCTGCGCAATAAGGATGGACCCGCTGCCTCTGGGATCTGTGTGTTTCCCTGCAGGCAGCGGGGGACTTTCGGAAAGGGGCGTAATCTACGCCCCTTTCCGCAGAGAGCTATCCCGGAAGTGGGTGCATATACCTGTACTGTACAGGTACCTGCACCCCCCTCCTCCCTGAAAGGTGCCATTTGTGGCGCCGGAGGGGGGGAGGGTTCTGATGAGCGGAAGGTCCACTTTAGGGTGGACCTCCGCTTTAAATTACTAATTTTGGTTCTTGTTTCACTCCACAGTGTCCTCCAACGCCACAGGAATGGCAGACTGTGGCCTCCCACTTTGCCAGTCATTGGGACTTTCCCAATTGTGGAGGAGCAATTGATGGGAAGCACGTCCGCATTGTCCCACCACCCAACTCGGGGTCGTACTATTATAATTATAAGGGGTTTCATAGTATCGTGATGTTGGCGGTGGTGTCTGTGACATATGAGTTTTTGTATGTAGACGTGGGGCAAAATGGACGGATGTCGGATGGTGGAGTGTTCGCACGGTCGGAGTTCTACTGGCATCTCCAGAGTGGCAGTCTGGGCTTACTACCCCCAGAGGAGAATCAGGAAGGACTCCCGTTCGTCACGGATGAGGCATTTGCCCTGGCGAACCATCTGATGTGGCCTTTCCCGATGAGGACCCTCACCCCAGACCAGAGGATTTTTAATTTCCGCCTGTCCAGAGCCTGAAGAGTGGTGAACACTTTTGGTATACTGGCCAGCCGGTTCTGCCTTTTTCTAACGCCTATTCACATGGCGGAATACAAACTCAATCACATAGTGCTGGCGTGCTGTGTTCTGCATAATTTTCTTAAAAAAGTTTCTGCAAACTATGCAGTCTCAGTTGGCCAACAAGAAGCAGACTTGCTTGAAAATGATGATAACCTCACGGGCCTTGAACCTGCTCATCCTGGCTTGCCCCCCCAAAGCGCCCGTGAGGTTAGAACCCAATACATGGACTACTTTGTGGGTAGGGGGGCCATTGATATGCCAGAGGCATTTTCTCAATAAATTTTTCTTTGAAACTCCATGTACTGCTTGGCTTGGTTTTAGGTGTCTCCTAGGTAAATTTATGTTTTTTCTTGTTGTACCTTTTTCAACAACAGTGCAAACCCAATTTCAGAGTGAGATGAGGGGACAGTCTCTTCAGATAATCTTATTATGTTGTGGGTCTGCTACACACACACTTTGTTTTTGTTAACTAATGTATGTAGTGCATTACTGACCAAAATCATGCTCCTTTTCAGCACCGTGGCAGGAAAATGGCATGATTGTCCAAATTAACACATCACTGTGGGTGTTTTTTTACTAAAGGCACATCCACTATGCACTACAAGTGCACTGCAAAAGTGCACCTGAAAGTGCACTTGGAGTGCAAAGTGGAGTTTCCTTTAGTAAATAACACCCATTCTCACCGCAATATAAAATTTTACTCCAAATACATCTTTGGCGCAATGAAAAAGGAAGCCACACATTGATGAGAATTTAACTTAATCCAAGCACATTCACATGTCCGTTTAGAAAAGGTTTTTACAACAAACCAAGAGATTGTGTGTATCAAAAACAGTCTTTCAGCTAATTTTTGTTTACTTGGTGTTTTTGTGTAAACAGGCATGTGTCAGAGTAAAATACAGAACACAGGAACTTACAAAGTTCAACTTTGAAAAGTGAAGACAATATCAGACATGAGTATGTACAAACTGGGCTGATATTGCCTTCATCACATGGGGTGTCACCCCTGTAAAATCCAAATTTGGAAGATGCACAAATTGTGTCAACATGTGCTATCTCCCATCACAGGGGATCAATGTACATGTTTTGGGGCTGCAACCCCTTCATCTCAGCCACTTTCCACAAAACGCGTACATTGATCCCCCCATGATGGGAGATGGCGCATGTTTACACACTCTGTGCATCTTCCAAATTTGGATTTTCTAAAAATACTAAATTTGTGTTTTAAAATAGCAAAACTAAAACCCTAGCTAGTTTGTGGTGTTTCACACTCTCCCCAAAACATCAATGATGTTCTTCATTTTATTTTTAACATCATTGATGTTTTGCTGTATATTTTCCAAATCACGATTGCACCCCATTATCTCCCCAATCAGGATCTGGGCACTTTCACTGGTAAAACGGGAATCTTCTTCCACATCACCTACAAAACAAAAAAAAAAAAAAAAACACCATGTATTAAAAATATGGTGATATACATTGATGAGCTTACCGGAAGCTGTGTTCTCCGACACTCACCTGTTGTGACAATTTGCCCAACTTCAATGATCTCTCCTTCCTCCTCCTGCTCTTCTGCTTCTGGTTTTGGTATTTGGCCTTCTTTGGGAGGGGTGTGGTCCCTGGTGTCCTCATACTTACCGAGTCTTCTCTCCCCTATGAGAATGTAAAAACAGAATAATTAGCACACAGAGGGCAGCATTCGGAATATGAAACATTGCTTGGAAGTGTTGTACAATTGATTTTTTGGGCCGAGCTCCAAGGTGAGAACATTATTGTGGATACTTTGTTCTGCTGGAATACTTACCTGCAGAACGATGTTTCTTACGAACGAATGAAACCATGAACTTGAAAGTGGCCATTTTAAAATGCACAACATGAAATCAAAGCACATGGAGCAATATGCAAGCAAGAATAATGATATGAACACACGACAACTACTTACTTTTTTGAAGAACACGCTTGATCCTTCTGTACTGATTGTGCTCCCTCAGTTTCAGGTCTGACCAGAGTTTTCTCAGTTGATCCTTGGATCGGCGTACTCCAAAATTCTCATGAAGACTCTTCAAAACTTTAGTCATGATCTTGGCCTTTCTGATATTTGGGTTTGGGTAAGGTCCATACTTCCCATCATAGTCCTGTTCAATATGTCCACCATCTCCAACATCTCTCCAAAAGACATATTTGAGGCTTTAAATCTTCTCTTCCTGGATCGGGACGTTGCAGGCTCCGGACTTTCCTCACCCTCCTCCTCGTTAGTGGAACTGTGATTGCGCACCTGCGTTCTCTCCGCCATGTGCTCTCCCCACTGCGCCGAAAGCGAAGGGGCTGGGAATAGTCTAGAAAGAACGTCAGGGGCGGGCGGAGTTTTACGCATGCGCACTGTATATAAAACGCAACACGCGTGTGTGTCGTCCATACGATCTGGGAACAGAGTGAGGCACGGACGCGACGATCGTGCAAACGAAGGTAAAATTTTTAACTTGGTGCATCACTAGACTAGACCGCTTCTATCTAGGCCAATGTTGGGACAAGAATAGGAGGGTTTTTCATGGCATTATTAGTATTTTAGGGTTTGTCTTGTGTTGTGTCTTGCAGACAGGATGGATCCATTCCAAACCCCAATTTTATGGGGCTATTCCTCGAACTGTACAAGGAGATGCCCATGCCCTGCCTGTGGAAGATCAACAACCAGTTTTATTACGACAGAAGGCAGCGCAGGAGAAACTTCTTTCTTTGGTGCGGATCATGGTCCCCACGGCAGACATGGCCTATCTGAATAGGAAAATTGGGGCCATGAAGATTACATATCTCAGGGAGAGAAAGAAGCACCTTGAGTTCAGGAGATCCAGATGCCGTTTATTACCCCAGGATAGTTTACTTCCAGAGGCTGCATTTTCTGGTAGACCAGGGGGTACCCAGGCCACCGCTCGACCGTCTTCCTTCAAGGCATCCTTCACCCCCAGCTGAGGCTTCCAATGTCCAACCTGGGCCTTCCAGGCAGCAACGTGGTGGGGCCCAGCTTGAGACAGGTATTGCATTGTTGAACATATTTCTTGTGGTACATTTAATGATGTTAACTAGATGTTCTTATTGATCAGTAAGTTGTGATTTAACAAAGTGGTTTACATCTCAATAGACAGTAGTGACCAAAAATGACTGGGACGGGAATGAAAAATACTGGGCTCAGAATGATAGTCTGTTCTATTTGGTAACATTCTATTTGCAAAAGTCAGGAGCTCAAAATGGTGTGATTGATGAGCAAAAAACGAAAACTATGTCCCATTTTCATACACAGGAAGACCTCAGTCGGGGGGAGGCTGTGGCAAGTGTCAGCCAGGAGGTAGACCAACGCCCTCCTTCTCCTCCTCCTGCCCCAACTATAGGAGCCCAGCCACAGCCTCGAAGGGTGCCTAAGGAAAACAAGAGAGTGATGGCCTGGGTTCAGTCTGGTCTGCCAGAAGATGCAGCCTCTTGAAGAACCACATCCTGGGGACATAGATGGCATCTGATTTTCCTGATCTCTAGGACTTCTGGACCAGACTTCTCTCCCTGAGGCCACCAATTTTTCTTATTCTAATTTGTTCATGTCTGCCCTGGGGGCCAAAGGCTGCACCAAAGTAACAAGTTTCTCCAGCGCTGCCTTCCTCTTTTTATTTTATTGCAACCAAAATAAAGTTTTTTTTGTTTGATGAAATACTTGCATATTTGTTTTCCTTCCAAAAGGCCAGTTTATTTGTGAGCAGGCAGGTACATTTCCCCCAAAAAAGTGAAATGAATAACAAGGGGTACCAACACTAAACAACCTCCTGTAGATTAAAAAAGAAAATCTAAAAAATATAATAATGTTGTTGTGGTAAGTTTACACACAAAACACACCCCAAAAAATGGAAAGATGAGCAAACTGTCAAAAAAGGAGAAAAAAAAATGCAGCCCAAAAAAATAAAAATAAATATAAAATTGTGTAGATGTGACGAATTCAAAAATTGTATTGCCGAAATGGTTAAAAAAGAGTCAGGAAATACGTTCGGGAGAAGTGTGTGTGTGTGTGACTATGAGCATCAAAAGAAGTTCCTTCTTGCAGCATTGTAAAGAACAAGAGAATGCGCTTCATGAAAGAATTTTTAACATTGCAGCGTGACGAATGTGCTATATCGATTACGAGCAGTAGTTTTACCTGAACGAGCGCTTCCGTGACGGAATTTGAATGTGAGCATGCGTGGCACCTTGTCCATTGGAGTAGGCTACACATGATCGGAGTATGTCTGATCGGAGCATTTTGTCGGAAAATATTTCCGGCAAGTTGGAAAATTTGGTCCCATGGATATTCCGACGGAAACAGTCCGATGCAGACCACACACAGTTGGGATATCAGACAAAACGCTGCGATCGGACACATTCCGACGGAATCTCCGACCGTGTGTACAAGGGCTAAGAGTAACTGAGAACAGCCAAGAGACTAGAACCCCGGCAAGCCAGATGGGCACTTTTTTTTTTTTTTTCTCAGTTCCAGTTCCATATAACGTACAGACCCAGCTCCAAAAATTTCAAACCTGGTGCTCTCTCCCGGATGTTCCTTGACAGTGAGGAAACCTTACCTCCAGACACCATCCTTCCTCCTGGACATTTCCTGCTCCTGCAAGGGGGATCTCGTGTCTCGGATCAAACAAGCCTCTGTTGAAATGACTCAGTCTGATAAGGTTTGTGCTAAGGATGGGTAAAGTAGGTAGTGTTGCGCTCCTAAAAGCAAATTTCGCTATCAGATACTTTAAGATATAAAATGCGTAAGGTGTCCAGAGGTCTGGATCAGATACTGTTTAAAGTAAAAAGTTTTTGCAGAATATATAAAAAATATATGAAATATAAAAACATATATAAAAAGTATATAAATAAAATGTATGTCAAATTATATATCATAGACAATAATTATAGGTAAATGAACACAGTGTATAAAAAATAATTAGTGCCATAAAATAACTATGCAAAAACGCAAACAAGTGCAAACAAGTAGATAACTAGCAGAACTGTGCAACATATGCAATGTGCAAAAATATATATATATATCCCAAAATGGGACGTGGAGATTTAAAATAGTCCACAGTTATAAGTGGTGCAAATGTGGCAGTGTTTCCAAAGACACTGAGTGTAGATCTAAAGCTCTCCAGGTGATACTGTGACTTTTTGTGTGGAAATACACTCTTCAGTGTCAATTGACACTTGTGGCTGTGCTAGATTAGTACCTTACTGCTGTAAGGTAAACAGCATGTAGAAGGAGGAAGGGGTTAACTCTCTTTCTCGCTGTGGTGTTGCTGCGCGTCCCTTATGGGTATGCAGTAAAAGCCTGGGGGGTCCTTCAGCGGTCCTTCCGTTCACTCTCACGCTGTATTGGTCTCATATATTCAGTGTGGTAAGGTATAGAAAAGGAAATACAGAGCCTACCATGGTGTAGTATTTTTCAATGTAATAGCAGTTTATTAGATAAAATCAGTTGGTTACTCACATTTCGTATAAAAGGTAAATGCAATGTGAAAACAAGCGCCGAGCTCGTACCTGACCGTCTCTTCCGGTTTCTCTATACCTCTGTATCCTGTAGTGTGTTTATATGGATCTGCGGGGTGGTGCTTATCATTGGTCGGCCATTTTCTAGAAGCCTGTGATTGAGATACGAACGGCGGCCATTTTCCTGGTGATCGTTGCATAGGCTACGATTGCAGCCATTTTTTTGTAGATGTATTCAACAGGATGTGGACAGCAGGTATATATGAATACAGTCCAAACGCGGACGTGACGTGCTACTCCGCTGGCTAATGCAGAATAGACACATTTACATTTTATCTGGGTGTCAGTAGAAGTAATTCAGACACATAAACTATATACTGGCATCAGATAATAATTATTAAATAGGTGATGGAATTGGTAAGCTTTCTAGAAAATGGCCGACCAATGATAAGCACCACCCCGCAGATCCATATAAACACACTACATTGCCCATAAGCCTCATCCCAGTCGAAGTCACGTGCGTTGTGACGTAACACGTAGGATACAGAGGCATAGAGAAACCGGAAGATACGGTCAGGTACGAGCTTGGCGCTCGTTTTTACATTGCATTTACCTTTTATACGAAATGTGAGTAACCAACTGATTTTATCTAATAAACCGCTATTGAAAAATACTACACCATGGTAGGCTCTGTATTTCCTTTTCTATACCTTACCACACTGAATATATGAGACCAATACAGCGTGAGAGTGAACGGAAGGACCGCTCAAGGACCCCCTAGGCTTTTACTGCATACCCATAAGGGACGCGCAGCAACACCACAGCGAGAAAGAGTTAACCCCTTCCTCCTTCTTCTACATGCTGTTTACCTTACAGCAGTAAGGTACTAATCTAGCACAGCCACAAGTGTCAATTGACACTGAAGAGTGTATTTCCACACAAAAAGTCACAGTATCACCTGGGGAGCTTTAGATCTACACTCAGTGTCTTTGGAAACAGTGCCACATTTGCACCACTTATAACCGTGGACTATTTTAAATCTCCACGTCCCATTTTGGGATATATATAATTATTTTTTTTTTTTATTTTTTTTTTTTTTGCACATTGCATATGTTGCACAGTTCTTGTTTGCACTTGTTTGCGTTTTTGCACAGTTATTTTATGGCACTAATTATTTTTTATACACTGTGTTCATTTACCTATAATTGTCTATGATATATAATTTGACATACATGTTTTTTATATAAGTTTTTATATTTCATATATTTTTTTATATATTCTGCAAAAACTTTTTTACTTTAAACAGTATCTGATCCAGACCTCTGGACACCTTACGCATTTTATATCTTAAAGTATCTGATAGCGAAATTTGCTTTTAGGAGCGCAACACCACCTACTTTACCCATTTCTTTTACACATTTGGGCATCAGTTTGGCCCTGACGGTGTGTGCAGCACCCATAGAAACGCATTTAGTTTTCTTTCCCCTTCCCTCTTAGCGCAGGAGCACCTACCCTTACTTGTGCTAGGGATGGCCTTTTCTGGCAGAAGGGCAAGATTGTGGTCCCAGAGGACCTAAGGGTACTTGAACTGTGTCATGATCATAAGTTGGCTGGACACTTCGGGCCATTAAAGACGCTCGACCTGGTACAACGTACCTTCTGGTGGCCTCACCTGATTAAAGATTGTAAGGTCTATGTTGAGTCATGAAGTACATGTGCCCGAAACAAGGTCAGTCGGAAAATGGCATGGGGTCTATTGAAACCTATACCGGTCCCGGAAGGACAATGGAGTATGATCTCGATGGGCTTCATCATTGAACTTCCCCCAGAAGGTTTCTCCTCCATCTTTGTAGTAGTGGACAGGTTGTCAAAGATGGCACACTTCCTGCCCATGAAGAGCACTCCCTCAGCCATGGAGACAGCAAAAATCTTCATCAGGGAAATTATAAGATTGCATGGAGTCCCAACAAATATCATGTCGGATCGAGGTGTCCAGTTCACCTCTAGGTTTTGGAAAGCTCTCTGTGGTTCCTTGGAAATTGAACTGGCATTCTCTTCTGCATACCATCTGCAGACAAATGGTCAAACTGAGAGAACCAACCAAACTTTAGAACAATATCTCCGTTGTTTCTCCACTTTCTCTCAGAATGACTGGACCTCCCTGCTTCCTTTGGCTGAGTTCTCTTATAACAACTCTTTGCACTCATCTAGCAACCAGACACCATTCTTCGCCAATTATGGCTTTCATCCGTCTTTCTTACCCAGATCAATACCTGAATGTGTCGGCAGTTTCTGAAACCCTGGATTTCTTCTCTGCCAATAACAAGAAACCATGGTCAAATCCCAGGAGTACTATAAAAAGATTTATGATGGAAAGAGGCGCAGGGAACTTGTCTTGGAAAACGGCAACCAGGTCTGGTTGTCTACAGCCAATCTGAAGCTGGCTTGCCCCTCTAAAAAGCTGGGTCCTAAGTTCTTGGGTCCTGAAGACGCAACCAAACCAAGTTCCTCATTAAGTGGAAAGGGTATGGGCCTGAAGATAATTCATGGGAACCTGAAAATAATCTACACGCCAGAGAACTCTTACAAGCGTTCAAGAGCTCACATGCCTCCAAACTGGCTCGGCTGGGCATCCAGAGTCTGCCCTTGAGGAGGGGGCACTGTCAGAGAGGTTACCTTGCTGGACGGATTGTTTGCTGCTCTGGCACGTGCCAGCACGCACTGATGTGCATTAGTGTGCGCGCTCCTGTGGGCATTTGTGTGCGGGCTGACCCTGATGCGCAAGCTGGTGTGTGTGTGCAGGTGCACAGTGGTGCACGTGTCCCTGTGAGCACTGGCTCCCGTGTTTCTGTGGGCATCGGCGCGTGCTGGTGTGCACGTTGGCACACACGCGCGCACTGTTTGGCGCCGACTGGCCTATTTAGTCTGGCTCAACCCATTGCCTGGTGCTGCCTGATCAACAGCTTCCCGTGACCTTATTCCTGAACCCGCATCTCTGCTTGATTACCTATTGACTCGGCAGGCCCTTCAGACTTCCTGGATTTCTGCCTGCATCTAACCTCGGCCTGTTTTGACCTTGCTCCTGCCTGCAACTTTGTACTTTGTTGCCCGCACGTTACTGAACCCGGCCTGTACCTGGACCTGTAACTGGCCTATCCCGCTCCTGCTCAGCACCTGTTGCCTGTGTTCCTGCCTGCCATCTTGCTGTCAGAAGATTCTCCACTTCCAGCATCAGGACCTACATTACCAGACTCTCATACTCCTCCGTACTCTTATGCTTTCTGTCCTCCCTATCAGGGGCCGTGAGTCTGATGCATAAGGGAGACAACCCTCTGCCCAAGCGGACTCACTGGTCAGGTACTTAGGTTTCTGATAGTCTGGACGAAAACATTGAGGTGGCTATTCGGCAAGTTGTACCAAAAGAGGATAACATAAAGACACTAGAAGAGCTTAAGTTATCTGCAGACTTTGTAGGGCAGCAATTCAGCAAGATATTCAGCCAGAGCTATGTTGCAAGTGATTATGGCAAAACGGCCTTGCAGCTGAAGCCATGGGCTGCAGATACAGCTGTTAAGCAGAACTGGTGGAAGATCCCCTTTGATGGGAAAGCTTTGTTTAGAGACGAATCTTTCGGGTAACTGGGGGAAAAATCGATTTCTCCCCTCAAGACTAAAGGTGTTACTAAGTTTTTTTTCTTCCAAGTTTCAATCCACCAGTAACAGGAACTTCTCACAGTTTCGGCAGAACATAGAGCCTAAGAAAAAATTGGAGAGGCACTCGAGCCACTTTCTCAAACTAATAACCCCCAGGATGGGGTGAAGTCCTTTTGACACAAGGCCACTCCAAGTGTTTCTTGTTGGGGCCAGGCTGAAACGGTTTTCGAGGTCTGGTCCAGTCGATGCAAGGACCCCTGGGTAGTATACACCGTCCGTTTTGGGCATTTCTGGACATTCCCAGATCGGCCCCACAAGATTAATTTGCTCTAACCCGAATGCCAGCGTCCTTCCAAAGGGCAGAGGTCTTACAGAATTTTTTTTACCTACTCCAAATTCAGCAAGCAGCAGTGGCTGTCCCTTCCTCCAAGAAGTTCACAGGTTTCTATTCTCCCCTCTTTCTGATCCCCAGTGGGAGTGGAGAAGGGAGACTGGTAGTGGATTCAAAAGCAGCTAAACCAGTGCCTTCGGTTAGACACCTTCAAGATGGAATCCTTACAGATGATCATTCAAATGGTCCAGCCGGAAGACTGGATGATCTCAGTAGATCTTCAGGATGCCTATTTCCACATGCCCATCCTACCTGCTTTCCAGAAATATCTAAGGATGGCAGTTGGCAACACGCATCTTTGGTTCCAGTGTCTCCCCTTTGGCATCTTCACATCCCTGAGGGTATGTTCTGAAGTCCTGAATGCAGTCCTGGTACCTCTCAGGGAGAGAGGCCTAAGAGTTTGCCACTATTTGGATGACATCCTTTGGGCTAGCTCCCAATCCAGAGAAGCTTCTGAAGAACAGGGGTGTCCTACTGTCCACCCTTACAGATTTCGGGTGCCTGGTGAATTGGGGGAAGTCTTCTAACCTCAACCCAGTCAATGGTCTACCTAGGCGCTCTTTTCAACATCTCAGCCTGAAAAGTGCGCCCCCCCCCCCCCCCCCCAGAAGGTAGCGACTATTGCCCAGAAGATATGTCACACCAGGTCACTTCCTCCACCTCTCGGCATCAGTTTGCCTGAGCTCAATTTGGACCAGGTCATCCGATATCCCGATACTAGCTTGGGCTCATTGGCACCTGAGGGTTTCTCAAATGGGTTTTCTGTCATAATAAAAGAGACAGTCACCGGGTAAGCGTATTTTTATCTCAAGTCCCAGGAAGAGAGGCCTTCCCTGGTGGTCAAAAATGGACTTGATCTCGAAGCTTCGTCTTCTGCGGGGCCTCTCCTGGACCATTCTTACTACCAATGTGAGTTTGAGGGGTTGGGGAGCACGCTGCGATCATTGTGCAGTACAAGGCAGATGGGACTGCCCCACGACGGAAGTGGTCTCCAACTTCCTGGAGAAACAGGCCCTAGTGAGCCTGGGGGAGCATCTACAACAGAAGCCGGTCCGCTTGGGCAACAGGGCACCAAATTATCAAGATTGCTCTCTAGCCTGCCCCATCCTCAGGCGGAGGCAGTGAATGTCCTCTCAAACCCAAGGCAAGGCAAGATGGCTTTGGCATTTCCCCAAACCTCTTTTCGCAAGATTTCTTCTCAGATTTTGAGGGATCCAGTCAGTGTGGTGACAAAACTCCCTTATGGACAGAGGAGGCCATGGTTTTCCTTGGGTAATGAATCTCAGTAGCTCTCACTCTATCAAGATTCTGGTCCTACCTCAGATTCTCTCCCAAGGGAGGTTTTGGCACCCAGCACCTCACAAGTTGAACCTGTAGGTGGGATGTTGAAAGGGAAAAGTTCCAATCCTTAGGTTGCTCTTCAAGAGTAATTTCAACACTCTTAAAGGCCAGGAAACCTTCTATAAATTTTGTGTACTCCTATGATATGGAATAAGTTCAAATCTTTTGCAGCCGACAGATACCACAGATCCCACAATTCCTGCTTCTGCATTTCTCTTAGTTTTTCTATAAGACCTAGACCTTGGTCTTGTGCTGTTAACGGAAGGTTCAGGGGCGGCTATCTCAGCAACTACTCAGAAGAGATGAGCGGAAGAGTTGCTCATCATTCAATTCTTCAGAGCAGGTAAAAGGATTCGGACACCAGTAAATCGCTCTTTTTCCAGCCTGGGGTCTGTTCTTTGTCCTGGACTGTCTGATGTCTCAGCCTTTCGCCCCAGCAAAATCCCCTTCTCTATGGAATCTAACGCGGAAAACTGCCTTTTTAATTGCAATTATTTCAGGGAAGATGACCTCGGGATTACAAACCTTAGGAGCAGAAAATAAGGACAAATCCTTTCCCGGATAGGGTGGAACTATGGACATTGCAAGGTTTTGTCCCTAAAAAGTTTCTGGTTGATCCACTCTTGTGGAAGCTTGGGTGCTACCTACTTTTCTGGATTTGCACACTTGGTCAATACATGAGTATTGCTGTAGAGCATCAAATAGATTGTTCAGACTCCCTTAGCCCTTGTACACACGGTCGGAGATTCCGACAACCAAATCCGTCTGAGTAATTCGGATGGATTAATTCCGGAAGAGGTCCGGAAGTGATGTTACATACACATGGTCGGACTAAGTTGTCAGAAAATCCGATTGTACATAACGTGATGACGTTATTTTGTTAGGACGGGACTACGTTCAGGCTAGTAGCCAATAGCTTTGGTCTAGGAATTTGATTTGAGCATGCGTGGCACTTTGTCCGTCGGAGTAGGCTACACATGATAGGAGTATGTCCGATCGGAGCATTCTGACGGAAAATTTTACCGGCAAGTTGGAAAAGTTGGTCCGTCGGATATTCCGACGGAAACAGTCCAATGCAGACCACACACAGTCGGAATATCCGACAAGACGGTCCGATAGGAAGCATTCCATCGGAATCTCTGACCGTGTGTACAAGGGCTTAGGGGTAAGAACAGAGGGACGGAAGCGACCTCAAGAACTATGGCCTCCTGGATTTGTAAGCTGATCCAAAGAACGTATAGAGTTGGAGGGATGGATCCTCCGGTGGTGAAAGCCCACTCAACAAGAGCAGTTTCTTCATCTTGGGCGGCAAGGGCTAGCGTTTCTCTAGAGACAATATGCAAGGCAGCTACCGGGTCATCTTCGAACACATTCATGCAACATTTTAGAATTGACACAGGGGCACTCGCTTCAGTGGAGTTGGGAAGAAGGGCCATACCTTTTTCTATATGAGCATTAACCACCCAGTTTGTTGCTATTTATTTTATAACAGGTATGCTGCCATGAAGGCACCAGGAAAACTGAAAATTCTATCATACTTACCGTAATTTTCCTTTCCTGGTGCCTATCCATGGCAGCATACAAGCCCTCCCTTTTGGTATTTGATGTAACAGGAGAATGCTAGGGGGGGTGTGGTTCTTTCTTTTATAATGTATTCACTATCCTGAGGGGAGGACTCCAGGGGGCGGAGTTTATTACAGGTATGCTGCCATGGATAGGCACCAGGAAAATTACGGTAAGTACGATACACTTTTCAGTTTTTTCCTCCTCCCCGAATATTTGCAGCAGTCCACCGCGAGAAGCTTGAACCTACAAATCGGCTCTAGTAGTAGTGTTTAGCGGACATGTGTTACATAGGGGAAGGGCATGTAAATTCAACATAAAGTTCAGGTTTTTACTGTTCACACCTTGTCTTCCCATGATGATGCTTAAGTTGGCTCCTTATTCAGCCACTTTGTTATCCAAATGCAGAAGGTGGCTCCTTATTCGGCTAGCTTCTTATTAAGGTTGGATCTTTATTCACAAAAGTGATTACCGTATTTATTGGCGTATAACATGCACTTTTTCGGCGGTGCGTGTTATACGCCGATCCCCCACTATTTCTAACCCTTTCTGCCGCTCTCTGCAGCTTCCGGGTATTTTTGACCACACTCGGCCGTTCTCGGCGGCTTTCAGAAAGCTGAAAGCTGCTGAGAACATCCAAGTGTGGCCAAAAATTGGCGGGAATGGCCGAAAATAGCCGAGAACGGCCAAGTGCCCGAGAGCGGCCGAGAACTACTGAGCACCGCCGAGATACACAGGACATCCACTCTGTATCTTGGCGGCGCCATTTTTAAATGGCAAAGCCACAGACATGGCTACAAATGACTGACAAGGCTAAATGCAAGGCTGCAAATGACTGACAAGGCTAAATGCAAGGCTGCAAATGACAGACAAGGCTGCATTAATGGGCATTTAAATGTACGTTTTTTTCCTTAAACTTCCCTCCTAAAAGTTTTTTTTTCTTTTAAACTCCCTCCTAAACTTGGGGTGCATGTTATACACCATTGCGTGTTATACGCCGATAAATACGGTATTTACTAAACAATCATTTGCAAAGTTCATAATGAAATCGTGAACTTTTTTTTTTTTTTTTTTTTATCGAAAAACAAACTTTATTGAAAAAAAAAGAAAGAAACAGAAGATAACATACATAGCAGGCATACATACGATACATCAGATAACGTGGGCCAATCTGGCCAAGGCAGCGTTGCATACATGAGAGCATTGGGTTAGCTGCACTGTATATGGGTCCGACACCCATCATGGGTAGATGCATTATTAAAGCTAATTTGTGTCAACCGGGGGAGGGGGAGCAGGCAAAAGGAGAAATAAAAGGGGGAGGGGGACATAAAGTAGGTCCTTAAGGTGGAGGAAGCACCGAAGGGGATAAGCAGAGGGGGGAGGGGGGTAAGGGATCAATATAACAGCATATCAAGTACACGTCTCCCCATCTCCCAACCACCTACCCCAGATCCGCTCGTATTTAAGTGGACATCCTCTATGTGTATAAACCAATTTCTTATAAGGGAGGGTATCGTTAACCTCTTTTTTCCAGCACTGGACCGTGGAGGGGGGGAGCCTGCATCCAGCCACGAGCAATCACTTTTCGTGCCAGGAACAGTGTTTCATGTAGGAAGGTGCGAAGGGACTTGTCAGCTTCTAATTCTGGTAAGAGACCAAGCAGACACATCTTCGGGTCAAGGCTAGCAGGAGAGCCCATCTGGTCATGGAGAAAGCGGATTACTTGTATCCAGTATGTTTGGATAACCGGACAGGACCATATGAGGTGATAGAAGGAGCCTGGAGTGTGGTCGCATAAGCGGCATCCTGGATTATACGTGGGTTTAAACCGTGTTATCTTCTGGGGGGTCAGGTATGTCCTATGCAGAATGTATAGCTGTGTGAGGCAGTCCGAGAGCCTGGGGGAGACTCTCTTCACGTCCCCCAAGACTTCGTCCCACTCCTCATCCTCAATCACTCCCACATCCAGCTCCCATCTGGCCTTGGCAGCATAAGCCAATGCCCCGGTGCCTGGGAGACGGATGGCGGAGTAGAGGGCGGAGATCAACTTGGTTGGCTCAGCACCTGTGACTGTATCCACTATGGGAGGGACTGTCAGAGTGGGGCTGGAGCCGGCAAATTGAGTCTGTAGCGCATGTCGGAGCTGTAAATATCTGAAGAAAAGATGGTTAGGGAGTGTGAATTCTTCCTTTAGTGACTGAAAGGATTTAATCCCAGTGTTAGTCATAATTTGGTGCACATACAGAACCCCATAGCGTGTCCAGGCTGCGGGGTCCGGAACGGACAGCAATTCGGGCAAATGGGTGTTGAACCAGAGAGGCGTGTAAGAATGAACCTGTGGGGTCCCCAGTTTGCTAAGGGCCGCCCGCCATATCCTCCGGTGGTGCGTCAGCATGTCTACCTTGTGATGAGGGGGACGTCTGGACAGTGGGGCTCTAAGGACTGACTGAAGTGGGGTGTGGGCTGGGTCGTCAGGGCGTTTACAAAGTAATGTCTGGTATCTTGGTAGCTCGCTCTTGTCAAAGTGATAGAAGTGGGACAACTGAGAGGCAAGATAATAATCCTGGAAATCTGGAAGAGCAGCCCCTCCCATTGTCACTGGGTTCTTCAGAAGTCTCCAAGACAATTTGTGTCTGCTGTGGCCCCATATAAATGAATTAAGAATTGATTCAATCGTCTTGAAAAAATTTTGTGGTATATACAGGGGTGCATGCCACACCAAATACAGTATCTTGGGCAGGAGTATCATTTTGACCAGATTGATGTGTCCCATAACACCCAGAGGTAGTCTGGCCCAAGTTTGAGTCTTGTTCTTGATCAGGGTGAAAAGGGGTTCAATGTTCAGGGGTATATAGTCTGTCAGCGATCTAGTGACCTGCACTCCTAAATACTTGATCACGGAAACCCTAGGGAGATTTAGAGGTGATGATGATGATGATAATGATCAAGCGGAAGGATCTGGGATTTAGACCAGTTGATGCTCAGACCCGAATGACTACCAATACAGTCTATGGTGTGAAGGGCTGCAAGGAGAGAGGGACCCGAGTCGGCTAAGTATAGGAGTGTATCGTCAGCATACATCCCGATCTTTTCCTCCAGATCTCCTATCCTAAGGCCACAAATTCTGGTGTCTGCGCGAACCATAATAGCTAGTGGTTCCACAGCCAACGCATACAGCATGGGAGAAAGGGGACAACCTTGTCGAGTCCCTCTCTCCAGCGGAAACTGATCAGAGAGCCAGCCGTTCACAAGCACCTTGGCCCTCGGGGATTGATACAGGAGTTGGACCCATCGAATAAAGTTGGGGCCAAGTCCGAATCCCGAGAGGCATTCCCACAAGTAGTTCCATTCCACGGAGTCAAAAGCCTTGGCAGCATCCAAGGCCACCACCACCCGCGAGCCGACTTCATCATGGGATCCCTGGATGTTCATGAGTAAACGGCGGATATTCATAGCGGTGTTTTTTCCTGGCATAAAGCCAGTCTGGTCAGGGTGGATCAGTGAGAGGATGACCTGATTAAGGCGGGAGGCAAGAATCTTGGCCAGTATTTTAATGTCGACCTGTAGTAGGGAGATGGGTCTATACGATTCCGGGTAGTTTGGGTCCTTCCCTGGCTTGGGAATCACTACTATTTGTGCTTCTCTCATGGAGGGGGGTAGGATTCCCGTGTCAAATATGGATTTATATAAGTCGTGAAGTTTAGGGGTCAAAATTTCAGAGCAGGTGGCATAAAATTCAAGCGGTAGACCGTCCAGCCCTGGTGCTTTAGAAGTGGCCAGAGAGGAGATAGCCTCAGAAATATCCTCCTCAGTAATAGGGGCCTCTAAAAGGTCACGTTGGGCGTCTGTCAGTTTGGGAAATGTAACTCTCGCTAGGTAGTCTCTGGTGTCTTGGGGAGTATGAGTGACCCGAGTGGCGTAAAGTGCTCGATAAAATCTCGCAAATTCCTCCGCCACCCGTTGTGGGTCCGTAATACCATTCCCCTAGGCGTCTATCAGTGAGACCACGACTGGGGGATGGGAATCTAGGTGGGCGAGGTAAGCAAGTAGTTTGCCCAATCTTTCTCCATATTCAAATATCCTCTGCCTACAGAAAAAGATGCGCTGCTTGGCCTGCTCCGTGTGCATTTGGGAGACCTGTCGCAGCCGGAGCTTAAGGTTAGTAGCCGCGGCAGGGCGAGGGGTCTCCACGAAACTCCTCCTCCAGTCTTTGTAGATGATCTGTAGCCTGTTGGATAACAAGTTTTGACGACCGCTTAAGTCTGTTAATACGCGTGGTGAGCAGGGAGCGGGCGTAGAGCTTAAATGTGTCCCACACTATATCGTAGGCAGCGGAATCCCCGTTGACTGTAAAATAGTGTTGCAATTCCGTAGGGATGTCTTCTTGCTCCTGCAGAGCGGTTAGCCAAAATGGGTTCAGCCGCCAAGTAGGAGAGGGAGAGGCCTTCAGGAGCCGCATCGTAATCCAGTAGGGGGAGTGATCCGAGAGAATTCTCGGAGCAAAGCCCACATCTTCCAGTCTGGGTGTCAGAGTCTGTGAGATGAGAACAAAGTCAATTCGGGACATTGCGTTATGGCTAGCTGAAAAGCACGAGTATGCTTTAGCATGTGGATGCTTGTGACGCCATGTATCTACAAGAGCAAAGTCCGTCAATATACGGTGTAGTCTGGTATGGGCAGGTGAGTCACCAGGGGAGTACGGTGTACCCATTCGGTCCAGAGCGGGAATCAGGGTCATATTAAAGTCCCCCATCCACACTGCCGGCACCGAGGGGTAGTGTGCCATGAATGCAAGGCCCTCCTTGAGTACAGCTGAGTTATAAGGGGGGGGACATAGCAGGCTATTATAAAAATAGGGGCTCCACTAATGGTGGCATGTAGGATACCTGCCCTGCTGGTCCGTCTAGAGTAGCACTAGGTCAAACGGCACCCTTTTTGCAATTAGAACCGAAACCCCCCTGGAGTACGAGGTGTGGGTAGCATGGTACGCCCAACCTATCCACGTTTTTTTACGGACTGGAGATGGCCAGTAACATGGGTCTCAACAAGCGCAATAATGTCAGCTCGCTGGGACTTAAGGAATGTTAGGGCGGCAGTGCGTTTTATCTTATTCCGCAAGCCTCTGACATTCCACGTAAGGAACTTTAGAGAGTTCATGGTGGGTGCAGGGTGTAAACAATAAACCATAGGTGGGCTAGAAGCAGCAGAGCAGTCATGGCCAATGCAGTGCGCACAAAACACAATAGCAGCCAATTCCAATAATGCATGTATGACTTTAACATAGTACCTTCAGCATAAACAAACATTAACAAACATAGTGGTGTAAGAAAAATAAAAACAAAAACCACAACATCCCGCCGCCCACCCAGTCCAGCGCCACCCCAACACGGCTTGGACATCATATCCCATAACTGGGTACCAACAGGGGACATCCACGGGTTAAAACCCATTGGAGGCATGAAACTTAATTGCAGAGGAGCATAGATACCCAACGTAACAAAAAGAAAAACGAAGGGGGAGAAAAAAAAATTAGACAAATGGGGGAGGGAAAAGTGCACAAAAATCCTAAAAGTCCTAGGGGGGGCGACTTCTCCTCTGGAAGGTGCACGGGGAGTAGGGGCCACAAAGGCGTGATACCATCGCGGCTGAGCAGAGGGGAGCTCCGCCCGCCATATGGATGATGAAGAAAGTGCAGTAGAACAGTCCTGGATGACGGGTAATCCTCAATCCACCCCAGGTGCTCCTGAGGTACAGGGAAGGCAGGGATCTCAGGCCAGCAAGAATGCCGGGAAAAAATAGTCATGCTGTAAGATCTAATACGAGGTGAAAAGAAAATCTTCCCGAGTTTATCCGCTGGCCCTGCACGGGCAGCTATTGACAAGGTGCACAGAGCGACGGCTTAATCGCCAAAGTAGCAGCAGGAGAGATCGCGGGCACCCATGGGAGCGGAAGAAGGGAAGAAAAAACATTCACAGCTTGCAGGTAGGGCAACATGTTCAGGCTTGGTGTTCCCTCTGGTCAATCCAGGTGGATGCTAATTCAGGGTCATCAAAAAAGTGGGTTCGGCCCTCGTGTTCCACGCGAAGCTTCGCAGGATACAGCATGGCATATTTAAGGTGTAGAACCCGCTTAACATCCTGGAACTTGGATCTCTGCCGTTGCACTTCACTGGAAAAGTCCGGGAATACTGCCACATGGGTATTGGTATGGGGAATATTACCCCTCTCTCTAGTCAGGCGGAGGATCTTGTCACGGTCCCTGAAGTTAAGAAATTTCGCAATCGGAGTACACGGTGGGGCCCCCTGGGGAGGGGGACGGGCCGGAATTCGATGAGCTCTCTCCACTGCGAACATCACCGAAAATGCCTCTCTGCCGAAGGTGGAGGTCAGGAGATTTTCGAGGAAGCCCGCTGGATCGTTACCTTCAGCTGTCTCAGGGAGGCCGATAAAGCGGAGATTACATCTTCGGAGACTATTTTCCATGTCGTCCTGTTTCGCGCTAAGCTGTTGCAGCTGACGGCGTACCTCATCAGTAGTGTGTTGTAGGGGGTGTATGATGTCTTCAGCTCTGCTGATGCGGGTCTCCGTCTCCGCCACACGATCCCGAAGGGTAGAGAGATCTTGCCGGATGAGGGACACATCAATTTTGACCTCCTCAATTTTGGAGGTGAGCGTGCTCTGACATAGGGCTATAGCGTCCAGAACCTGATTAGTGGCCGAGGTAGAGTGGTCTGCGTCAGGGGGAGCACCAGCGCCATCCTTGGCCCGGTGCTCCTCTTCATGGCGGCGGTACCTGGCAAGTTTGTCAGCGGCCTCGTTGGACTTTTTAGGTGGGGACATGGTCCAGTATAGCGCGGGGTGTTCCAAAATGGCCGCTATGTATTAGGCCAGCCGTTCACCCTCCCCTCTCGTGACAGTCACAAAAAGCCACAGGCAAGGCTAGTAGATGGGGGCTGAGGGCCTGCAGGAATCAGCGGCTGCAGCAGGGGAGAAACGGGCACAGGGCGAGCAGGAGGCCACAAAGTACGTAGCAAAGGGGCTGCAGAGGGTGTAGCAAAATGGCCACTGTTCCAGGGCCCTGGCCGGTCCCACAGGCCACCCAACCAGCTGCTGCAGGGTAGAGGGGCACTTCCTGGGTGGCAAGGGCCGAGTTGGCAGCCACAGGCAGGGGGTTACAGCAGTATAGATTGGCAATGAGGCCTATAGGGGCCGCCGCGGGTGGAGCAAGATGGCCGCCGGCCGGGAATCAGGCCGGCGCCGCCGACTATCCCACCGGCCGCTATCGGCAGAGCGGTCACTACACCCGCGGCCGTGGGCAGTCCGGTAGCCGGGGGTATTTTGCAGCGATTCTGGAGTGGATCGGAGGACAGAAAAGGCCCAAGAAAGCTGCCGCCGGGTGAAGCAAGATGGCCGCCGTTCCGGCGACTAGGCCGAAGCCGCGGTCTTTCCTACAGGCAGTCCCCAGGCATGCAGAGCTTACCGGGGCGGCTCCGTGCGGCATCTAAAACGGACAGACGGCTTCAGGGCCAGAGCGAGGGGTGAGGCAGGGTCATCCAGATGTTATGTGGAGGAAGGATGGTGCAGGATGGTAGAATCAGGAGTATGGACGAGCGGAGCTCACACCGCAGACGTCCTACTCCATTGCACCTCAGGCCACGCCCCTGAAATCATGAACTTTAACAACAATTCTGTCCCTCTAACTGTCATGTATTTAATGGGGTAATATTGAATAAATAACTTTTTCTATATGAAAACCATCTTAGCTCATCCAAATGTGACTTGTTTTCATATAATTGGGCCTCCATCTATTAGTTAAGGTTCAATTTGGCCTGAGCCAAGTGATATAAATCATAAAAATTAGCACCCTGACAGCCATGAATTTCGATGGGAAATTCAGAATAAGCAGCCAAGCTATTCCTATAAGAAAACCACCTTGGCTCACCCAAATTCCACTTGTTTTATTCTCATTGGGCATCCTACTATATATAGAAAAGTTCAATTTAGCTTGAGCCAAGTGATATAAAGCATGAATTATGGCACCAAAGTTGTCACCTTGTCATCCATGCATTTCAATGGGAAATTCAGAATAAGAAGCCAAGCTTTTCCTATATGAAAGACCACTTGGCTCACCCAAATTCCACTTGTTTTATACTCATTGGCCATACTTCTGTATAGAAAAGTTCAATTTGGCCTGAGTCAAGTGATATAAGTCATATCATTTGGCACACTGATAGCCATGTATTTCAATGGGAAATTTAGAATAAGAAGCCAAGTCATTCCTATATGAAAACCATCTTGGCTCACCAAAATTCCACTTGTTTTATACTCATTGGGCATCCTTTAAATAGACAAGTTTGATTTGGCCTGAGCCAAGTGATATGAATCATAAAAAACTGGCACCCTAACAGCCATGCATTTCAATGGGAAATTATGAATATGAAGCCAAGCTATTCCTACATGAAAACCATCTTGGTTCCCCCAAGTTCTTCTTGTTTTATACTTGATGGGCATCCTTCTATATAGAAAAGTTAAATTTGGCCTGGGCCAAGAGATATAAATCATAAAAACTGGTACCCGACAACCATGCATTTCAATGGGAAGTTCTGAATAGGAAGCTATGCTATTCCTATATGAAAACCATCTTGGTTCACTCAAGTTCCACTTGTTTTCTACTCATTGGGCGTTCAATTTGGCCTGAGCCAAGTAATATAAATCATAAAAATGAGCACCCTGACAGCCAAGCATTTTAAGGGAAAATTCCAAATAAGAAGCCAAGCTATTCCTATTAGGGATGAGCCGAACACCCCCGGTTCGGTTTGCACCAGAACTTTCGAACGGACCCGAAAATTTGTGCGAACTTTAGAACCCCATTCAAGTCTATTCGACTCCAACGTTGGAATTAAAAAGTGCTCATTTTAATGGCTAATATGCAAGATATTGTCCTAAAAAAGGGTTTGGGGACCTGGCTCCTGCCCCAGGGGACATGGGTGAATGCCTAAAAATGTTTTTAAAAACTGACGTTTTTTCGGGAGCACTGATTTTAATGACGATTAAAGTGAAAAAAAAGTGAAATATTTCTTTAAATATTGTGCCTGGGGGGTGTCTATAGTAAGCCTGTGAAGAGTCAGGTGTTACCCATGTTTAGAACAGTCCCTGCACAAAATTACATTTAACGGAAAAAAAGTCATTTAAAACTGCTTGCGGTTTTAATGTAATATCTGGTTCCGGCATTATGGATGAAAATCATTGAGAAAAATGGCATAGGTAGCCCCCCCCCATGCCCATTACCAGCCCCTTTGGGTCTTGTACGGATATTAAGGGGAACCCCATACTCATATTAAAAAAAGGAAAGGCATGGGGCCCCAGGCCCTATATACTCATAACAGCAGTATACAGGCGTTGCAAACAAGACAGGGACTGTGTAGGTTTGTTGTGTTAAGTAGAATCTTTGTAATTTTGAACTGGTACATTTTTAAAGTGTAGCTCCAGTCAATAAATCTATTAAGCTTTTTGGAAAATATAGGGAAGGGTTATCACCCCTGTATAATTTGTTTTGCCGTCCGCCTTTTTTCATCTCACTTCCTGTTGTCTCCTTCCGTTTGCAAGTAGGAGATGTTTGTAAGTTGGATGTTTGAAAGTAGGGGCCTGCCCTATATGCTCTGCAGTAATGGCGGAACAAGGTGTTCGTGTTGCCACAACACTGTAAGCCCTCAAAGTGATTCTTGGTGGGCTCTGGAGCGCCCTGCTGTGAATGATTATATCAAGAATTGTAATTACATGCCATTGTTGAACAGTGGTAGAAAAATTGGGCCTTTGGTGGTTGTGGTGGTGGTGCTGGTGCCACAACACTATAACTCCTCACAGTTACTCTCAGTGGGCACAGGAACGGGCCCTGCTGTGAAATATTATATCAAGAATTGCTATTACATGCCCCTGTTAAACAGGGGCTGAAAAATTGGGCCTTAGGCACTGCTTGCTGGTGCCACGACACTGCAACCTCTCCCAGATACTCTAGTTGGAGTGCAGGAATGAGCCCTGCTGCACGGCATTGCATCAAAAATTGTATTACATGCCCTGTTAAACAGGGGCAGAAAAATTGGGCTGGTGGCATCACCCAGAACCAAAAATGTACTTCCAAGATATCAGCGGAGGAGGAAGAGGATAGACAGTCAACATAACAGGACAGTCACTCAGCATCAGCATAGGCAGTCTTGAAGGGATGTGACATTTCCAAAAAATTATTCGGTTACATCAGCTTCAGGTGCTTGGTAGCTGGTGGTGATCCAAGACTGATTCATCTTTATGAAGGTCAGTCGATCAACCGAGTCGGTGATCATTACAAAGCCACCAGCAGCACTGAAGGTGCGTTCCGAAAGAACGCTGGATGCAGGACAGGCCAGTAGCTCAATTGCTTACTGTGCAAGCTCTGGTCAGTGAGCCATCCTCAAGACCCAGTAAGCCAGAGGATTTTTAGTGGGAAAGGTGTCCAAGTCTGACCTTGCCCCTAGGTATTCCTGCACCATGTAAATCAGACGCTGGCGATGGTTGCTGGAACCGATCATACCTTGGGGCTGACCGCATCGGTCAGACGGCCACCTCCTCCACTGCTCTTTCTGACCAATGCCTCAGCAACACGTTAACCAGGAGTTTGTAACCTCCCCGTCTCTGGGAACGCGTTGCACAGACCTTTCTGCAAGGCCTCCCAGAGATGTCTCATCCTCTGCTCCTTCTGCGATGGTAAGATAAGATCGACAACCTTACCCTTGTACCGTGAATCAAGGAGAGTGGCCAGCCAGTAATGGCTCCTTGATCCAAAGAATACGAGGATCCTTCCGCAGGCTTTGCAGGATCAGGTAGGCCATGCAGCGTAGGTTAGCTGAGGCATTCGTTCTGGAGTCCTCTGGGTCACTAAGGACAACATGATCTGCAGCTACCTACTCCCAGCCACGTACAAGTCCACGGGTTTCTTGGGACTGTAAATCATCCCTACAAGACTGCTGCTGCTGAGTGCCAGGCTCCACCTCCATGCTGACACAATCATCCTCCTCGTCCTCTTCCTGTGTGATGGGTGGGACAGCAGGAACACTGTCTGGATAAAAGGGGCCATGAGAGGCAAGGAAGTCCTCCTCTTCCTGCCTCTGTTCTGCCTCAAGTGCCCTGTCCATTATTCCACGCAGTGTATGCTCCAACAGGTGGACAAGAGGTACAGTGGAACTGATGCATGCACTGTCACTGCTCACCATCCTTGTGGCCTCCTCAAATGGTGACAGGACAGTGCATGCATCCCTGATCATGCCCCTCTGGCGTGGTGAGAAAAAACCAAGCTCCCCTGACCCTGTCCTGATGCCATAGTCGCACAGGTACTCATTGATGGCCCTCTGCGGCGTGTGAAGCTGCGGCAGCATGGCCAACGTTGAGTTCCCCCTGGTGGGCATGTCACATATTTAAGCGGTTCTTGGACAGGTTCAACTCCTTTTGGAGCTCAGCCAGCCGAGCTTTGGCATTAAATGATCGGCGGAAATGCACACAGACTCTACTGGCCTGCTTCAGGACATCCTGTAAGCCCGGGTACCTGCCCAATAACCGCTGCACCACCAGGTTAAGGACGTGAGCCACACAGGGCACATGGGTCAGTTGTCCCTGTCGGAGGGCGGAGAGGAGGTTGGTGCCATTGTCGCAAACCACCAATCCTGGCTTAAGCTGGCGTGGTGTCAACCACCTCTCTGCCTGCCCCTGCAGAGCTGACAAAATATCTGCCCCAGTGTGGCTCCTGTCCCCCAAACTTACCAGCGCAAGCACAGCATGGCATTGTTTTGCCTGCGTACTTGCGTAGCCCCTTAAACGCCTAAGGAGCACTGCTGGTTTTACGAGGACAGAGCACTGGAAGAGGCCATGGAGGAAGAAGAGGAGGGGGTGGAGGAGAGAGGTGTGTGACAACCAGTAGTAGCATTTTGGAGGCATGGTGGCGGAACAACCTCCAACACTATTGCACCTTGTATCCTTCCCAGCTGCGAGAAGAGTGACCCAGTGGGCCATGAAAGACAGGTAACGTCCCTGTCCATGCATGCTGGACCATGAATCGGTGGTAATATGCACCTTACCGCTGACCACCCTGTCCAGCTAGGCAAGGACATTGCCTTCCACATGCCAGTAGAGAGTCAGAATCGCCTTCCGTGAGAAAAAGTGGTGTTTGGGGACCTGCCACTGAGGAACCGCACATTGCACAAACTCACGGAAGGGGGCCGAGCCTACCCACTGAAAAGGCAGCAGTTGAAGTGCTAGCAATTTAGCCAAGCTAGCATTCAACCGCTGGGCATGTGGATGGCTGGAAGTGAACTTGGCTGGAAGTGAAATTTGCCTGGTACAATCTGACGTCAGTGTACCGATAGCAGACTGCCCACAAGTAGTTGGCTGTGACACACCTATTTCTACACCTTCATTCATCTCAGTGCAGGTTTCAGAGAGGACTGACTGTATAGTGGGGTTGGAGATCCCAGCTGATGAGGAGCAAGGAAAGGTCTGTTTTGTTCTCTGGTGTGGGTCTTTTAGGTACGCTCGCCAACGAACTGCATGGCAGGTCAACATATGTCTGGTCAAGCATGTGGTGCCCAAGCGGCTGATGTTTTGGCCACACTAGATAAGCTTGAGACATATGTTGCAAATAGCAGCAGTGCAATTTGATGCACTCGTCTCAAAAAAGGCCCACACCAAAGAACGTTTAGAATAACGCGCAGAGGCAGCGCCCTGCACAGGCGGAGCTCTGCGATGTGATTTAGTCAGTGTGCTGCCCCTAAGCTGGCCCCCGGAGGGCATCTTGCCTCGTTGGAGATGTGCCTCCCCCTCCTCCTCTCTCCCACCAGACACCTACGTGGAGTCAGTGCCCTCATCATCCCCTACCTCTTCATCACTGGAGCAAACCTGGCAGTATGCTGCAGCTTGTGGAACATGACTGCTAGATTGCTGTCCTTCTTGAGCATCCCCTCTCTCTGCGCTCAAGCTACTGCCTTCCCCTAGCTAATTATCATCATCAGAGAATACAAAACACTGGGCATCCTCCTGGAGCATGTACCCAACACTGTCCTCAAAGGGTTCGGGGGACTCCTCAGAAGGATGTGATGGGTCTAGGGAGGGAGTCACTGATGAGGAGATTAAGACGAGGGAAGAGGATGCGTTGGCAGCTGCTTTGCTAGTACCCTGAGCCTGCGTGAGAGAGGATGAGGAGGATGAAGAGGGCTTGGTCATCCACTCTACCAAGTCTTCGGCATGATGCGACTCAACATGTCCAGCTGCCTAAAATAAGGACAAGCGTGTCCCATGGCCACGTGCTGATGATGATGCACCGCATCCATGACCAGCACTGTTGTCTCTAGACACAGAGCCTGCTTGCCCACTTTTATTGGCTCGTGCCTGTCTGCCTCTCCTTTTTGGCCTTCCAGACATGGTAATGGCCTGCAGGGAGATGGGAAAACCAGCAATTGGGTAGTGTATATTGTGCTGGAGGCACACAACACCCACTAACTCCTGCAGATGGCTGTATGATAGAACACCAGCAATAAAGGGTAGATACAGGTGTATACTGGGTGGAGGCACACAACACCCACTAACTCCTGCAGATGTCTTTATTCTAGAACATCAGCAATTAAAGGGTAGATATCGGTTTATACTGTGCTGTGCTGGAGGCACACAACACCAACTAACTCCTGCAGGTGGCTCAATTAGAGAAGAGCAATATAGGTACTGTGAGGGGTTAGCTCGGCAGTGGGTGTGTGTGACCCCCTGGATGGGTTCACAACACAAAATCAGGCACAGCAGACAGCGTTGTAGGTGCAAAAAAACAAAAGATGCGGTTTATTTATGCTACCAGCAGTGAAACATATAACAGCCAAACAAAAAAATAAAACATGAAAATAAATCCTGGTCAGCTTGACCTCTAACTACACACTTAGATTCCCTGTCTAACAACTGAGTGCAGCCTTGTGCTGCACCAGTCCCTGTCTCTGTTTGTAGAGGTTTGCCACACAGGCGTTAACTCACCACACAGAACAGATATCGCACTCCCCAGTCTATGCAACACAAAACTGGTTCCAGGATGGAGCATCTCCCTAAGCATGCTGGGGTTTTTTGTAGAGGTCTTAATGAGCCCACTTCAGCTGGGCTCATTAACTCTTCCCCTCTAATTGTACAAGTCTGCATAAAGCCTGAATCTAGGGCACACATATTTCCCATCCTGGATACAACCAGGTGATTTTACCTGCGTGTTGCCACATACCCCCCCCCCCCTCTTGTTTCAACCTTGGGGTTGTAACACAAGCAGTCAGACACGCATGTATCCGAGACAAAACATCCACATTCCCCATTTTAACACCAGGGCGATGCTTAACTGTAAAGTTAAATTCCTGTAGGGCCAGGAACCACCTATTTAGCCTTCTATTGGTCTCCTTGTTTTGAGCCATCCACTTTAAAGGAGCGTGATCAGTCACCAGGTCAAAGTGTCTACCTAGCAGATGGTACTGAAGGGAATCTAGAGCCAACTTCCTGCTGAGGTAAAAGACTGGGTGCTCTTCCCCGTTCCAGACCTGGGATAACACTGCCCCTAACCCAACGTCTGATGCATCAGTTTGTACCACAAAGTCCTTAGAGAAGTCTGGTGAGTACAACACTGGCTGGCTACATAAGGCTGTTTTTAAGGACTGAAATGCTTCTTCAGCCTCTGGGGACCATTTAACCATGGCCGACTCTTTCCCTTTTGTCAGGTTTGTGAGGGGCACAGCCTGAGAAGCAAAATGGGGAATGAATCGTCGATAATAGCCAGCGATTCCCAGAAAGGCTCGTACCTGTTTCTTGCTGTTGGGACGTGGCCAACTCTGTATGGCCTCGACTTTATTGACTTGAGGTTTTATCACCCCCCTCCCAATAGTGTACCCAAGATATTTGGCGGCCTCCTGTCCAATGGTACACTTCTTTGGATTGGCCGTAAACCCAGCTTCCCGGATAGTCTAGGACTGCTTGTACTTTTGGCAAATGTGAGACCCAGTCTGTGCTATGGATAATCACATCATCCAGGTAAGCTGCAGCATATTTCTGATGGGACCTCAGAATCTTATCCATTTTCCGCTGGAATGTTGCCGGTGCATTCTGTAACCCAAACGGCATTCTCTTATATTGGAATGCCCCATCTGGGGTTACAAACGCAGTTTTCTCCTTGGCCGACTCGGCCAGGGGAATTTGCCAATACCCTTTGGTGAGATCAAGAGTTGTCATATATCGGGCTGTTCCCAGCCGGTCAATCAGCTCATCTATGCGCGGCATGGGGTAGGTGTCAAATTTTGTAACTTTATTCAATTGTCGAAAATCGTTACAAAACCGCCAGCTCCCATCAGGTTTAGGCACTAGTACGATAGGACTGGACCAGTCACTCTGGGACTCCTCTATCACACCCAATTCCAGCATCCTTTGAACCTCCCCACGTATTGCCTCCCGTCGGGCCTCTGGTATTCTATAAGGTTTTAGTTTTACCCTTTCTCCTGGCGGGGTGATAATGTCATGCTCTACGCCAGATGTTTGTCCCGGCAGCTCAGAGAAAATCTCTTTGTTACGAAGTACAAACTCTTTAACCTCCTGTTGGGGTTTCGATAAGGTGACTGCTATTCCAACCTCAGGAACTAAGCAATCAGGCTGTGCTTGTGACAAAGTCTCTGCGACTAGGGATTCCCTATCCCTCCAGGCTTTCAGCAGATTGTCGTGATAGATCTGCTCCGGCTTTCGACTTCCTGGCTGTCTAACCCTGTAGTTCACCTCACTAATTTTTTCAATTACTTCGTATGGACCTTGCCATTTGGCCAGAAATTTGCTTTCAACCGTAGGGACTAGCACCAAGACCCTATCCCCCGGGGAAAAAGTACGGGTCTTGGCCCCACAGTTGTACACTCTCTGCTGTGCTAACTGCGCTTGGGTTAAATGTTCCTTTACGATTGGCATTACCTGTGCAATTCTATCTTGCATCAAGGCGACATGCTCAATCACACTCCTGTGAGGAGAACTCTCATTTTCCCAAGTTTCCTTGGCGATATCCAGCAGCCCTCTTGGGTGTCTCCCATAGAGCAACTCGAAGGGTGAGAAACCCGTAGAGGATTGGGGTACCTCCCTAATGGCAAACATAAGATAGGGTATTAGACAGTCCCAATTCTTTCCATCTCTATCCACCACCTTCTTTAACATTTGTTTTAGGGTTTTGTTGAATCTTTCAACCAACCCATCTGTTTGGGGGTGATACACAGATGTACGCAATTGTGTCACTTTGTACAACTTGCATAATTCTTTCATAACCCTGGACATAAAGGGTGTACCTTGGTCCGTAAGCAGTTCCTTACAAATACCCACGCGGCTAAAAACAAGAGATGGCTCTTTGGCTATGGTTTTGGCCGAGGTATTTCGAAGAGGAATTGCTTCCGGATAACGGGTGGCATAGTCCAATATAACCAAAATGTACTGATGCCCCCTAGCAGACTTCATTATCGGACCTACCAAATCCATTGCGATCCTCTCAAAAGGGACCTCAATGATAGGAAGAGGTACCAGCGGGTTACGGAAATGTGGCATAGGTGCCGACTTGTGACACACAGGGCAGGAGGAACAATAATTTTCTGTTTCCTTCATGACCCCAGGCCAATAGAATCTCTGCAGTACCCTCTCTCTGGTTTTCTCGGCCCCCAGATGACCTCCCAGAATGTGCCCATGGGCCAATTCTAACACCAACTTCCTGTAAGGTTTGGGCACTACAAGTTGCTCAATGGTTTCTTCTGCCCTTTGAGCCACTCGATACAGCAGGTCCCTTTCCATAGTGAAGTAAGGATAAGTGCAAGTCTTATCTGGGTTCACTAACTCGCCATCTATTTTCACCACATTTTCCCGTGCCTTTATTAGGGTGGGGTCTTTTAACTGTTCTGTGGCAAAAATTTTCCCTGTGAACCTCAAGATCCGAAAACTCCACAGACTGCATGTTTTCATCTGAGGATGTTGGCTCCTCCCCAGTTTCTCGAGTTTCCCCTGCCAATACGGACAAGGGAAATTCAGGAGAGTCCTCACCACTCCCAGAGGAATTCTGGTCATCTTCCTGGTTTATAGGGGTACCAGTGGGGGGCTCAGGACAATCCCAGATTTCCCAGAATTTTGGAAAATCCCTTCCCACAATAGCATCATGTGGTAAGTGAGACACTAACCCCACCTGATGAGAGAGGTTACCTTTGGGGGTCTCAAAAAACACTGAAGTTACAGGATACTCTCGGGTGTCCCCATGCACACAAATAACAGCCACCCTGTTCTTCCCAGAGACCTTTGTAGTAACTAATTCAGCTTTTATCAATGTTACCAGGCTACCTGAATCCAGCAACACATCAACATTTCTACCATTAATACACATTTTACATAAATGTTTCTCAGGTCCCCGAATGGCAGTGCATGCAACTGTCGCAAACAGCGACTGACGTCTCTCCCTTATAAAGTCACATTGCATAGGCTCGTCCACAACGGGGCAATTGGCTGCAATATGTCCCTCTTGCCGGCAGCGGTAGCAAATAATCTTTTTCGCTGTCTCTTGCAGCATGGGCTTCCTGGGCTGCTCCCGCCAGACCTTAGGTAGAACTCCCACCCTCTCACTCTCTCCACCCTCACCCCTTGGAGTCATCTTACCCGCCACTGGGAATGATCTGGTCTTAGGGTGGAAAGTCCGTGAGTCCCTGGAAGAGGTGGTCAGGTTCTCTGTAGCCAAGTACCTCTCAACCAGATCCACAAGTTTATCTGCATTTTCTGGGTCTCCATGGCTTACCCATTTTTGGATGGCAGTAGGAAGAGCTCTCAGGAAACGATCCATAACAACGCGTTCCACAATCTTTGGTGCGGTCAAAGTCTCTGGCTGCAGCCACTTCCTGCTCAGGTGAATGAGATCATACATTTGAGACCTGGGGGGTTTTCCAACCTGAAAAGTCCAATTATGCACACGCTGAGCCCGGACGGTCAAGGGTGACACCCAGCCGTGCCAATATTTCTGTTTTTAGCACCACATAGTCTTTTGCTTGGTCAGGCTCTAGGTCATAATAAGCTTTCTGCGATTCCCCAGTTAACAGAGGTTCCACTAGTCCAGCCCATTGCTCCTTAGGCCACTTTTCCCTTTCAGCAGTCCTTTCAAATGTGGTCAAAAACACCTCCGGATCATCCTCTCCAGTCATTTTTGTCAATAAACGGCTCACACCAAAGGATGCGGTATTATTGTAACCACTTGCTTCATTGGTCTGCGGACGTTGCTGTATTAATGTCTCCATTTTCTGTTGAAAACTCTGCTCTTGCTTCTGCAACAGGTCTATAAAGCGGGCTTCAGATTGCTGCTGTGCTTGTTGCTGAGCTTCCAGACTCTGCAGGTGAGCTTTCTGCTGGGCTGCAAGGCTCTTTTGTAAAGCCGCATTTGTTTGCTGCTGATTTGCATTTGCTAGAGCCAGCTGTCTCAGTATCTCCTCCATGCTGGCCTTTAAAAAAATTGAAAAAAAACTGCCAAAATTCTCCACCAACTGTGAGGGGTTAGCTCGGCAGCGGGTGTGTGTGACCCCCTGGATGGGTTCACAACACAAAATCAGGCACAGCAGACAGCGTTGTAGGTGCAAAAAAACAAAAGATGCGGTTTATTTATGCTACCAGCAGTGAAACATATAACAGCCAAACAAAAAAATAAAACATGAAAATAAATCCTGGTCAGCTTGACCTCTAACTACACACTTAGATTCCCTGTCTAACAACTGAGTGCAGCCTTGTGCTGCACCAGTCCCTGTCTCTGTTGTAGAGGTTTGCCACACAGGCGTTAACTCACCGCACAGAACAGATATCACACTCCCCAGTCTATGCAACACAAAACTGGTTCCAGGATGGAGCATCTCCCTAAGCATGCTGGGGTTTTTTGTAGAGGTCTTAATGAGCCCACTTACTTCAGCTGGGCTCATTAACTCTTCCCCTCTAATTGTACAAGTCTGCATAAAGCCTGAATCTAGGGCACACATATTTCCCATCCTGGATACAACCAAGTGATTTTACCTGCGTGTTGCCACAGTAGATACAGGTGTATACTGCGCTGAAGGCACACAGACAACACCCACTAACTCCTGCAGATGGCTCAATTCGAGAAGAGCAATATAGGTAGATACTAGAGCTGCCACGACGCGTCAACTACGAAAATACGTTGACGTGCGTGAATGCCGTCGATGCGTCACACACGTGTCATCCCGCGGGTAAATAGCGGTAATGGCGGCGGCAGCTGCTGCTGATGCTCCTGCTCCCGGGAATGGGGAAAAAAGTTCCGGCGCAGCATGAAAAGCCAGACCGCGACTTTCAAAGGTATGGGAATTCTTTAAACAGAGGCCAGATAAAATGGTCCTTTGTTCCCTCTGCAAAACCAAAATGGCGTACCACAGCAGCACTACTGTGATGCATGAGCACCTCAGAAGAAAACATCCTGGTGCACTACGGCCTCAAATGGACGAGCCATCTTTGTAAGTACTACTTACTAGTATTTTGTTCATTTTGGGAGACAATGGGAGTAATTTGTGGTCAATATTTATTAATATATTATATGCTCATGCTGCTACTGCTAGATACATCATTATTAGTGCATGCTCAGGGGGTACATATTTGTTGCTGTGCTGCTTTGCTAATTTATTTTTTGTAGTGGCCATCTCATGTTTTTTTAAATGTTTCACATTCACAAGGCACTTTTTGCACTGCAGGCCTCAGTGTCTTGCTGATCTGGGGATCCCTCAGGGCATGGTTGACAATGACATTGCATTTGACAACTTCCTGCAATGTATGACCTGAGAGAAGAGATGCCATGCTTTTCTTCCAATACACAGAGCAGCAACAATATAATATTAATTTATTTAATTGCAGACAGACATTTACTACCCTACCCATACCCTCTTTTAAATACACAGTACAAGTACTGTTTTTTTTCTCAGGAAGAGGCAAAGCTGTGTACAGGAGTTCTTCTTCCATAAAAAGGATGTCACTGTTTGCACACCCCAAATGGCCATTGCATATACCAATAGCATACTCAACATGATTGTAAAAGATATGAGACCTCTTTCTATTGTAGACGGTCAAGGATTTCGTGAGATGATCAACACGTTTTACCTAGGATACACGTTTCCCTCCAGGTCCCATTTCACTAAGCTGATGGAGAAGAAATATGAGGAGAATTTGGAAAGATTGAAAGCGTCACTCAAAGATGTGAAATCAAAAATAGCTCTCACCACAGACGCATGGACCAGTATTGCCACAGAGGCATACTTGGGTGTCACATGCCACTTCATCAATGAAGACTGGAATCTTACATCGTACAATCTGACCACTATGCCACTTGAAGATCGGCACACAGCTGAAAACATTGCTAACTGGGTAGAAAAAGCAGCTGAAAAGTTTGAGATATCCATGGCCAATGTAAATGTAGTTGTCCATGATAATGCTGCAAATGTTGTCGCTGCTCTGCGTATTTTGGAAGAAAGGCATGGCATTTCTTCTCTTAGGTGTGCTGGTCGTACATTGCAGTTAGTTGTCAACCATGCCCTGAGGGATCCCCAGATCAGCAAGACACTGAGGGCTGCAAAGTGCCTTGTGGAACATTTAAAAAAAAGTGAGCTGGCCACTACAAAGTTTAAAGCAAAGCAGCAACAAATGGGTACCCCTGAGCATGCACTAATAAATGATGTATCCGTAAGATGGAACAGTACTTTACACATGATCAGCTGCCTGCTTGAACAGAGGTGGCCTGTGACTGCAATTCTTTCCGATCCTGATGTCACACCACGAGGAAAGTGCTTCCTGGATTTAAAACATGATCAGTGGAGCTTACTTGAGGAAGTGGAACAAGTCCTGAAGCCATTTGAGTGTGCTACTGTTTTCTTGATTGGAGAGTCCTATGTGACTGCTTGCATTCTACCTCCTCTGGTAAAAGGCCTCCAGAAATCCATACAGAGCACAATTTGCGAGACAGCAGCAGTCAAGGCTTTCCAAAGTGTTGCTGCACAGGAGATGACATCAAGATGGGAGCGGGAAACTAAATTCAGAGATGATGGTGGAGAAAATATATGTCTTATTGCAGCAGCCCTGGACCCCAGATTCCGCAAACTAAAATTCCTGGTAGCAGAGGACAGTTTAAAAGTTCACATCAAAGTCCAAGCTCTTGCTCTTGAAGTGAAAAGAAGATATGAGGAAGAGCAAACGCAACATCGATGTGAGGAACAACGGTCAGCCAGTGCAGACATAACATTTTCTGAGAAGAGGCAAGTGTCTCTGTTAGACACTTTGCTCGTTTCTTCAGATTCAGATGACCACCACAGTAATAGCGAGGATGACACTGGTCACATCCAAGATCAAGAAGCCCGCAGTGAAGTTGTGCAGAATGAGATACACATGTATTTCAGTGAGCAGGCTATTCCAAAGGAAGAAAATCTGCTGAAATGGTGGAAGGAAAATGAAAAGAGGTTTCCCATCTTGGCCATGCTGGCAAAGAGTTACTTGTCTGTGCCTGCAACATCAACCCCATCTGAAAGGCTTTTCTCAGTTGCTGGCAACATTGTGACTAAAAAAAGAGCAAGCCTAACATCAGCAGAGCATGTCTATATGCTAACCTTCCTCCATTGCAATGCTAAAATATAGCATTGCAATGAAGGAACTAACACAGGCCCCCCAACCTTTTGCACTCATGACTGTGTTCTCGTTGGGCTGTATTAGTGTATTTATGTTGAGATGGCTCATGGCTGCCTTCAGTGTATTGGCCATATTTTTGCACAGCCACAGTGTTGAGCGTTGCTTTTGGTGGGCCTGGTTCCTCCTTGCTTCCTTCCTTGAAAACTGTTACCTCCTCAGGTATGTTTTACATTACAATTACACACCACAAAAATACTGCTGAATTGACTCTACAATAGCATTATGTAAGTAATAATGATTACAATTACATAGTGTTATTGTATGTTGACCAGCATTTTTGTGGTGTTAAACAACAACTCTTTAGGTCAAGAGGCACTGCAAACAGCAGGAAAAGGCATGGAGGAGGTCATCAAAGCACTGCCGTAAGCCACCGTGACCCAGCAGCAAGCCTCAGCGAGGCAAATCATCACCATGAGGAAGTGATGGCTCAGCAACAGCAGGTCCTGGCACAGGCTGTAGCTGCACAACAGGAAAGCACACGGTTGCTAGCCATCCAGTTTACTGCCCATCAGGAGTCCACTCAAGCACAGGTGGCTGCATTGCAGGAGGCAGTACAGCGTCTGGCTCAGGGACAAGAACAAGTGGTCATCGCTGCTGGCAACCAAGAATCCATAAGGGCCAGCCATTTCTTGCAAAAACTGACACCCAGAAATGATGGACTTAGAGGCTTTTCTTACTACCTTTTGAGAGGATAGCGGAGAGAGAGGGGTGGCCCCGTGACCAATGGGCTGGCATTATCTCGCCTTTCCTTACCAGTGACCCGCAAAAGGCCTACTGGAGGCCTGCCAACGAGCACATCAGTGACTTTGAGCGTCTGTAGGTAGAGATCCTGGCCAACCTGGGAGTGACCACGGTCGTCTGGGCTCAAAGGGTGCACCGCTGGAGGTATAAACCTGAGAGACCACCCAGGTCCCAAATGTAGGAACTGGTACAGGTGGTTAAAAAATGGCTGCAACCATAAAGATCTGCAGCGCTGGGTAAGTCATGGAGACCCTGCAACAGTTGACGAGCTGGTAGTTAGTCGAAAACTGTGGTGGAGAACTGTTATATTCTTAATATCTAAAATTTAATTTGGCTTTATTATACTTTATTCAGAATATGAATTCCCTATTTTAAATTGTGTGAATGACCGACTTTTGAGTTAATAATATCCAGATGGTGACATGATGAACTGGATTAGTAAACATCTAGAATCTGTCAGGATTTTGATGGATATTGTAAATCTTATATATGCTTTTAAATACATTTTCCTATGTAACTGATATTTTGTTTAAAGTCTAAGGTTCTCTTCCCCCATTTCCTGTCATTAGAATAGTCAGTCTGTGTGTCTGTCTGAAGAATACCAGATTTGAAAAGTAGCCCCCACTTCTGAATAGAAGGAAGGTGTATTTCTTTTGGCTCGAATTTAGAAGTTTTGAGTTCATATAACCTAAAAGTTTCCTTGAAGACGCTCTCTTTCATCCTGCCTGCTCTAGGAACAACATCTATCTCAGCGCACCCTGATGAAGTCATGTGATGTGATGTCACGCGTAGGGACGGGAAGGAAGCTGACTGTGGATGCACTTGCTGCTGATTACTAGAAAAAGGCTTTTTTCTATCTATTAATGTGAGTACCCTGTGTATGAAAATTTTTAATAAATGCTACTTGTGAGATACTACACTATGGTATTCCCTCTCTATTAATCTATTGGGTCCTATGGAGCAATAAGAATAAAATTCAAAGGAGAAGGTGACCGAATTTACCAGGAGAGAAGACATATAAAGAAATCTATATACCTCTATGCGAATCCCTCCTTGCTATAGGTAAGGGGCCACTGCCCACTAAAGTGTGATCGCAGCGGGATTAAGCACTGGGAGATCCACACCTCAGTTGAATTTGCACAAAGCACTTGCACTTGAAGGAGACTGTTGTTTATTTATGGACTTGAATATTTATATCTTTTTATTTTTGATGGATTTCAATATGTATATTTAATCTATAGAGGCCGGATTCATTCTGATATAACGTATGTTACAGCCGGCTCTGTAGTGCGTTTACTACTATATATATTTTTTGTTTATTCTAAAGTTTATTCCCATGTGATCAGGAGAGGGTACCCTCTTTTTGGTCTAGGTATACTCTTTCTTATTTTCTTGTATATCATTTGTTTATTATTAGGGTGGTTCACTTATATCACCTCTGGAGAGTGTTTACTTATTTGCACATTTATAAGACGCACTTGGCACTTTATGATCAATTCACTGTTTTTTGGCTTTGCACTCAATTGAAGCAGTTGTGTTTCTGTGGAGGTTTTCAATTGACTCTGTAGTGCGTTTACTTTTATTTATTTATTTATTTATTTTTTACATTTTTTCTGCACTTTATCAAAATAGTAATTTTTTAAGAGACTGTTTTTAGTTACTTGCCTTTGTTCACTTGATTTTCATTTATTTGGATTCTATCACCTTTGTGGTGTGTTTATTTTATTTAATGTAGCACTTTGCACTTTTTGATACTATTCAGTAGATATTTATAGATATATATTTTTATATTACACTATTGATTTATGTAACTAGGCATTATACTTATCACCCTCGGAGGGTTATTTAATATAGGGACAGCGCAATACCAACATATCTTTAGTATCTCAGCGCACAGACTACTCTTCAGCATACAAAGGGTTATTCAGCCATTTTAGATTTCATGAGCACATGGTCTAATGCTAAGAATTCTTCTCTTTGAAACGAATGAACGAATTATACTAGAACTGTAATCATATATGAAGCAACACATTCTTTTGAATCATTGTACTATTTTTGTAAGTATTATTTTTCTACTTTGGTGTGTACAATAAAACACACATTTTGATTTAAGCTGACTCAGAAATAATTAAGGAAATTCGTCTCACTATCGTAATTGAAAGTTTATAGCAATAGAAGACTTTTTTACATTGTCTCAGCCAGACAGTCAATCATACCTCAGAAGTTTTTTTTTCCACTTCCTTCCGTTGATCAGAAGGGAAGAAGTGATGAACAGAAATTAACTTTGCAAAGATTGAAAAGAACCTAGAGATAATTGATATTGATGATTGTGAAAGAACAGAGAATTTCAGATATACAGAAGTCTTGACAGACGGTTGAATTTGAGTTCAGCGGGAAAACTGAAAAGTTTTGTATTCGGTGAGTAGAAAACGAATATGTAATTTATAGATGTTTTAGCTGATGAAAGTACATTGGAATTTAAAGATTTCGCGAAACAGGTCTCTGACGCTGTTTTATGGAAATCAAGGTATAATCAATGCTTACAGGCAAATACTGACATTGAGAAGGATAGATTCTCATTAGTTAAAACAAAGAAAAATGTACTTAATGTAATGAAGCTAGTTACAGTTTTTAATACTATGGTGTTTGATATGCCAGGAAAACAAATGCAAAGTGTAACAGAAATTGCACAAACACAGGAGAATTTATATATTGAACAATTATTGACTGAAAAAGTTGAATTGGAACATAAAATCAATGCATTATCGCAATTGTTTAAGGAAAAAAAGTCGAATTGCTTTTTTGACTCAGGAAAAGATTGAACATGAGAATATTATAAGTTTACTTAGAAAGCAATTATTGCAAGTTCAGTCTTTTGCACATGCTCAGTGCTCAACAAAAATGGATGCTCTTGAACATGTGACAAAGTCAGATGTGAGAGTTAACCACTTAAGGACCGCCGCATGTAATTATACGTCGGCAGAATGGCACGGACGGGCACAATCACGTACCCGTATGTGTCTGCCTTCCAGCGGGTGGGGGAGCGATCCAGGGTGAGGGGATGGCCGTTGGTTTCTGGCCATCCCCTCTCGATCGCTCCTGGCGAATGAGAAGCTTCCCCTGCCTGTTTAGTGTAAACACAGGGAGGAGGAAGTGATGTCACTCTCCTCGGGCGGTCTTTTTGACCAGACTGCGAGGAAAGAAGACATAGTAAGTGTGCACCAACACTACACTGACATGTAGGTACACATAGGCACACTGTCACCCCCCGCCCCCCCCCCCCAGTCACAGTGTCACTGATTACAGTGATCATTTATTTACTGATCACTGCATTTAGTGTCAGTTGTGACTGTAAAAACTGTCAGGGTAGTTAGTGTTAGGTCCAGGGTAGCCCCCTACCCCCCCAATAAAGGTTTAACCCCCTTATTGCCCCTAGAGTTAACCCTTTCACCCCCTTTTGCCAGTGTCACTAAGCAATCGTTTTTCTGATCGCTGCATTAGTGTCACTGGTGCCGCTAGGTAGCTAGTTATTTTTTAGTTTCGCCAGGTTTTTATAGCGTTAGGTACCCCCATATACTACCTAATAAAGGTTTTACCCCCCTGATTGCACCTAGAGTTAACCCTTTCACCAGCAATCACCGTATAAGTGTCACTGGTGACGCTGGTTAGCCAGTTAGTCATTTAGGTTCCCCGTCAGGTTTTTATATAGCGCCAGGGACCCCCATATACTACCTAATAAAGGTTTAACCCCCTGATTGCCCCTAGAGTTAACCCTTTCACCCCCTTTTGCCAGTGTTACTAATGCCTCATACACACGATCAAACAATCCGCCGGACAATCCACCCGTGTGTAGGCTCCGGCGGACTAAAAGTATTTTTGCACTCCAATCTGTCTGCCGGACTCGCATTTCGGCGGACAATATGGCCGTGTGTGTGCCAGTCCGCTGTACTTTTGAAATGAACAGACTTTTCCCGCCCGGAGAAAAGTCAGCTCAATGGAGTCTTCTGATGAGTCAATTGTTAGTATTTCATCAGGCAATGAAAGTGGGAAGTCAATTGACTTCAATAATACTAATATTAAACAGAAATGTAAATTTACATCGTCATATGCTCAGAGAAAAGTTTATGCAAAAAGAGCAACTCTTAAATGTTTTGTTTGCAAATGAGAGGGTCACATAGCCAGGTTTTGTTTGTTGGCTAATAATAATAACGATATACAAAAGAGGTTGTATTATCCGAAAACCATGCAAGGCTCTATGAAGTGTATTCTGTATGCTGGTGTAGTAATTTGAAATGTAGAGGTCATAATATTCAAACTTGAATATTGAAAATAGTCCATTAAGACAGCAAAGGTATCATTATGTAGCATATAACACTGTGAAAAACAATGTTAGCAGTCCTTAAATGAACTGCATGGATGGTAAGAATTTTCTGGTGGATTGATATTTGCTATGAATAAGGTTATGATTTCAGCTTCAGAGATTTGGTTTTGACGTTTGGAATATTATTGAGGACTTTGATATATTTTGAATGTTTTCAAGGATAATCCTCTGGATTATTATTTTTTATAAATTTTTCCTTGTTATGATTATTATGTTTTTTTATTTTTTTGTTTTGTTCAGGCTGAACATTGAAAGGTTTAGTTCACCTGAAAGGGGGGGGGGGGGGGGTAAAAGAACAGCTTGGTACTCAATTAGCAATTGAATACCTTTTGTTTAAGACAACAGACAGTTAGCTGTAGGCAATATAACTACAGACACATTCAATTAGCTAAGAAAGCAGATTTGTATGGAGAATTAGTGATTTCATTCTGAATGGTTAAAATTTATGTTGTGAAGAAAATAGACACACAGAATTCTTAATTTGTAGAGGAACGTGAAGGGGTGATTTCTTTGCGTGTTTCTCCGAGTGTCATAAGCTCTTTTTTTGGTGAAAACAGGATCTTGTGTCATGACTAAAAGGGTTTTTGTGTTTCATATACCACAACACCTACAGGTGGGATTCACTAATGATGATGCTTTAACAACTGTTGGGATGTTGATTCATTATGTTTTTTCAGTTTGGGTATAACAGCAAACTGTTACATTCATTTTAATGGGTGTAAGAACCACAAGTACTCCTGCTACAAAGTATTCTCCTTTTGAACTAAAAACAGGAAGGAAAATGCCGCTTGAGTTTCCCCATTAACTTTTTTTAGTTTTCACCTCAAAGAGAGGCAATAGAGAAGTCAAAATGGTTGCAGATGTTATGAAAAAAATGGTCCCCCTATACATTTCTAGTTGAGAAAGAAGGTTAATTCATGATAAAAAGTGTCATTGTGTTAGTTAAAAATATGTCTTTTATATTACAATATTTATTGATTAGGAGATTATTAAGAAATCATTTGTATATATAGTGATATGTAGTATTTGTTTTAAAGGTAAAAATGAAACTTATATGTTTAAAATGTTTTTATACATAGTACTCATAGGCCTACCCTTAGGAATTTTAGAATGAGTAACACCCATCTTTTTAGAAAGGTGGAAGGCAAATTGCTCATTCAAAATTTGCGGGCATTCTGTGGAACAATATAGCCCAGTGGAACTTTTAAGCTAGTCTTAAAAAGGAAAAAGGTGGGAGTTGGTGTTTAGGAGTAGAATCTTGTAACAGGAGAGGAAACAGTCAATTACTGGAGGGCACACATTCCAGGGAGATTTTCACTCCAGCACACACAAGACACATATACAGCATGAAGAATTGTTATGTCCACACACATATCGGATTTAAATCGTCATTGTAAGAATAATCTATTTTTGATATTTAACAATTGATATTTTTCTTGTAACATTTTGTTATTTCGTTATTAAACCAAAATTATCTTTTGTACAAGATAAGTGGTCTATCAAGTTGACCAAGAACGGAAAGGTTTATTTAAAATAAAATTAGATGTTGTTAGCACAAGTCTAAGACAGAAATTGTGATTAAAGAATTGCCACATGTAAGGCCACACCCAGAGATGGTGAAATGCATGTCACAGGCGGAGCTAAAGTTTCAGGAGCTGGAACATGGAAAAGTAATTGGGAAGGTCCATTTGACATCTTGGATGTTCAAGGGGTACAAATACCTTCTCAGTTCAGTGAAAAATGTATGTAGAAATACAAATGTGGGTATAACAAATTGTACATGTAGAGATAATGATGCTGCATTCCTTTTTTTCAGGAATTATAAAAATCTAACCTGGAGGAATCGGGGATTCCAAATAGATGTCAGCTCAACAAAAGGAAAGTTTTAAAGAGAGAAAATTTATCATCATCACAGGATTCATTTTTTCCAATTTTTTTTTTTACAATTTTATCTGTGGTAAAATATATCACAATGTTCTAGCTATGCAGAGGTTAACAGGATTGAAGAATTACACAACAAAGATCTTGCATTATTCAGAAATAAAAGAGATGTAGACGCTAATATCAGTACAGATGAACTAAAAAATAAGAACATTGATATCATTACAAAGGACAAAAATGAGAACGTTATTGATATTAATGCATATGACCAAAAGGAATGATGAGTTTTTGGGTAGTTTTCTTTACAGTACTACTATCATAATTCATAAAGGAATTTTTGGTAGTTTGAATTGGATCAATGATGCATTTGTTTATCAACAAGTGAGAGTATCTTTGAATGATACTGGTATATATGAATGTTGCATATCAATAGTAAATTATCCGGTGAAATGTGCTAAGGCAAGTGTTATTGTAATGTCTCCAAGGAAATCTCCATGTGTTAATAAGAAAAGTGTCTCTGCAACTCCTTTTCAGATTAACCGTTTCCAATCCAGAACTCTTTTGAGAGAGGGAAAGTTTGTCATTATTTTGTGGAACTTTAATGTTTCAGAATGGAAAATTTCTACAAGGTTTCCACAATGTCAAGGACATTTGGTTAATATGGAATTGAGTATTGAGAGATGGTTTGGAATTAATAGAAATTATAACAGAAATAAGCGTGGTATTGTTTAAGGTATTTTAGGAGGGATTGGCACAATTGGGAGTATAACAAATAGTATGGATATTAATACTTTAAAGTCTGATCTAGAAACCGCTGGTTTAGTGGGGAGTAATGGTATTAAAATACAAAAACATGTATATCAGATTTTAGAAAATATGGTTATTAAAACAGCTAATATCATGAGTCCAACTATTTTACATCTTCAAAATATTACTCTTGATTTGATAAGTGAACAACATTCTCATATAGAAATAGATTGGTCCAATACCCCAGTGACACCTAAACAGGTTAGGCACCTCATCCCCCAGTAAATATGTTTTAAAGAATAAAGGAGGGGAATTTTTCAGCGGTGCGAAATATAACAATGGTATACACAAACTATATTAATGTTTGTTAATTTATTCATATGCATTAAAAAGACATAGAACTACAAAAATATACAAACAGTTGTATGAGCATGGTTAATAAGCTGAAGGGATCCCGGTAGTAGATGTTGGCAGGGTAATTGCACTTGTTCCCGACATGTTTCGCAATGTGCTTCTTCAAGGGAAGCGTGCAACTGACAACAAATTTTAATATTCAAGGGAAAAGACAAAGAAAAAAGAAGAGAATTTAGACCATAAAAAAGACAAAAAACCTATTAAAAGGCATATTTAATTACTAAAATGAAAAACTATGTAGATATCAATCACACAAATATGCTGATCTATTAAAAGCGGCGCTTACCCACAGCCACCCAAGTCAAGAGGTACTCGGGATCAACAAACAGACAGATGGAATAGTATGCACCCTATCGGCCAAACAAGCGGCCCCCAAGGCCTATTGGAGGACACAGATGGGGGTAAGTCAGTGCTAAAAAATGAATAAACAAAACAGATTGTAAATAGTAAGTAATTAGAAAAATGTGTCTGCTAACCTAAAAAATATACTGGGGTAATTATAATAACAATGAACCTCATTTTAATGAGGAAAAGGGGCATAAGCCTCAATTAAGTCAATTTTATATAGTATCAGGAGAGACACTCTTTACTAATGGACTTAGCATATAGATATGATAGAATTATTAGCTATAAATGAAAACAGTGCCAGAGAAAAATAAACCTATAACAATTTAACAAACAAAAAATGTATGTAATGATGGCCATATACCTTTAATAATGGTTAGCGAGTGAGACGTGATGTTAATCCTCCCTATCAAACCAGCTGTACATTTTCTAAAAGCAGATAGTAACCAGAGGAGTAAGCAGCCAAGCACGATGGAAAAAGCCAGGCTCTATTGCCTCAGAATGATTCCTTTTCCTGGGGACAAATGTAATATTGAAGCTGGGTCCAGGGGTTTAAAAAGTAAAATAAAATAAAAGGTATCAATTTATAAGTGAAATATATAGATTACCAGAGAGCAGGGAAAAGAAAAACTCAGTCGTAGCAGCTGATGGTATGTTTGAGCATACTGACAGGGAGAAGGATTGCACTGCTTATAAATCCCCCATCCATCGAGCCGGCGTGTGACGTCACCGGCTCGATGCGGCGGACACAGTGGGAAAGGCACTGCGCATGTGTAGAGCTCACCACGCCGAGCCCAGACTACAGTTCCCATAATGCCGCTGGGCTGACGAATGTAAAGGACCGCCCGGGATTCGCTACCAAAAGGCAACAGCGGTGGGATGATCGTGTCGGATCTCCGCCGCAGCGGAGAGCCGAGACGAATGCAGAAGGGCCGGGAGGCATGTAGGTGTAGATCCGTTAGCATGCAATCTTTCCATTGATGATGATGTAGTCGAACGACAGGCTCTATCCAATCTAATGGAGCTTTGGGAGGAAGGTCATGGCTTTCCCGAGGACCAGGGGGCCATTGCCCCTGTTGGTCTGTTGGTGAGATCCGTTTCCTTCCCCCCCATTAAAGACATTTAAACCAAAATCAACAAATTTTCCTCTTCTTAATACTAACCCGAATGTTTGGGCCTTTACGCAACAAGTATGTAAAGCCATTGAACAAAGCAATTTTTCACCAATTAGAGCACATAATCTAACACAGGATCAGTCCAAAGCATTAAAACAACTCCAATTAAACTCCAATATTGTCATCAAGCCCGTAGATAAGGGCGGTAATATTGTAGTTATGGACATTTCACAATATCGTACTATGTGTTTAAAGATTCTCAATAACTCGAACTGGTATCGGCCCATTTCCATCTCTCTAATTTCGCATTTTGATTTAAAATATCGTAAAATTATTCTTAGAGCCTACCAATCTGGCATCATTTATAAAAATACTTGGGATTTTCTCAACATCAAGGACCCTAAAATCCCAACCTTCTATGCTCTCCCTAAGGTGCACAAATCCTTAGTTGACCCCCCAGGACATCCTATCGTCTCTAGCTGTGAAAGCCTAACTGAAAATGCCAGTTGCCTTGTTGACAATTATCTTACTCCCCACGTCATTTCTCTCTCCTCCTAAAAACACTTGAGGGTATTTCTTTGCCTCCAAAATCTTGGTTAGTCTCTATTGATGTGGAGTGCTTATATAATGCTATCCCACACCATAAAGGCATACAAACCATACGTTCGTATTTGGAAGAGAGAGGTTCAACTTTCTCTGCTCATAATGAATTTGTTGTTGAATTACTAGATTACATCTTGAGACATAATGTATTTCAATTTAATAATTCCCACTACCTCCAGGTGCAGGGGGTTGCGATGGGGACAAAATGTGCCCCATCGTATGCCAACCTGTACCTGGGGGGGTGGGAAAAAGAATTTTTTTTCGTGTGATGATCTTGCCCCATTCGTGGATAACGTCATATCTTGGTACAGGTACATCGACGATGTCCTATTTTTTTGGTCTGAATCTGAGTTGAATCGTTTTTTTGATTTACTTTCGACAAATTCTTTCAATTTAAAATTTACACTCAAATATAGTGAAGAATTCATCGAGTTCTTAGATTTGACAATTAAAATTGATACTACAGGTGACCTCCACTCAGCTTTATACAGAAAACCCACTGCTGGCAACACCATTTTGCATGCCACCAGCTTTCACCCGGAATCTCTAATAAAGAGTATTCCTTACAGTCAGTACTTGAGAATCAAACGCAACAGTAGCAACAATCATGACTTCCAAATCGCAGCAAAAGATTTATATAAACGACTTCGAATGCGTGGATATAGCCATTGTGGCAGCAAGCAGGTAAAGTCACCTGGTTGTATCCAGGATGGGAAATATGTGTGCCCTAGATTCAGGCTTTATGCAGACTTGTACAATTAGAGGGGAAGAGTTAATGAGCCCAGCTGAAGTAAGTGGGCTCATTAAGACCTCTACAAAAACCCCAGCATGCTTAGGGAGATGCTCCATCCTGGAACCAGTTTTTGTGTTGTATAGACTGGGGAGTGTGACACCTGTTCTGTGCGGTGAGTTAACGCCTGTGTGGAAAACCTCTACGACAGGGACTGGGGCAGCACAAGGCTGCTCTCAGTTGTTAGACAGGGAAATCTAAGTGTGTAGTTAGAGGTCAAGCTGACCAGGATTTATTTTCATGTTTTATTTTGTTTGGCTGTTATATGTATCACTGCATGTAGCAGAAATAAACCGCATCTTTTGTTTTTTTTGCACCTACAACGCTGTCTGCTGTGCCTGATTTTGTGTTGTGAACCCATCCAGGGGGTCACACACACCCGCTGCCGAGCTAACCCCTCACACCATGCATCTCTGAAGAGATCCTATAATAAAGTGAACGTAAAAGATAGAACTACCCTTCTTTTTTCCAAAAAAAGTCAGACTGTAGATACTGTTCGCATTGTCACTCAATACTCAAATCAACATGAAAATTTTCGGGTCATTGTTCAAAAATTCTGACCTCTATTACAAGCACATCCCACTGTACATCATTATATAAATGACTCGCCGGCAATCACATTTAAGAGACCTCGGTCTCTTAAAGATCGCTTAGTAAGAAGTCACTTCATTGACAATTCACTATCCATCAGACCTACACAATTAGGTACATTTTTTAATTGTGAAATGTGCCCATATATTAATAACTCTGCCAAAGTCAAACTACCTAATGGTAATTGGTTCTTCCCTAAATTTCATGTTACGTGCTCTACTCCGGGCATTGTATATTTAGCGCAATGCCGCTGCGGAGGCTTCTACATAGGAAAGACGAAACGACTATTCTCAATTCGTATTAAAGATCACATCAAACCTATCTTAAACAAAAAAATAGTTACGGCCATCAGTAGACACATCGGAATTTATCATTCTTTCGATCCAAATTGGATTCGCTTCACTGCCCTGGCACACATACCTTTGAATTCACGAGGTGGCTCTGTGGATAAATTTCTTCTACAAACCGAAGCCAAGTGGATTTTCATCCTAAAGGCAACCCAACACCCGGGCTTTAATGAAAATATTAGCTACAGATCATTCTTATAACCTCGTCAGAGCATTCATTTTCCTGGGTCATTGGCCTTTGCAACCCCCGCCGCTGTTTTTGCCGTTATTGGTGGTTTGGGATTTTGGGGGGGGGGGGGGGGTGATCTTGGCTCTCTGTCTTTCTGTCCTTCCTTTTTTTTTTTTTTCGTTAACTAATTTTTTTACATTTTTAGGTAATTTTCTAATTGAATATCATGTTTATTTGAGTTTAATTTAAATATATTACTGTATATTTAGCATGTCTTTATGATTACATTGAATTATGGTTTATGGCCATATCGGTCCCAAATGTGTTTGATCTGTGCTCGCAGATCATGGATTCCTTGTATGGGATCTCTGCAGGTTTCCCTGATCTGTGTTCACACTGTGGCTCCCCACCGCTTATTTTTGAGTATCCATTCTCCACTTATTTTGCACCACTTTGGCTTGACTCCTGATCCCCTGGCCTTTACTGTTTTTTTGGAGGGCATACGGACACCCAGGGTGCCCTTTGGTGTGTACAACCCCGGGGGCGCCTGTTCTGGTTCAGGCCTCCGATGTGTTCCCCTCATTGGGACTAACACCTACATGCCTCCCGGCCCTTCTGCATTCGTCTCAGCTCTCCGCTGCGGCGGAGATCCGACACGATTATCCCACCGCTGTTGCCTTTTGGTAGCGAATCCCGGGCGGTCCTTTACATTCGTCAGCCCAGCAGCATTATGGGAACTGTAGTCTGGGCTCGGCGCGGTGAGCTCTACACATGCGCAGTGCCTTTCCCACTGTGTCCGCATCGAGCCGGTGACATCACACGCCGGCTCGATGGATGGGGGATTTATAAGCAGTGCAATCCTTCTCCCTGTCAGTATGCTCAAACATACCATCAGCTGCTACGACTGAGTTTTTCTTTTCCCTGCTCTCTGGTAATCTATATATTTCACTTATAAATTGATACCTTTTATTTTATTTTACTTTTTAAACCCCTGGACCCAGCTCTAATATTACATTTGTCCCCAGGAAAAGGAATCATTCTGGGGCAATAGAGCCTGGCTTTTTCCATCGTGCTTGGCTGCTTACTCCTCTGGTTACTATCTGCTTTTAGAAAATGTACAGCTGGTTTGATAGGGAGGATTAACATCACGTCTCACTCGCTACCCATTATTAAAGGTATATGGCTATCATTACATACATTTTTTGTTTGTTAAATTGTTATAGGTTTATTTTTCTCTGGCACTGTTTTCATTTATAGCTAATAATTCTATCATGTCTATATGCTAAGTCCATTAGTAAAGAGTGTCTCTCCTGATACTATATAAAATTGACTTAATTGAGGCTTATGCCCCTTTTCCTCATTAAAATGAGGTTCATTGTTATTATTATAATTACCCTAGTATATTTTTAGGTTAGCAGACACATTTTTCTAATTACTTACTATTTACAATCTGTTTTGTTTATTCATTTTTTAGCACTGACTTACCCCCATCTGTGTCCTCCAATAGGCCTTGGGGGCCGCTTGTTTGGCCGATAGGGTGCATACTATTCCATCTGTCTGTTTGTTGATCCCGAGTACCTCTTGACTTGGGTGGCTGTGGGTAAGCGCCGCTTATAATAGATCAGCATATTTGTGTGATTGATATCTACATTGTTTTTAATTTTAGTAATTAAATATGCCTTTTAATAGATTTTTTTTGTCTTTTTTATGGTCTAAATTCTCTTCTTTTTTTCTTTGTCTTTTCCCTTGAATATTAAAATTTGTTGTCAGTTGCACGTTTCCCTTAAAGAAGCACATTGCGAAACATGTCGGGAACAAGTGCGATTACCCTGCCAACATCTACTACTGGGATCCCTTCAGCTTATTAACCATGCTCATACAACTGTTTGTATATTTTTGTAGTTCTATGTCTTTTTAATGCATTTGAATAAATTAACATAACATTTTTTAATATAGTTTGTGTATACCATTGTTATATTTCGCACCGCTGAAAAATTCCCCTCCTTTATTCCTTTATTCTTTATAACATTCTCATATAGTGACGCATGCTTAGAGATTCAGACTGAATATTCCACTAATTTTAAAATAATTGCGCAAGCATTTCAGAGTGGAATAACTCCTCTTGGGAATTTACCCAGAGAATATGTATATGCTATAAATCATACAGATTTATGGGTAAATAAATGGATAGGATGCAAACAGGATGTATGTTATTGTTCTTCTATGATTTCAATAGCTGGAAAAGAACACATTTTGGTTCCAATCACGGTTTTGGGATTACCTTTCAGCAATACACAATTATTACACTATAAATTACAGTATACAGATTTTGTATTTAACAATGAAAATTCTAAATTAGAACAATTAGATCTGTATGTTTACAATTACAGTCTAAAGTTATCTGTTTACCTAATCAAGATAAAAGTATATTTCAATCTTGTTATCATAATCACACGTTATGTTCTGCAAGAATAGAAAAAGTTGAAACTATTTCTGAATTAATTACTCATGTAGATAAAAAGGTTTGTTTTCAGATCATGTCAGCTACAGAAAGGGTTAAAACTTTTTTCTCTTCTTGTACAAATACAGAAAACCTAAATCAAGATTTGTATTGTATAGAAGGAGACATTGGTGCAATAAGTGTTAATGGGTTGAGGACAAATTTAACAAATATGTTTATGAAAAATATTAGCCCTCTTCCTACACAGTACAATATATCCCAAATAGATGAGTTTCCATGGGGAAAATGGGCAAATGTAATTCAAAAGGATAAAGGTTTGGCTAAGGAACTGCAGAATGCAGAAGTATTTTTTAAACATGAACAGGGTAATTTGCAAGAAATATCACATCAATGGTCAGAATTTTCAGGAAGTAATTGGTGGAAAAAATTTAGTAATAGGGTATCAATTTGGGGAAAAACTTTGATAACTTCAGCAGCAGGAAATATTTTATCACATCCTATTGTTGTTCTTTTTATTATTATTATGTTATTCCTTATATTCCATTTATGTTTGATGTTTTTTTTTCAATCGAAAAACAAACTTTATTGAAAGGAGCAGAAAACAGGGTAAAAAAGCAGATATGGCAACACATGTCAACGGTACAAAAGGTAACATAGGCCAACATGGCCAAGGCAGTATTGCATATATGAGTACATTGTATTAGCTGTGCTGTATAAGAATAGACACTCATCATTGGTAAAGTCATTATAAAGCCACTGTGTATCAGCCAGGGTAGGAGGGGCAAACAGAGAAAAAAATAAGAAAATTAATACAAAAATAACTAAAAAGGGGGGGAAGAGAAGGGGGGGAGGAGGGGAAGATAATAAGAGGAGGCCCAAGGGGTGGAAGAAACACAGAAAGGGAGAGGCAGAGGGGGGAGGGGGTAAGGGATCAATATAGCAGCAAATCAGGTAAATGTCTCCCCATCTTCCAGCCATCTACCCCAGATCTGCTCATATTTAAGTGGACATCCTCTATTTGCGTAAATCAATTTCTTATATGGAAGGGTATCGTTAATCTCCTTCTTCCAGCACTGGACAGTGGGGGGGAGGGCCTGCATCCAGCCACGAGCAATCGCTTTTCTCGCTAGGAACAGCGTTTCATGTAAAAAGGTGCGAAGGGGTTTGTCAGCGTCTAACTCTGGCAACAGACCAAGCAGGCACATCTTCGGGTCAAGGCTAGCAGGAGAGCCCATCTGATCATGGAGAAAGCGAATCACCTGTATCCAGTACGTTTGGATAACTGGACAGGACCATATGAGGTGATAAAAGGAGCCTGTGGTCGCATAAGCGGCATCCTGGATTATACATTGGTTTGAACCGTGCTATCCTCTGGGGAGTCAAGTATGTCCTATGTATGATGTACAACTGTGTAAGGCGGTCCGACAGCTTGGGGGAAACTCTCTTCACATCCCCCAAGACATCATCCCACTCCTCATCCTCAATTATTCCAACATCCACCTCCCATCTGGTCTTAGCAGCATAAGCCAATGTCGCGGTGCCTGGGAGGCGGATGGTGGAGTAGAGGGTGGAAATTAACTTGGTTGGCTCATCACCTTTGATTATGTCAACTATAGGAGGGACTGTCAGGGTTGGGTTGGAGCCGGCGAATTGAGTCTGTAAAGCATGTCGGAGCTGTAAGTACCTGAAGAGGAGATGGTTAGGGAGTGAGATTTCTTCCTTTAGCGTTTGAAATGATTTGAGCCCAGTGTTAGTCATAGTTTGGTGCACATATAGGATCCCATAACGTATCCAGACCGCGGGGTCTGGAACAGACAACAGTTCGGGCAAATGAGTGTTGAACCAGAGAGGTGTATAGGAATGGACCTGCGGGGTCCCAATTTTTTTCAGGGCCGTCCGCCAGATCCTCCGGTGATGTGTCAGCATGTCTACTTTGTGATGGGGGGAACGTCCTGACAATGGGGCCCGAAGGACCGACTGAAGTGGGGTATGGGCTGGGTCGTCCGGGTGTTGGCAAAGTAGTGTCTGGTATCTTGGTAGCTCGCTCTTGTCAAAATGATAAAAGTGGGACAATTGGGAGGCAAGATAATAATCCTGGAAATCTGGAAGAGCAGCCCCTCCCAATGTCACTGGATTCTTCAGAATTTTCCAAGACAATTTGTGTCTGCTGTGACCCCATACGAATAAATAAAGAATTGATTCGATTGTTTTGAAAAACTTTTGTGGTATGTATAGGGGTGCATGCCACACCAAATAAAGTATCTTAGGTAGAAGTATCATTTTGACCAGACTGATGCGTCCCATAACACCTAGAGGTAGTCTGGCCCAGGTCTGTGTCTTGTTCTTGATCAGGGTATACAGGGGTTCATTGTTTAGAGGCACGTAGTCTGTCAGCAATCTAGTGACCTGCACTCCTAAATACTTGATCACAGAGACTCTAGGGAGATTCAGAGGAGGGGAAGTGGGTACAGGGGGGAAATGATCAAGTGGGAGGATCTGGGATTTAGACCAGTTGATACTCAGACCCGAGTGACTACCAATACAGTCCATGGTGTGAAGGGCTGCAAGAAGGGAGGGACCCGAATCGGCTAAGTAGAGGAGTGTATCGTCAGCATACATCCCGATCTTCTCCAGATTCCCTATCTTAAGGCCATGGATTCTGGGGTCTGCACGAACCATAATAGCAAGTGGTTCCACAGCCAAAGCATATAGCATGGGAGAGAGGGGGCAGCCTTGTCGAGTCCCCCTCGCCAGCGGGAACTGGTCAGAGAGCCAGCCATTCATGAACACCGTGGCCTTTGGGGATTGATACAGAAGTTGGACCCATCGAATAAAGTTGGGGCCAAGTCCAAATCCCGAAAGGCACTCCCACAGGTAGTTCCACTCCACGGAGTCGAAGGCCTTGGCAGCATCTAGAGCCACCACGACCCACGAGCCGACTTCATCATGGGATCCCTGGATGTTCATGAGTAAGCGGCGGATATTCATGGCGGTGTTTTTCCCAGGCATAAAGCCAGTCTGGTCTGGGTGGATCAGTGAAAGGATGACCTGGTTAAGGCGGGAGGCAAGAATCTTAGCCAATATTTTAATGTCGACCTGTAGTAGGGAGATGGGTCTATATGATTCCGGATAGTTTGGGGTCCTTCCCGGGCTTGGGAATTACTACTATTTGAGCTTCTCTCATAGAGGGGGTAGGATTCCCATGTCAAATATTGATTCATAGAGGTTATGGAGTTTAGGGGTCAAAATTTCAGAGTAGGTGACATAAAATTCAAGCGGTAGACCGTCCAGTCCTGGTGCTTTAGAGGTGGCCAGAGAGGAGATAGCCCCGGAAATATCCTCCTCAGTAATGGGGGCCTCTAAGAGCTCACGTTGGGCATCTGTCAGTTTGGGAAATGTAATTCTCGCTAAGTAGTCTCTGGTGTCTTGGGGGGTGTGAGTGACCCGGGTGGCGTAGAGTGCGCGATAAAATTTTGCAAATTCCTCCGCCACTTGTTGTGGATCAGTAATATCATTCCTCTGGATGTCTTTCAGTGATACCACAACTGGGGGACAGGAATCTAAGTGGGCAAGGTAAGCAAGTAGTTTGCCCGATCTTTCTCCGTACTCAAATATCCTTTGCCTACAGAAAAAAATGCGCTGCTTGGCCTTCTCCGTGTGCAGTTGGGAGACCTGCCGTAACTGAATCTTAAGATTATTTGCTGTGTCGTGCGAGGGGTCTCGATGAAACACCTCCTCTAGTCTTTGTAGGTGATCTGTCGCCTGTTGGACAAGGAGGTTTGACGACCGCTTAAGTCTGTTAATACGCGTGGTGAGCAGGGATCGGGCGTAAAGCTTAAATGTCTCCCACACTATGTCATGCGTAGCAGAGTCCCTGTTAACTGTAAAATAGTGTTGGAACTCCGTAGGGATGTCTTCTTGCTCCCGCAGGGCGGTCAACCAAAATGGGTTAAGCCGCCAAGCAGGAGGGGGAGAGGCCTTCAGGAGCCGCATCGTGATCCAGTAGGGGGCGTGGTCCGAGAGTATTCTCGGAGCGAAGCCCACATCTCCCAGTTTGGGTGTCAAGGTCTGTGAAATGAGGATGAAGTCGATCTGGGACATTGTGTTATGGCTAGTGGAGAAGCACGAATATGCTTTAGCATGCGGATACCTGTGACGCCAAGTATCCACAAGGGCAAAGTCGGTCAATATATGATGTAGTCTGGTATGGGCTGGCGGGTCAGCAGGGGAGTCTGGTGTGCCCATTCGGTCCAGAGCGGGAGTGAGGGTCATATTAAAGTCCCCCATCCACACTGCCGGCACCGAGGGGTATTGTGCCATAAATGCAAGGCCCTCCTTAATTACAACTGTATTATAGGGAGGGGGGACATAGCAGGCTAGTATCAAAATAGGGGATCCGTTAATGGTGGCGTGTAGAAACACACATCTGCCCTGCCGATCCATCTGGAGCAGCACTAGGTCAAACGGCACCCTTTTAGCAATTAAGACCGAAACCCCCCCTGGAGTATGAGGTGTGGGTGGCATGGTATGCCCAACCTATCCATGGCTATTTGAGAGAGGATTGAAGATGGCCAGTAACATGAGTCTCAACAAGCGCGATTATGTCAGCACGCTGGGACTTAAGGAATGCCAGGGCGGCGGTGCGTTTTATCTTATTCTGCATGCCTCTGACATTCCACGTAAGGAACTTTAGAGAGCTCATGGCGGGTGCAGGGCGCATACAATAAACCAGAGGTGTACTAGAGTCAGCAGAGCAGTCACGGCTATATCAGATAGCATAAAACACAATAGCAGCCAATACCAATAGTGCATGTATAACTTTAACATAGTACCTTCAGCATAAACAAACATTTGCAAACATAGTGGTGTAAGAAAAATAGAAACCACAACATTCCCTCCCCCACCCAGTCCAGTGCCACCCCAACATGGCTTGGACATCAAACCCCATAACCGGGTACCAACAGGGGACATTTGATTGCAGGGGGGCATAGATACCCATGGCAACAAAGAAAAAAAACAAAGGGGGGAAAAAAAAGAGTCAAACAAACAGGGGAGGAAGAAGTACACAGAAATCCAAAAAATCCTAGGGGGGCGACTTCTTCTCTGAAGGGTGCTCGGGGAGTAGGAGCCAAAAAGGTGTAACACCATCATGGCTGAGCAGGGGGCAGCTCCGCCTGCCATAGGGATGATTGCTTAAAGTATAGTAGAAAAGGTGTGGACGTCAATGTTTGATGTTTAGAATGAAAAAATTATATTATCGAATTAGAAGTGAAATTAGGAAAGTGGATGATTTACTGCAAAATTAGCTTAAAAGGAGAATGGTAAACTAAATATTCCTGCCCTTACAAAGGGCTAATATTACATATGTTCCAATGTGTTAGGTCTCAGTGCAAAAAATGAATTTATTAATTAATTACCAATAACTATATTTGAGACTTAATAAAACTAACTGTGCAAAAAAGTGCTTACGTGCTATAGTGCAAGATAGGTGCATCTAGAGCCTATCCAGCTTATATCATCTTCATAACAACAAACATTTCAAAACACCAAAATAAAAACTGTTTAAAGTGAAAATCAAAGTGCAAGAAACAAAAATTTCAGAAAAATTCTTTCTAAAAATTTTTTTTTTTTTTAAGTTTTAAAAGGTCCTTTTTCAGAAAAATTAAATAAAGGTGACTTGTGCTCGGTGCCTGGTGTATTCTGAATCTCAACCGGTGCGTTATCCGTGCGTAAGGCAAAATGCCGCACTCACCAGCTCCCCTGCCCCTGCAGGGGTTAACTTGCATCCACAGTGTAAGCCCCTGTGCCGCTGTATAAAGCTGGTCCGGTTGGTGTTCAGTTCCTCATTTCCTCGTGTTTATATATAAAAGATATAGAACATCCATAGTACAGTACTGTTTTAAAATCAGCGCCTTTATTTTTCTGAAATTTTTGTTTCTTGCACTTTGATTTTCACTTTAAACTGTTTTTATTTTGGTGTTTTGAAATGTTTGTTGTTATGAAGATGATATAAGCTGGATAGGTTCTAGATGCACGTATCTTGCACTATAGCACATAAGCACTTTTTGCACTTTTTTGCACAGTTGTTAGTTTTATTAAGTCTCAAATATAGTTATTGGTAATTAATTCATGAATACATTTTTTGCACTGAGACCTAACACATTGGAACATATGTAATATTAGCACTTTGTAAGGGCAGGAATATTTTTTAACTTATAAACAGTATGCGATTTTTGCACTGCCATAGGAGAGCGCCATAACTACCACCTCGATATTTATAGTTCCTTCCAACCTATTAGGTTGGGATTTTCTGGTAGTGGCAGCCTCCCTCCCCTGTAACTAATTTTAACCACTACAATACAGGGCACTTTCGCCCCCTTCCTTCCCAGCCCAATTTTCAGCTTTCATCGCTCTCACACTTTCAATGACAATTGCGCGGTCATGCTACACTGTACCCAAATTAAATTTTTATCATTTTGTTTGCACAAATAGAGCTTTATTTTGGTGGTATTTATTCACGACTCTGTATTTAATTTTTTATGATTTAAGCGCAAAAAAAGCAAAAATTTGGAAAAAAAACATTTTCTTTTTTCTATTTTAAAAGAAATCCAATAAAATTTAATTTTGTCATACATTTAAGCCAAAATGTATTCTGCTACATGTTTTTGGTAAAAAAAAATTCCGTTAAGTGTATAATAATTGATTTGTGTAATCACGGACATATGTACGCAAATGATCATGTACAGATGTGTGCAGGTGATCACGTACATATGTGTGCAGATAATCATTGGAACATGTGATTTTAGTGGAACATATGTAGGGGACATGTGTTTTTTTATTTGGGGACATGTCTTTTTATTATTTGGGGACATGTGTGGTGACATGTGTATTGTGGTGACATGTGTTTACACTGTGTGGTGATGTGTGTATTACACTAGAGACTGGTGATCAGTTAGTAAAAAGCTGTAAAAACAGCTCATACTCACTGATCATCAGCCGGCTGCAGCGATCTGCTCTCCTCTCCTCAGCGATGACTTCTGTGTGAGGAGAGGAGGAGCCGATTGCCTAGCAAACGGCTGTTTGTTTACATCACATGACGGCCGTGATTGGACACGGCCGTCATGTGATCAGGAGGGCCAATCACAGTGCCCTCCTGCCGATCCGAGATGCGCCGTGTCCGGGTGACACGAGCACATCGGGATCGCACCGCTGTGCGGGCACGCGCGCACGCGATCCCCCTCCTTCTGAAGGACGTTCCTGAACGTCCTATCAGAATGAGGTGGCTCCCACCCGGCCAATGTACATATACGTGGTTATAAGTGGTTAAACTAATTTTAAGCGATTTTTAGCGACTTAATTCATTTCTGGCCACTTTCAAGCGATTTAACTACCGTATATACTCGAGTATAAGCCGAGATTTTCAGCCTCTTTTTTGAGGCTGAAAGTGCCCCCCTCGGCTTATACTCGAGTCATCGCTGTCTGCCCGCTCGATCAGCGTGTCGAGCAGACAGACAGCGGCCATTCTATGATTCAAAAGCCGCGCCTCCGGCTCCGCCTTCGCCTGTGATAGGCGGAACACTGAATTTCCCAGCAGCCTGTGTTCCGCCTATCACGGGCATCTTCTCATCCTCGTACTACGGACGAGGATGATACGACGTCCGTGATAGGCGGAACACAGGCTGCTGGGAAATTCAGTGTTCCGCCTATCACAGGCGAAGGAGGAGGCGCGGCTTTTGAATTTTACAATGGCCGCCGACGAAGAGGGCACGGGACGGAGGCAAGGCAAGGCACGGCACGGGACAGGACGGGACGGGACGGGACGGGACGAAGGCAAGGCACGGCACGGGACGGAGGCTCGGGACAAAGGCTCGGGACACAGGTAGGCTGGACACACACACACACACACACACACACACACACACACACACACACACACACACACGGATGGAGACACACACACACAGGGATGGATGGATGGATGGATGGAGACACACACACACAGGGATGGATGGATGGATGGATGGATGGAGACACACACACACAGGGATGGATGGATGGATGGATGGATGGAGACACACACACACAGGGATGGATGGATGGATGGATGGATGGAGACACACACACACAGGGATGGATGGATGGATGGACACACACACACACAGGGATGGATGGACGGACACACAGGGATGGACGGACACACAGGGATGGACGGACACACAGGGATGGACGGACACACACACAGGGATGGACAGGCATGTCTCACCCTCGGCTTATACACGAGTCAATAAGTTTGCCAGTTTTTTTGGGGGTAAATTGGGGGCCTCGGCTTATATTCGGGTCGGCCTATACTCGAGTATATACGGTAATTTCAAGCGATTTTTAGCTACTTAAATATTTTTTGGCCATTTTTTCTTAAAATCTTTTGTCTCCATAGCGCAAACCCTACCCCTCTTTTACATTAAAAGGAGAATGGGTTTTGGAGTTACAAATTCAGTTACACATGATAGAAAATTTGGAGTTATTGGATCAAAGTCAGTGTGATTGTGACATGAATGTTTGAATGGATTAATTATTTGAAAATATGATTAGTATTCATATTTCAGAGGGGAATGTTATATTCTTAATATCTAAAATTTAATTTGGCTTTATTATACTTTATTCAGAATATGAATTCCCTATTTTAAATTGTGTGAATGACCGACTTTTGAGTTAATAATATCCAGTTGGTGACATGTTGAACTGGATTAGTAAACCTCTAGAATCTATCAGGATTTTGATGGATATTGTAAATCTTATATATGCTTTTAAAGACATTTTCCTATGTAACTGATATTTTGTTTAAATTCTAAGGTTCTCTTCCCCCATTTCCTGTCATTAGAATAGTCAGTCTGTGTGTCTGAAGAATACCAGATGTGAAAAGTAGCCCCCACTTCTGAATAGAAGGCGGGTGTATTTCTTTTGGTGCAAATTTAGAAGCTTTGAGTTCATATAACCTAAAAGTTTCCTTGAAGAAGCTCTCTTTCATCCTGCCTGCTCTAGGAACAACATCTATCTCAGCGCACAGATTACTCTTCAGCATACAAAGGGTTATTCAGCCACTTTAGATTCCATGAGCACATGGTCTAATGCTAAGAATTCTTCTATCTTTGAAACGAATGAACGAATTATGCTAGAACTTTAATCCTATATGAAGCAACACATTCTTTTGTATCATTGCACTATTTTTGTAAGTATTATTTTTCTACTTTGGTGTGTACAATAAAACACACATTTTGATTTAAGCTGACTTAGAAATAATTAAGGAAATTCGTCTCACAATCGTAATTGAAAGCTTATAGCAATATAAGACTTTTTTACAAGAACCTGCTCAGACCCGCCAAGTGTCGGGAACCCACACCAAGGGCAACCAGACTGGCCACAGCACCTAGGAGAAAAGCCCTGCCAGACCTGCATCATCTTCCGGAAAACCATGGAGGTTGGTCCCTGTCCCAAGGATGGAGGACATACAGTGTTGCCGATGTCTGTCAGTCCTGGGGGCATACCCAGGCACAATGCCCACTTTGGGAGGAGCCTATGGATTGCGGGGCTGGTCGGAGAACCTTGTTCTCTGTTCAAAGGGCATGTGCCACTTATCTTAACCTGGCAAGTCAGTTTGAATGTGAAGCGTTGGTGAACCACCTTCCTGCCAAGGCTCTCCTGGACTCCGGCAGCATGGTGACACTGGTACATGCCAGTGTGATTGGAAGACTCGGACTGGTAGGTAAGACTCTAGTAGTATGCATCTATGGGGACACCAGGGAGTAACCCCTGTGTCCATTGCTTATGGCGATACCTCAGTGATCAGAGGTTGGGGTGGTGAAAAGTATAATACATGACATCATAGTGAGGTGGGATTGTCCACTGTTTCTTGAACTTTGAGGAGGGTGAAGGGGAAACATCCTCAAGGCCTGTGGCTGAAAGCCGAGGGGAAACTGTAGTACTGTGCTGGTTCCCCAGCCATATAGGCGGATGGTCCTCGATCTAGCCTACAATGATGCACTAGGAGGATACCTGAGGGTGGAAAAAACAGAGGCCAGTATAACCGACCAGTTATACTGGCCGGGGTGAAGATCAAGGTTAAAAAATATTGTGCGTCTTGTCCCACTTGCCAGTTAACTGCCCCAGTGTTCCACTACCCTTGCCAATTAAGGTGCCATTTGAGCGGATCGCTATGGATTTTGTAGGACCCCTGGTAAAGTCAGCAAGGGTACACCAACATATATTATTTCAAATGTTTTCACCAACTGGGTTCACCAAAGAGATACTGACAGACCAGGACACCCCTTTTAAGTCAAAGGTGATAGTGGACTTCTGCAAACTATTTCAGATTAAGCCGTTGCGGATGTCATTCTATTATCTGCAGACCGATGGCCTAGTTGAGAGGTTTAATAAAATTCTAAAGTCCATGTTAAAAAGAGTGGCCCAGAAAGATGGGAAGGATTGGGATATGTTACTCCCTACCCTGTTTGCCATCTGGGAGGTTCCACAAGCGTCCATGGGTTTCTCACCATTTGAGCTAGTGAATGGGTGAAGGCCCTGGGGGTTGCTCGATCTAGTAAAGGAAACGTGGGAAAATGAGTCCTTACCGCACAAAACCGTGGTAGAGCATATCTCCCAAATGTGAGAGAGGGTGGCTAAAGTAATGCCGTTAGTGAGGGAACATCTGTAGAAGGCTCAGGATCTCCAAAGAACGGTGTACAACCGGTCGGCTAAGGTCAGACAGTTTCAAGTAGGAGACTGGATGGCTGTTTCAATACCCACGGTGGAGAGCAAGTTCTTGGCCAAGTGGCAAGGTCCGTTTTGAGGTAGTAGAAAAAGTGAGTGAGGTGAACTACAAGGTGCACCAGCCAGGGAAAAGAAAGCCATACCAGATATATCAAGTAAATTTGTTAAAACCCTGGAGAGACAGAGAACAGGTATCCATGGTGGTAGGGGGTCCAGTCAGGGGACCCTGCAGGGGTTGACCTGGTGCAGGTTGCTGCTACCCTGTCTAGGCCCCAAACCCAACAAGCAAAAGAGTTTCTTCAAAGAAATAGAAAGAGAGGGGTTTCCCCTAGGTGTACTTTAAAAGTACATCGTAGTATATTTAGAGGAGTATACAAAGTATTTATAGTAGAAAAAATATTTTTATTACCAGTTGAACATCGTCATTACAAATGTACATATAAAGATGGAATGGATTGTCTAAACAATTTCAGATATTGTCACCGTATTTTTAACATCAATGATTTTTATTAGTATAAATTAGAGTTGTACAGTGGTCAAATAACATACACATTGGTGAACAAGTGAACAGTACATATTAAAGCACACATTTCTTGTGCAAGTCATCACATAACGTTTGAAGATGTAACACAAAAGAACCTGAGATAGTACGGAGTAAGTACAGGAAAATGTACATGAGAAAGTTTGACATACATTAATTTTACTTTAGCGAAGGGCTAGATCACTGAACTGTTTATAATATATAGGTTGTATAGTAATTCTGGTTAAGGTTGCATAGATGTGTACTATGTGGACCAACTAACCCATTTTGATTTAATTTTACCATAGTTGCCCTGGGTTGTGGCAAACATCACTTCATCGGTGGCATGTGTATTAACTGTCTCTATTACTTCTTTGAAATTTGGGGGAGTGGTGTTCATCCAGTGGCGCAGGATTGCTTATCGCGTACCTAGGAGGATGTGTTATTACAGTTCTAACCTCAGGTGGTATGGGTTCTATGCCAAGTGATAAGAGTGCTAAGGCTGCATTTGAAGTGATAGATGTCCCAACTAATGTGGAGATAAGGTTAAATATTTTGGACCAAAGCTGGTGAAGCCCAGGGCATCCCCACAGAACATGGTACAACATACCTATATTGTCACATTTTCTCCAGCACATGAGAGAGTTTTGGGGATTAAATTTGGACAATCTTTGCAGAGTTAGATACCAGCGTAGAGTTGTCTTGTGGGTGATTTCCCAAAGATTGGCACTTTTGGTCTCGCTAATGGTGATTTGTAGGGCTTTTTGCCACTGGGCTTCAGTGTACCTCGTGTCCAAGTCCTGCTCCCATGCCCTGATGTTATTTGATTTTTGATCAAGTGTAGTTTTAGAGTGGATAAGGGAGTAGAATAATGAGATCCCTTTAATGTTGGTTGTCATGTTTGTGAGGTAAAGTGTTACCCCCCACGGTAGTAACGTGTCGCGTGCGGGAGTTTTTTTGGAGTAAGTGAGCTATCTGGAGGTATCTATAATGATCACTAACCTCTAGATTGTGGGAGTTGCATGGGTTTTAGAGGGTGTTCTAAAAATTCTAGAGATACGAAAGTATTCCAGGTGTGCAGAGTAGCCTTAATAGTTGGTGAGAGGTGTGGGGGAACCTGTGGGAGATGCCTGCTGGAAAGAAGTAAGTTGACCAAACTATGCCCTGGAATTTGTGATTGTTCTAATTCTAACCATCTGGGTCCCTGCATTTGGGAAAACCATGCCCTGGTTTGTGCCAGGATAGCGGCCCTGTAGTAGTCTTTCAATATCACATGGCCTATACCTCCTGCATTCTTGTATTTTATAAACAAATTTAAGGCGCACCTTGCCCTTTTACCCTGCATGAGGTATTTATTTAGTATAGATTGGGCTTTAACAAAAAAGGAGTTTTTGATTGGGATAAGTAAGGATCTATATAAATACAGCAGTTGCGGGAGTACCATCATTTTAAATGCCGATAGGCGGCCAGTCCATGACATTTCTATTTTGTAAAGTTCTTGCATTTTGGTGTGTATTAGGTCTAGAAATGGGGAGTAATTAGCTGCATATAAATCTTCAGTATGTGCTGTGAGGATAATCCCCAAGTATTTTAACCCATCTTGTTTCCAAACATATGGATATTTAGTGCTTAGTCTTGCTTGTATGGATGCGTCTACACCTATACCCATTATATAGGACTTACTTTCGTTGACCTTATAATAAGAGAGCTTATTGAACATTTCTAGGGTCTCATGGACCGAAGCCAGGGAAGATTCCACGTCAGTTAGGATCATAATAATATCGTCTGCAATTAGACTAATAGTGTGGGTATGGTTGGCCACGGTAATCCCGTAATTTTGGGGTGAGTGTGAATATAAACAGCTAAAGGTTCCATTAAGAGTTAATGTATACCTGCCTCCTCCCTTTTCAGCATCCACCTTATACACTATCCTGGAAAAGGTTACTCCATACTGCCCCGCTAGGCTGCTACTTATGGGCGATTTTAACGCTATCCTAGCTCCAGACTTAGACAGGCCGGTCCCCCCCAAACAATGCTCCTCAGACCTACCCAATTGGGCGCAGGCCATGGGAGTGACGGAGGTCTGGAGGTGGAAACACCCCTCGACTAGGGCCTACTCCTGCTTTTCCACCACCTATAAAACGTCCTCATGCATCGACTTAGCTTTTGCCAATCCTGCCATGCTATCGGACGTGCTAGACGCCACGTATTTGCCCAGCGGGCTGTGGGACCACTGCCCCCTCCTCCTTAATGTCCGCTCCCCTACTTCCCGAACCTCAGCCCTTTGGCGCCTGGGAACCCACTGGCTCTCCCACGCCGTTTTGACCAACACTATCCCGCCCCGCCTTGCCGAATACTGGCAGATTAATGCAGGGTCCTCCTCCCCAGGGGTTACTTGGGACGCATTCAAGGCCTTCAGTAGAGGTCATTATATTTCCTCCATAGCTGGGATCCGTAGAGAGCAAGCTGCCACCACGACTGAGCTACAGAGCAAGGTAGATACCCAGACTGAGGCCTACACAGCTGACCCCACCGACTCTAGTTTTGAAGCCCTTAATGCGGCGAAACGTGAATTACACCTCCACCTCACAGAGCTTACCAGACTGGACCTTTACCGCAACAAGCAAAGATTTTTCGAGCAGGGGGACCGGAACGGTCGCCTCCTGGCAATGTTAGCTCAACACGACCTGCCCCTGACGGTGATACCTAGTGTGGTGTCCCCTTCGGGTGAATCGGTCTCCTCTCTCCCAGACATTTTGGACGCATTTCGGCAATACTATGGTTCCCTTTATACCTCTGTGCTTCCCTCGGATCTCATGCCACAGGACCTGGCGCCTTGGCTGGACCCCCTGGCACTCGGCTGGCTCTCGGACGCCGAGAGAGAAAATTTGGTGAAGCCCATTACCCCGGAGGAGGTACAGAGGGCAATTTGCTCCTTTCCTGCAGGAAAATCCCCGGGTCCAGATGGTCTCCCCATGGAGTTCTACAAAACCCATGGGGCCCTTCTTGCTCCCCGGCTGGCCCAGCTCTATACTCACTGTCTGGCGGAGGGCACCCTTCCCACCTCCATGAGTCATGCACACATAATACTAATCCATAAAGCCCCTAAGGACCCCACATCCTGCGCCTCATATAGGCCTATCGCCCTCCTAAATGCAGACTTCAAAATCCTTACCAAATTGCTCACTATGAGACTACAGCCCCTTCTGCCATCTGTGATAGAGACGGACCAGACCGGTTTTATGCCCAACAGAGCCACGGACATCAACTTAAGACGCCTGTTTACCAACATACATGCACAACACCTCAATGAGGGTTCCCGGGTGGTGGCCTCCCTGGACATAGAGAAGGCCTTCGACACTGTGGAGTGGCCTTTTCTGTGGGAGGTCCTCCGCAGGATGGGGTTCCCCTTGGTATTTATTACATGGTTACAGACGCTCTACCAGCACCCCACGTCAGCCATTAAGCTGGGGGGGGGTCTCTCCCGGTCCTTTCCTCTGTCCAGGGGCACGAGACAGGGCTGCCCTCTTTCTCCGGCCCTGTTCGCCATCGCAATGGAACCCCTGGCGGAGGCCTTACGTACCTCCCTGCACATTAGGGGCCTGCGTGTTGGCTGGCTGGAGGAGAGGGTCGCCCTGTATGCGGACGACCTCCTTCTCTTCCTTAACGATGCGGACTCCTCTCTCAGAGGGGCACTACAAATTCTGAACTCATTCTCCACGATCACGGGCCTTAAGGTTAATTGGTCAAAGTCACTTCTGTTCCCTATAGACCCAGCAGCCCGCGACACCGCCCCCCCCCCCCGATATATCTCTACAGTGGGTGGAGAGCTTCAAGTACCTTGGGGTGGTGGTCTCGAGGCAGGCTTCGGACTTCATACCTCTGAATCTATCCCCAGTGGTTCAGGAGACGCGGCTGCGACTGAAGGCATGGGAATCTCTACCCCTATCATTGCTAGGGCGGATAAACCTGATAAAAATGAAAATCCTGCCCAAACTTCTCTACCTACTTCGTCAATCCCCGCAATGGATCCCTAAATCATTTTTCTCCCGACTGCATAGCCTTTTTACCTCCTTTATCTGGGGGGGCCAGTCCCCCAGGTATGGATGGTCAACGCTTACACGTCCGTCCTCCCAGGGAGGACTGGCGTGCCCTGACCTGTACAAATATTTTTTAGCCACCCAGCTGGTTACTGCGGCTTGGTGGCTCACTCCTGATAGGACGAACCCTGCCACCTTGGTTGAGGCGGCGGTGGTGAAGTCACTGGAAGCGCTGAAATTTTTGCTGTATCGTGGCCCAAAAGCCCCATACCCGTTGACCCCCTCCATGCGCACCACGTTGCGTGCATGGGGGGCAGGACTTAAACTTGAAAAATACCCTGCCAATGCCCTTTCTCCAGCTGCCCCCTTGTGGTTGAACCCCACCTTGGAGCAGTTTTACAAACTACATGAACCCCATGCTTGGACTAAGTTTAACGTTAAAACAGCAGACCAAATAATTTCCGACCAATCGCTGGCCCCATTCCCCAAGTTGATTTCTGACTTCAACATCCCGCAGAGCTATTTTTTTAGATATCTACAACTCTCCCATGCCTTCAGATGCCAGTTCTCCGGGTCTCCCCCCCAGGTTGTCCAGTCCGCACTAGAGGACCTCCTCACGTCCAGATGTGAAAATAAGCCCACCTCGAAACTTTACTCCCATTTGATAACGACCTCTCTCCCTACCTTGGGAAAGCTCAGAGACAAATGGGTGCGCGACATTCCCACCTTTGATAATGATGATTGGGATGACATGTGGGACTTCCCTTTCAGATCCCTGGTCTCCCTGAGAGACCGGCTAATACAGTTTAAGATGGTCCACCGAGCATATTTCACCCCATATAGATTGCACAAAATGAACCCCGCCTCCCCCCCAGGGTGTTGGCGTTGTGGGACAATACCGGGGGACTTCACTCATATTTTTTGGACCTGCCCGGCCATTGTCGACTATTGGAAGGAGATACTGAGGGTCATTACACAGGTCACCTCCATATCGCTCCAGCCCTCCATAGAAATTTGCATACTGGGCCTGATAGATCATATTATTCCCACTGTGGCGCGACGCACCCTGGTTGGGCTTCTCCTTTTCTACGCCCGCAAGGCCATAGCCCTCAGCTGGCGTAAGCCAACTCCCCCTCCTCTCTCCCTGTGGAAGAAATTGGTCAACGACAGCCTGCTTCTTTACAAAGACTGCTATGCTAATAGGGGCTGCCCGCAAAAATATGACAAGGTCTGGTCCAGCTGGCTGGCTGACACCTCCACAGCCTCTGACCCGTAGCCTACTTAACAAGTTACCCTTTGCTAGTAACCGGGAAACTGCACCAGTGGAAATGTCATATGTCTGAGTAGAGTGTTGTAACCCCAAGTTGTCCTGCTGCTCATGGAGTCAGCTATCTGTGGCCAATGAGGTGCCTTAGACTCTCCGTCATATTCTGTATGTACCAAACTATCTTGTATTACAAATCTGTATACATCACGCCTGTAACTGTAGTCGTGACCAATGTATGTGTTCTTTTTTGTTTGTTAGTTTGCTTGCTGTTGTTTACTGCATAAACTTTAATAAAAAGATTTGCAAAAAAAAAAAAAAAAAAAAAAGGTTCCATTAAGAGATTGAAGATTAGGGGTGACAATGGGCACCTTTGCCTAGTGCCATTTGTTATGGCGAATCGTTTGAAGAGTACCCCAGAGGTAAGAACCTGTGCTGAGGGTTTAGAGTATAAGGCCAATATAGCCTGCAATATATTTCCTGAGAAGCCAAAGTTCTGTAGAACCAGGGTGAGATATTGCCAATGTATGCGGTCAAAGGCCTTCTCTGCATCCAAAGCCAACAGCAGAGAAGGGCTTTTGTGTACCCTAGCTAAGTGTGTGATATTCATCAGCCTGTGTGTGGCATCTGACGTCCCCTGGTGAAACCCGTTTGGTCTGGATTTATGATAAGAGGAAGTATATCGACTAGGTGGGAGGCTATGACTTTGGCATATATCTTTAAATCAATGTTGAGAAGGGATATAGATCTAAAATTGGAGGGTGTGTTAGGTTCCTTCCCTGTCTTCGGTAATGCCATGACTACAGCATTCAGCATTTCAGGGGGGAAGGAGGTTGAGGCAGCAGCAGAATTAAAGATCTGTTCCAGATAGGGGGTTAATATCTGTGAAAATGTTTTATAATAGTCACCAGAAAATCCATCTGGTCGCGAGGATTTGTTGATGGGTAGAAAGTCAATGGCTATTTGGATCTCAGTGGCACTGAATGGATGGTTTAAGGGCAGTAGTTGGTCCTGAGTTATATTGGGCATGTTCAGGTTCTCCAGAAACCTATTGATTGCTTCCTTGTTTGGTTGGACGGTGTTTGGATCATTTTGTAGATTATAGAGGGAGCCGTAATACTGACTAAAGGCATCTGCTATGTCTTGAGGGTGTTACATTTTGTTTTTAGTGGTGGGATTCAGTATATATGGAATTTAGTTTTTTTGTCTGAGGCCCTTGATACGGCATGATAGATTCTTGCCAGCCTTATTACCTGTGGCATAGTACGTCATTTTAAGTTTTTGGGTTGATTTTTCAAAGTTCTCCGGTAGGAGAAGTCTCAGTTCGTACCTTAATTTAAAAATGGAGTGGAAAGTGTGGTAGAGGGTTTACATTTATTCTCAGTTTCTAATAGGAAGATCTTGTCAGTCAGGTCTTTTATTTTTTTTGCGCTGCTGTCTCTTAGCCCTCGCCCCTAGCTGAATGAGAATACCTCAAATAAATGCCTTGTGGGCATTTCACAAAACAAATTTATCCTGTACAGAAGTTTCATTAAGTTCAAAAAATTCTTTCAACCTTGTTTCTATTGTTAATTTAGAGTCCAACTTTTGTAAAAGAAAAGAGTTAAGCCGCCATAAAGGTGGTGGGACGCTGGTCCCTGCATCACCCAGAGTCAATGTAATCGATACATGGTCTGACCATGTGATAGCATTGATGTCTGCAGATGACACATTGACCAGGGTACCCTGATCCACCAGAAAGAGATCTATGCGGGAGTATGCCTTGTGCGGTGAGGAAAAGAGCGTAAAGTCTTGTTCCCCTGCGTGCAAGCACCTCCAGGCGTCAAACAGGTCCCGCTTATGAATTGAGGGCAAGAGAGAAGGTCCTGTTCGTCTGGCTCCTGATGTGGAGTCCACGACAGGGTCAGGGGTAGCATTGAAGTCTCCGCAAATTATCATTCTACTTTTTTGGTGTTTCCTTGTGTTCCTCATTAACTTATGAAAAAAACGGATCTGATGCTGATTGGGTGAGTAGGCATTAACAATAGTGTATGTGGTAGAGTCCACATCACAGACAAGGATGATGTACCAGCCGTTGACATCTATGACCAGCTCATGGAGAGTAAAGGCGACCGAATCCTTCACTGCAATGAGTACTCCTTTTGTCTTGTTATGAGCATTGGCAGTGTGTATATATATATATATATATATATATATATATATATATATATATATATATATATATGGGAAATTCTGATGGAAACAAGCCGGATCGGCTGACGCTGAAAATTGCGTTTCCTGAGCGCATACTATGTCAGCTTTAGTAGAGAGAACTTCAGTCCATAGAGATCTCCTTTTTTTCTGGATGATTAAGGCCCTGTGAGTTAATTGATATAATCTTTAAGCCCATGTTTGGGAAAAAATGAAGCTGAGTGTTGAGCTTGAAAAACTACAATTTTTGGGGTAATAGCACCATCTTGTGTATTTTTACAGAATGATACATGTTGCTGGAGGTGTGCTGTGAGAGGATCTTGATTGTACTCACTGTTTGATGCTATTAGTGCCTGTATTCCGGTGGACCAAGGTGAACGTATGCCTCTTGAGATGTCCCAGTCTTCTGGTCGGACTCATTTCGTTGTTGAAAAAGAAAAGTGAAACAGGAACAAAAAAAAGAAAAACAGAACAATGTCATACTTAGAACAGGACAGCAAACAGGGTCCAATGCCAACAGGGCAGAGAGCCCCAATACCCGTACGCAGCATGTTGCTGCTCAGAATGGTGGGGGTAAAGTTCATGCCTAATTACTTTCCCTGAGATCATCCGGTGTCAGTATAGGAATGTTAGAAATGTTACCCATCGGGTTATGTATGCAACTTGGCGTTCCTGTTTGTAAGTCGTTCAATCAGGATCAGACAAACGTCTTGGTTTAGGAGCACGGTGCTCATCTGTCTGTTCAGGTAAGATCTTCCACTCCTCTAGAAGAGAGAGGCCTTTCTCCAGTGAATCTATAGCGAAGGTGCAGTCGCCCCTCACTATTGACAATTTAGTGGGATATACCCATCTGTAAGTGATCTGATGGTTTCTAAGCACCTTGGTGATGGTATTTAGATTCTTCCTCTTTTGGAGAGTATATTGAGACAGGTCTGCGTAGAACTGCAGTTTCTGATATTGTGCAGGGATCGACTCGCCTTTGCCGTCATCAATTGCTCCTTTGCATGGTAAAAGTGGAGGCACAATATTACATCTCTGGGGACTTGATCTGAGAGAAAGGACGGCTTGGGTAAACGGTGTATTTTGTCAATAGTTAGTTCAAGGTCAGAGAGACTGGGCATAAGTGCTCTGAATAAGGAGGTAGCATATGAATGCAAATCAGCTTGCTGGATCGACTCGGGGATCCCCTGATTTTTAAGTTGTTCCTCCTATTCTAATCTTCAATGTCTGCGAGCTTTGCCTTAATCCACTCTGTGTCACCCTCCCTCTCCTCATGTGAATGTCATTAATAGGTCATTAATAGTGTAAGCAAAGTCACCCATCTTGTGCTCAATGGTATCAACACGTGCTTCCACTGCCTGGATATCCTGATTAAACTTGTGCATACATTTAGCCATGTCAGATTGCAGTGAATTTCTCAGGGACAGCAACATGTCTTTTAGGACGGTATCAACTACAGTTTGATGCATTGTTGGGAATGATTTGTTTGAATCAGGCAGTTCATGTGTCTCATCTCCAGAGTCAGTGGCATGGCTGGTCGGATTGTTGTATCCCTCCCCATCCAGTCTGAATTTAGCCATAGCTGGGCTGCCAGAGATGGGGGATGGTGAGCGCTAACAGGGGAGTCATTATTTATGTGCCCTGAGCTCGTTTTGGGAGAAGTGCTGGCTGTCATCTTCAGTGGGGGAAGATGACGACTGGTGGCCATCTTGCCTACCATGCTGTTGCTTGTGTGGATAGAAGTCTGTCAGGAGCTGAGGCTTGCGCTGCTCCTTTTGTTTCCTGGACATACTGTAGTCCTGAGATGATTCGCCACTCGGGAGGAGTAATTTTGGGTCCCGATGGGTTGATATGAGCCGCTATAGCCGGGTAATCACAGAAGCTCTGGATCTATGCGACCATCCGGTATCCGCGCAGGCCACGCCCCCTGTCACCATATTTTTAAACACATAGGACATCCTCTTTGCACCAAACACGTTTTGGAGTACAGTTTTTCTCCTTAAGTAGTGTATAAAGAGGAAAATGTATTTATGACATAATTAAAGTGTAATGAATTTCAAGTAATAAAATATTATAGTCATAATACATACTTGTATCAAATGTTTGACTTGTACATTTACATAGTGTTTATTAGCGAGACGATTTTGAACATTCCATTATATAACGTTTAAAAACGAAAGAAGAGAATATATAGCAGTAAGAGCTGTGTCTGTAGGATTGCTATTTCAAGGCATATAGGCATCAAAAGAATGACTTAATGCTGTAAATGCTATCTCAGAGAGAAGAAAGGAGAGCTTCTCTCAAATTCCATGGCAATGGAGTGACTAAAAGAATATACTGGGGCCCAAATAGAGAACCCTGCAATGGAAAATAGTAACGGATTGTGACTCCAAATAGGAGCAGAAAATATATTAATATATACATTTGTTTATATAAATATTACCATAATTACATTGGCCATACTTAGGTATACCATACCAATGTATATAGTCAAGGCAACAGAGGTACCAGCAACTGCAGAATATATAATAATGGTCTATCAATAAAAGATATCTGACAGATAATTTTAGTATTAGAAAAATATATAAATCTATGTCTACTAATGATGGTATAAATATAGGTGAATCATATTTTAAATATCGTAATTTGGTGACCATAATATGTATACTACAATGGCAGCTATAATAGAAAAAGGTTACGAATGTTTAAACTCCTTCAAATTAATTATAAGGTTGTATTATAGCTTGTATAAGTAACTAGATGATAATAATATAGATAGTTATTTAGTTGGCCCTACCTACAGCGTATTTTAAACAGTATGCATTTGTAAGGGACAAGGTAATATTAAAGTGTGGTAGGAAATATGTATAGCATAGATGGAAATAACAAACAAGCTTATCTAAGCTTATATTTTTACCTTGAACACAGAGTAATCGCACAAGCCAGCCGCACGTCCTGACATCCAGGAGTTGCAAGATGGAGGACAGACGGAGCTGGTAGACGTCTGGAACTCCTAAACAAAGCCGGTTGTGACACCCAGGTGGCTTTGTGCGCCGGGCAATCCAAATGGCCAAACCACAAAACACAAGGGAAAGAAGGGGAATCAAAAGGAATAATAAAGCAATATTTAGTGATTATATTATAGATAATACATGTATATCTATTGCCATTATAGCATTGAAAGGATCCTCAACAGACAGAGGTTATGTATGGATGACAGCATACATATTTTAAGCAGGCAGAAGACATTGATGTAAATTGATATATGATATTATATTATATATGATATTATCATATATTATATTATATATGATTATATTTCAGAACCAGCAGATGGTATTAATGTTAATTAAAGGTCTGTAATATAACAGCATCATATAGACACGTATAAATCCGTGGACACAGACAAATATATTCATATCTCTCCTGTTTTTAAACGTTATATAATGGAATGTTGAAATTCGTCTCGCTATTAAACTCTATGTAAGTGTACAAGTCAAACATTTGATATAAGTATGTCTTATGACTATAATATTTTATTACTTGAAATTCATTACTCTTTAATTATGTCATAGATACATTTTCTTCTTTATACACCCCTGAAGGAGAAAAACTGAACTCTGAAAAGCGTGCAAAGAGGATGTTCTATGTGCTTAACTACTTTCTGACCGCCGGCAGTCAAATGACGGCAAGGCGGCGCACCTATTGTGGCGGGAGGCTGTCATATGACAGCCTCCCGTTTAAACAGGGGATGCGCACGATCGTGCGCGCACATCCCTGTTTCTTCGGTGGCGGCTTGTCACGGAGACACCGCTCGCCACCGAAGGGGGTGAACAGCCATTGGTTATGGTTGTTTACCACGTGATTGGCCATGATGAAGTCACGGCCGATCACAGATGATCACACCCCCACTGCTCGTCACTGATGCTGGTAAACAGCCATTGGCCGGCTGTTTACCCACGTGATCGGCTGTGATCCTTTCACAGCCGATCACTAAAATGTAAACAAACCGCGGTAACGAGATGTTACCGGGTTCTCCTCCTCACACACCGATCGCGTGTGAGGAGGATATTGTGGTAACATCTTGTTACCGCCTACATTGTACACCAATCACACTGATAGCCCCCCCAATAAAGAGGACCTGTCACCACCCCTCATAGTACCTGGCAATCACAGTCCATCAGAGTACCTTTCACAGTCCATCAGAGTATCTGAGTACCTGTCCCAGTCCATCTGAGTACCTGTCCCAGTCCATCTGAGTACCTGTCCCAGTCCATCTGAGTACCTGTCACGGTTCATCTGAGTACCTGTCACAGTCCATATGAGTACCTATCACGGCGCCCTTCAGAGTTCCCAAATACCAGTCACCAGGCCATCAGTGTACCCGAGTACCTGTCACCAGGCCATCAGTGTACCCGAGTACCTGTCACCAGGCCATCAGTGTACCCGAGTACCTGTCACCAGGCCATCAGAGTACCCGAGTACCTGTCACCAGGCCATCAGAGTACCCGAGTACCTGTCACCAGGCCATCAGAGTACCCGAGTACCTATTTGCAGCCCATGTCTCATAGAATATATGTTCGGGTGTTTGCTTTCCAAAATGGGGTCATTTTGTGGGTAATTTCACTGTCCTGGTGGTCCAGGACCTTCAAAAGTGTGATGGGTAGGAATGAAATGAGATGTGTCATTTATGCTCCTAGAACGCCTGAACGTACTACTTCAATGTTCGGCCTCTCTATGTAGCCAGGCTGTGTAAAAGTCCTACACATGTGGTATCGCCATACTCGGGAGGAGTAGCAGAATGTGTTTTGGGGTGTAATTTTTGCTATATACATGCTATGTGTTAGAAATATCTTATAAATTGACAACTTTGTGTAAAAAAAAAAATGCGTTTTAATTTTTTTCCACATATTCCAAAAACTTCTGGAAAAAAATGAACCGTTCAAAAGACTCATTATGCCTCACAGATTATACGTTGGGGTGTTTGCTTTCCAAAATGGGGTTATTTTATGGGAAATTCCATTGTCCTGGTACTCAAGGGCCTTCAAAAGTGTAATAGGTGGTTGAGAAATGAGATGCGTAATTTTTGCTCGTAGAACGTCTGAAGGTACTACATCAAAGTTGGTGCTCTGTTTGTGGCCAGGCTGTGTAAAAGTCTCACACATGTGGTATCGCCATACTCGGGAAGAGTAGCAGAATGTATTTTGGGGTGTAATTTGTTGTATGCATATGCTGCGTGTGAGAAATAACCTGATAATATGACAATTTTGTAAAAAAAAATTATAATAAAAAAAAATCTTCATTTTGCAAAGAATTGTGGGAAAAAATGACAATTAAAAAAACTCATCATGCTACTTACTTAATACCTTGGAATGTCTACTTTGGAAAAAGGGGTCATTTGGGGGGTATTTGTACTTTCCTGACTTGTTAGTGTCTCAAGAAATTAGATACACCTGATGTACTGAAGGCCTGATCAGATGTGATCAATTTTCAGCGATTGGCACCATAATTTGTAGACTCTATAACTTTCACAAAGACCAATATACACTAATGTGGGTTATTTTTACCAAAGATATGTAGCAGTATAAATTTTGGCCAAAATGTATGAAGAAAAATTACTAATTAGCAAAAATGTATGACAGAAACAAAGAAAAAGGCATTTTTTTTCACAAAATTTACATTTTATTTTATTTATAGCACAAAAAATAAAAAACCCACTAGTGATTAAATAACACTAAAAGAAAGTTCTATTTGTGTGGAAAAAAGGACGCAAGTTTCATATGGGTACAGTGTTGCGTGACTGAGTAATTGTGAAAATAGGCCTTCGCGCTACTATTCCAAAAACAATAAAAAAAATACCTCTTCAACAAATCAGTGTAAAAACAATATAGAAAAAATATATATGAATTATCAAAAAAGTGCACGTGCAAATATAAGGTGCAAGAAATGCAGCTGAACCTGATAGTATACACAAACTACCCAGTAAAAATAAAAGTGAATAAATAGTCCTGCGCAAATCTGTCAAAGTAGTCCTTTAAAAGTGCTAAGTGCTGATGAAATATGAATGAATGAAAAACGGATATATATATGGAAAAAAATATAAAGCAAAAATTTAAAATTAAAAGTCCATACAGTGTAATTCACAGGCACCAATGGTGAAAATTTGTGGATGAAAGCAGTAATACAAATCTCAGGATTAAAGGCTCTCAGAACTCTCACCTCCAAACATAGGAAAACAGGCACGTCAGAAAGAAACTGTCCAACTCCACTCCTCGTCTCCAGCCACCAGGGGGGTCCTCCACTGCAGTAGGCTAAAAAACAATGTTCTCTCAGCACTTAGCACTTTTAAAGGACTACTTTGACAGATTTGCGCAGGACTATTTATTCACTTTTATTATGACTGAGTAATTGTCATTCAAACTGTGAGAGCGCTGAAAGCTGAAAATTGGTCTGGTCAGGAAGGGGGTGTAAGTGCACTGTATTGAGGTGGTTAAAAATACAGTGACAACATTTGAAATTGTTTAGACAATCCATTATTCCATCTTTATATGCACATTTGTAATGATGTTCAACCACGTTCTCGGCGAGAAGGTCCGAGAGCAGCCGAAAGCCGCCGAGAAGGACAAGGCGGCCGAAAGCCGCCGAGAAGGTCCGAGAGCGGCCGAAAGCCGCCGAGAAGGTTCAAAAGCGGCCGAAAGCCGCCAAGAACTTCCGGATGCCGCGGAGATACACAGGACATCTCGGCGGCGCCATTTTAAAAAAAATAAGCGGACATCACTAATGCACTAAGGCTACAATGACGGACAAGCTGCATGACAAGGCTGCATGACAAGGCTGCAATGAGGACAGGTGGTGGTTAAAAATACAGTGACAATATTTGAAATTGTTTAGACAATCCATTATTCCATCTTTATATGCACATTTCTAATGACGATGTTCAACCACGTTCTCGGCGAGAAGGTCCGAGAGCAGCCGAAAGCCGCCGAGAAGGACAAGGCGGCCGAAAGCCGCCGAGAAGGTCCGAGAGCGGCTGAAAGCCACCGAGAAGGTCCGAGAGCGGCTGAAAGCCGCCGAGAACTTCCGGGCGCCGCCGAGATACACAGGACATCTCGGCGGCGCCATTTTAAAAAAAATAAGCAGACATCACTAATGCACTAAGGCTACAATGACGGACAAGCTGCATGACAAGGCTGCAATGAGGACAGGCTGCATGACAAGGCTGCAATGAGAACAGGCTCCATGACAAGGCTACAATGAGGACAGGCTCCATGACAAGGCTGCAATGAGGACAGGCTCCATGACAAGGCTGCAATGAGGACAGGCTCCATGACAAGGCTGCAATGAGGACAGGCTCCATGACAAGGCTGCAATGAGGACAGGCTCCATGACAAGGCTGCAATGAGGACAGGCTGCATGACAAGGCTGCAATGAGGACAGGCTGCATGACAAGACTGCAATGAGGACAGGCTGCATGACATGGCTGCAATGAGGACAGGCTGCATGACAAGGCTGCAATGAGGACAGGCTGCATGACAAGGCTGCAATGAGGACAGGCTGCAATGACAAGGCTGCAAATGACGCTGACAAGGCTTCAGATGGACACTGATAAGGCTGCATTGATGGGCATTTAAATGTAAGTTTTTTTTCCCTAAATTTCCCTCCTAAAAGTTTTTTCCACAAAATTCCCTCCTAAACTTGGGGTGCGTGTTATATGCCGGTGCGTGTTATACGCCGATAAATACGGTAGTTATTCGCTGTCTAATTATGTTGTCTATACCCGACACTCATGAGTTGAGCAAAATCAAACCTTCTTCAGAGAGGATAAATGTATTCCACCGTCTCCATAACTCTGAATACTTTTCTTGTTTATTTTATGCTGAAAGTATAAGATCTTCCATCTTATTAATCTGTTCCACCTTATGAAGCCAGCATCCAATGGTAGGGGGTAACATATTTTTCCACCTAAGGGGGATACATGCTTTCACAGCGTTTACTAAGTGTCTTAGGATAGATTTCTCATATTTTTTAGCTGGGGTAGTCGTAACATGCAATAAGGAAAAACTGAGTCCTCTGGTATCTTAAAGTCATAAAATTTTGGGATAATGTTCCGTACTTCCCTCCAATATGGTACTATCTTTGGACAAGACCAAAAACTGTGTAACATTGTACCTCCCTCCTCCTGGCTTCTCCAGCAGCAATCTGGCATTTCGGGATAAAATGTATGTAGTTTTTGTGGAATATGATACCACATGTCAATATTTTATAATAAGTCTCCTGGATCTTGGTACAAATGGATGACTTCAACGCAAGTCTAATTATATTTTGTCTTTATCTGGTTGTGAACTTACAGTTCATCTCCTCTTCCCACCTCTCTATCCAATCAGTAGACCATACATCTTCGAGAGTGTTTGCATTAAGGTCCCATCCTCCAAACAATACTTTTCAAATGTGGATACCTGTTGACTGAACCTCCCCGGGGACTTTTGTGAATGGAGAAAATGATGGAGGTGCAAAGCATTCCAGAACTGTAGACCAAAGGGGCCCGAGGGCTCCATTAATGTAGCTATGGACGGCCATCCACCTGGTAGTAAAAAATGTGAAGCTCAAAAGCAATTAGTCTGTCGTAGGGTGGAAAAATGATAGTCTCTCATACCTGGGGGGAATCTTGGATTCTCAAGTATAGGCATCAGTGGGGAGTGAGTCTGGTGATGAGAGTGAAGTTTTGGCAATCACATGTGAACAGGTACGTACTGTAGGTCCTATTTGAATACGTCTGGTAGTGCAATACCTCCACTGTGTTTAGGTAAGGATAGCTGAGATCTGGAAGTATGTGGTCTCTTATGCGTCCATATGAATTTAATAAATAAGGAATGAACCTGTTTGAAGTAATGAGATGGTATCTTAATCAGTAAGGTTTGAAATAAATATAAATACTTTGGGAAGATACTCCTCTTTAAAAGGTTTTATCTCCCAAACCACAAATGCAATCCCCGGTTCCAGGTCTCCAAAGAAATAGGTGTTCTGGTCAGAAGAGGAGGAAAGTTAAGTTCGAAGACCCGAGATAAGTCAGAGGGCATATACGTTCCCAAATATTTCAAAGCTGTATCTGTCCATCTAAACTTAAAATTTGCCTGTAGGTTTCTAAGCAGCACAGTAGAAGTGCCTACTCTCATAGCCTCAGATTTGTTAAAATGAATCTGTACATTAGACAGGCGACCATAGATCTCACATTCGCATATAAGGTTCGGGAGCAACACTGAGGGGTTTGTGAGAGAAAAGAGCAGGTCGCCTGCGTAAGCTGAAACTTTATGTTGCTCCTCTCCTATCCTGACATAATATCTGGGTTCAAATGGGTCGTTCAGAGGAAAGGTTCCAGGGATAAAGCATAGAGCAACGGAGACAGTGGACACCCTTGTCTTGTCCCGTTCAGGATAGGGAAGGGGTCTAATAAAATTCAGTTAACTTTGACCTGGGCTGTCGGATGTAAGTAGATCTTATGAATCCACTGCAGCATATATTCCCCTAGTCCTATATAATGTAGGACTGCAAACATAAAGTTCCAGTTGATGCGATTGAATGCCTTTTCGCATGGAGTATGCTTCCCCTGTGCGATATGAATGAGATTTAACACTTTGATTGTGCTGTCGCAGGCTTCTCTAGTTGGAATAAATCCCACTTGGTCAAGATGTATCAACGGCTGTAGGTGCTGTGCAATTCAAATGGCAATAATCTTTGTAAATCGTTTCAAATCACAGTTCAACAATGAAATAGGTCTGTAACTGCCACAGCAAGTAGGATCTTTTCCTTCTTTAGGAATTACTGTTACATGTGCGTTTAAGGTATCTCTAGGAAAAGATGTTTCAGAGCTTACTTTATTGAACAGTTCCACCATGTGAGGACCTAGAAGTGGGAAAAATTCATACTGTAATGAGAACCCATCAAGGCCCGGTGTTTTGCCAAATTTGGAGACACTAAGTGCTTTCTGAAGTACATCTAAGGTTATTGGTGTCTCCAAATCTTCTCAAACCTCTAAGGTTAACTGAGGGAGTTGGGAAGAAGCAATATAGTCTTCCATCTGTATCTGAGAGGGGGACTGCTCTGAAAGGTTATATAATGAGGCATAAAAGTCTCTAAACCCCTGTGTAATTTTGTTTAGGGAACACCAATTTTTCGCCTTTAGCTGTAATAATTTGGGGAATATATGAAGCAGATTTTTGTTCTCTAACCAAGCGTGTTAGCATTCTCCCACATTTATCTCCTTATTTGTAGCCAATTCTGCGGCCTCGCTGTATATCGGCCTTGGTTTGGTATCTTAACAGGTCTGTTACCTGCTTGTGGATAGAAAAAAAATTTTGTTTGAGCGTTGGGTTTGGTGCATGTTTATATTGAACCTCTATTTTGTGGATATCATGTAAATGGGATGTAAGCTTTTCCAACCACTGGCGTTTAAGTCGTGCTCTGTGTTTGATAAGAACCCCTCTTATGATTGCCTTTTGGACCTCCCATATGATCCCTATGTTGCAGTCAGGTTGTTTATTGATTTGAAAGTACTGACCCTGCTCACGCTGTACATCTTCCACTATCTCAAGGGTCTGGAGGAGGCTTTCATTCAGTCTGCAGAATCTAATCCTGGAGGCTGAATGCTCCGAGAGTCGGTGCATGGTCCGACCATGTGATCGTACCAATTTCTGTACTATGAACAGCCTGTAGCTGTGCATGTAGAATCAAAAAATAATCTATACCCGAATAGAGTTTGTGGGGAGAAGAGTAAAACATGTAATCTCTCTCACCTGAATGTTGTAAGCACTAAACGTCAATTAATTGAGCTTTGTAGAAAGCTTGTGACACTCGCTTTTGAACACCAGGAGTGACAGAGGACAAGCCAGTAGAGGTGTCCATGTTGGGAAGCAACAGAACATTAAAATCGCCTCCCAAGATCAACTGACCTTCGGAGAATTTCAGAAGATGGTTCATTGTACGGCCAAGAAAAAAAAATTTAACTTTTTTTTTTCTTTTTATCAAATAATCATTTATACGTTGAAGAGAACATTATGGACAGTGAGACAAATTTTACAGGCTGTGACTGGGAATCCCTTATGGACGGATACCTAATAAAAATTGGAGATAACAAACAAAATCAATTCAGAGATTTTGTCTCTATTCTTGGATTTTAGAAGAGAAATCACACATTATGGACTATATCAGGGACAACATTAACCCACTTGGACTCAGAGCCCAGATCTTCCCTACTTTGGATGACCTGGACACTGAGTTCAAAAAGACCTGGGAACAAATACTCCAAACATGTTCACGTAATCTGATGGAGACTTTAATTGGGGAATACACCAAAAGATCTAAAGCCCTTGACACATATATTATCAATCTGTGTGGGAAACTGCAACAATTTAAAACACACAAATCCATATAGCTAAGGAGAAAAAATTAAAAATACACTTAGAAACCCTCAATAAAGAGATACTTATTAAAATAGGACATACATTTATACAAGATAAAAATGCCTTTCAAGACAGCAGGGTCTATAAATGGACCCAAAACATATATAATGGTAAAGGTAACTTTAATCAGGGACAATATTACAATTCCACCCAACAGGGACCTCCCATTTCTTCTCAAAGACTTCACAAACAAAAACCAACATTGGGCACAAAACGCCAATACTATGGCGATCCTGCACATGTTAAAAAAGCAAAAAAACAAGTCTTGAACAACACACCTATCTTTCCCCATTCGGCCACATCTACATTGGATAACAGTAACTAATTCCTCTACACAAAAAACAATAATGAGTGAACCGATCTCTCAAACCACCACCTCACCTTTTGATTCACTGGAACTCGTTCCAAATAACCCGTCTTTTTCAGAACGAATCCTAGCAGGCGTCAACATTTATACACAAGTAACACTATAAAACCCTTAGAAAATTAAAAAACACAAGATAATACAGTCTTGAGTATAATCAATTTGTCATCACACAAGCTAATGAAGAAATAACGGTTCTCAAGCAAGGGTTTCATTTTTGACCAAGGCAAAACTTCGACAAATTCGAAATATACAAGGATCTCCAACTATTCATTTGTAAACTAATTCTAAAAAAAGTTTATCATAGACAAGAAGGGAATATAGATCGCACCTCTCAAGAGAGTCAAGCCTTGGATCAACTTATCACTCTTCTTGAGGAGAGTGATACAGCAGACCTCATTGACTGCATTGACCTCCCTCGGATTGTACAGTCAAAAGAGGAACAAGATTACTGTACTAAAACAAATCCATCAAAATCAATTGCTAAAGAAAAAAAAATCTGATTTTTGTCCAGCTCCCAGTATTAATTGTAACGCTGCTGCTTTCCTCAAGTTAGTAAACATTGACTTGGAGAAACTTAAAATGCAGGCTGTGGGCCCAACAAATTTAAACAAGAAAGAAAATTTAGCGTTAAAACTACTAGCTGACAATCAAATCACCATTAAACCTGCAGATAAGGGTGGCAATTTTGTTCTGCTCAAAAATGAGCACTATATCAATATTTGCAATACAATTCTCAGTACTCAAGACTGGTACCGCCGTACTCCGGCGGATATTAATGAGAAATATAATAAAGAATTTTATACATTAATAGACACTGCCTATCTGAATAATATAATCACCACAAAAATTGAGTTTAATTAGAAACAACTTTCCAAAAGTCCCTAACTTCGATATACTCCTCAAAATTCACAAAGACCCAATAAATCTACCAGGTAGGCCCATCATTTCAGGGATGGGCTCGATCAGCGAAAATGTAAACTAGTAGACGAATTTCTAAGACCTTATGTTATATCATTGCCATCTTATATAAGAGATACTGTTCATCTCTTACAGATTATTGACAAACTACACATCCCAGATTATGCTTTACTGGTTACAGTAGATGTTGAAACATTATATAGCTCAATTCCACATGAAAAGGGTCTAGCAGTCATTAATCATATTCTACAACAGGCTGGTAGTATAGATCCAATCTATAACAAATTCATTCTGTCACTGTTGGAGTATATCTTTGGACATAATGTTTTTACTTTTAATGGCTCCCACTACCTCCAGATGCAGGGGGTTGCAATGAGGACTTGCTGTGCCCCATTGTATGCCAACCTGTATCTGGGGGACTAGGAGAGAATGTTCCTGGCAGACAAGACTCTAGGGATATACACTGATCATATCCTCGGATGGTATCGATACATTGACGATATTTTGATTATCTGGGGTGAATCACGGGATATACTCCAGCAGTACCTACTTAGAATGAATACAAATGACTTTAATTTAAACTTTACGATGTCTTGCGACAAAGACTGTATTACTTTTCTAGATGTGGAAATTTACAAAGGAGAAGGTGGCACCCTCTGTAGTAAATTGTATAGAAAGCCTACAACAGGCAACACGATCCTCCACACCTCAAGCTTTCACCCACAAGCCCTAATTGATTCAATCCCATATAGCCAATATCCAAGAATAAAACGCAACTGGTCAGGTGATCACACATATGAAAAAGAAGCTGCAAATTTACGTGATAGACTCTTTGCAAGAGGCTATTCACATGCTTCTTTAAAAAGATCACATAAGCCTCTATGAAACCTAGAAAAGATTTACTTCACACACGAAAACCTAAAAACGACAATAACCCTCTAAGGATTATTACGAAATACAATAAACAACAAATGGAATGTTCAAGTTAAAGCAATAGTTGAACAATACTGGCACATGCTAACATTAGATCCATCATTGGGACAATTTGTCCTCACTAGACCCCTCTTTACGTTTAGAAGAGCCACATCAATTAGGGATAAAATTGTCAACAGTGAGTTCAAAAGTGAATCAATCAAATTCACTGTAAATATAAGGGTACCTTTATGTGAGGAACATGCAAATACTGCAGATTTATGTAAACCCCCAAAAAATCCTATTCTCTCAAATAGAAAAATGTTTTACCCAAAGCATTTTGCAAATGGCAAGACAATCTGAGTAATATATATGTTACAGTGTAGCTGCGGCTGTTTTTATGTTGGAAAAAATAAACTTTCGGAGGAGGGCATACAGGCATAGTATGCATATGTGCAATCCTTACCTTCCTCTGGGACGCCATGTTTATTCAGTACATGGTGGAAAATTCCAAAATGTAAAATTTTTGATACTGAATCGGATACATCCTAGCTCCAGAGGGGGGGATTGGAACAAGACCGTCCTCCAAATGGAGCTATGATGGATCCACCAGCAAAAGGCTACACAGCCCCCCGGGCTAAACGAAGCTATATGTTTTAAACCATTCCTTAACTAGTTGCTGACCGCCGGCTGTCAAATGACGGCCGGGCAGCACAGCTATTGTGGCAGGTGGCCGTCATATGACGGCCTCCCGTTTAAACAGGGAATGCGCGTGATCGTGCGCGCGCATCCCTGTTTCTTCGGTGGCGGCGTGTCACTGAGACACCGCTCGCCACCAAAGGGGGTGAACAGCCATTGGTTATGGCTGTTTACCACGTGATCGGCCGTGATGAAGTCACGGCCGATCACAGATGGTCACATCCCGACTGTGCATGGCGCATGCGCGTGAGCGCGCTGCGCGTGCACGTCGGTGGCGGCGTGTTCCCCAGGAACACTGCTCATCACCGACGCTGGTAAACAGCCATTGGCCGGCTGTTTACCCACAGCCGATCACTAAAATGTAAACAAACCGCGGTAACGAGATGTTACCGGGTTCTCCTCCTCACACACCGATCGTGTGTGAGGAGGAGATTACGGTAACATCTCGTTTCTGCCTACAGTACACATCAAGCACACTGATTGCCCCCCCAATAAAGAGGACCTATCACCATCCCTCATAGTACCTGTCAATCACAGTCCATCAGAGTACCCGAGTACCTGTCACAGCCCATCAGAGTACCCGAGTACCTGTCACGGCCCATCAGAGTACCCGAGTACCTGTCACAGCGCATCTGAGTACCCGAGTACCTGTCCCAGTCCATCTGAGTACCCCAGTACCTGTCCCAGTCCATCTGAGTACCCAGGTACCTGTCCCAGTCCATCTGAGTACCTGTCACAGTTCATCTGAGTACCTGAGTACCTGTCACAGTTCATCTGAGTACCTGAGTACCTGTCACAGTTCATCTGAGTACCTGAATACCTGTCACAGTTCATCTGAGTACCTGTCACAGTTCATCTGAGTACCTGTCACAGTCCATATGAGTACCTGTCACCGCCCTTCAGAGTTCCCAAATACCAGTCACCAGGCCATCAGTGTTCTAAACACGGGACACACGTGCCACTTCACAGGCATACTACAGACTCCCCCCAGGCACGATATTTAACTACTTGCTGACCGCGGGCAGTCAAATGACGGCCAGGCGGCGCACCTATTGCCACAATAGGGAGGCCTGCCACGGGAGGCCATCATATGACAGCCTCCTGTTTAAACAGGGAATGCGCGCGATCGTGCGCGCGCATCCCTGTTTCTTCGGTGGCGGCGTGTCACGGAGACACCGCTCGCCACAGAAGGGGGTGAACAGCCATTGGTTATGGCTGTTTACCAGGTGATCGGCCGTGATGAAGTCACTGGCGATCACAGATGGTCACACCCCCACTGTGCACGGCGCATGAGCGCGCTGCGCGTGCACATCGGTGGCGGCGTGTTCCCCGGGAACACTGCTCGTCCCCGACGCTGGTAAATAGCCATTGGCTGGCTGTTTACCCACGTGATCGGCTGTGATCCTTTCACAGCCAATCACTAAAATGTAAACAAACCGCGGTAACGAGATGTTACCGGGTTCTCCTCCTCACACACCAATCGTGTGTGAGGAGGAGATTGCGGTAACATCTCGTTACCGCCTACAGTGTACACCAATCGCACTGATTGCCCCCCCCCAATAAAGAGGACCTGTCACCACCCCTCATAGTACCTGTCACGGTCCATCATGGTACCCGAGTATCTGTCACGGTCATCAGAGTACTCGAGTATCTGTCACGGTCCATCAGAGTACCCGAGTACCAGTCACAGCCCATCAAAGTACCCGAGTACCTGTCATGGTTCATCCGAATACCCGAGTAGCTGTCACAGCCCATCAAAGTACCCGAGTACCTGTCAAAGTTCATCCGAGTACCCGGGTACCTGTCACAGCCCATCAGAGTACCCGAGTACCTGTCCCAGTCCATCTGAGTACCCGTCACAGTTCATCTTAGTACCCGAGTACCTGTCACAGTCCATATGAGTACCTGTCACCGCCCTTCAGAGTACCCAAATACCAGTCACCAAGCCATCAGAGTACCCGAGTACCTGTCACCGGGCCATCAGAGTACCCGAGTACCTGTCACCGGGCCATCAGAGTACCCGAGTACCTGTCACCAGGCCATCAGAGTACCCGAGTACCTGTCACCAGGCCATCAGAGTACCCGAGTACCTACTTGCAGCCCATATCTCATAGAATATACGTTGGGGTGTTTGCTTTCCAAAATGGGGTCATTTTGTGGGTAATTTCACTGTCCTGGTGGTCCAGGACCTTCAAAAGTGTGATTGGTAGGAATGAAATGTGTCATTTATAATCCTAGAATGCCTGAACGTACTACTTCAATGTTCGGCCTCTCTATGTGGCCAGGCTGTGTAAAAGTCCTACACATGTGGTATCGCCATACTCGGGAAGAGTAGCAGAATGTATTTTGGGATGTAATTTTTGCTATATACATGCTATGTGTTAGAAATATCTTATAAATTGACAATTTTGTGTAAAAAAAAAAAAATGCGTTTTAATTTTTTTCCACATATTCAAAAAACTTCTGCAAAAAAATTAACCATTCAAAAGACTCATTATGCCTCACAGATTATACGCTGGGGTGTTTACTTTCCAAAATGGGGTCATTTTATGGGAAATTCTATTGTCCTGGTACTCCAGGGCCTTCAAAAATGTAATAGGTGGTTGAGAAATGAGATGCGTCATTTTTGCTCGTAGAACGTCTGAAGGTACTACATCAATGTTGGTGCTCTGTATGTGTCCAGGCTGTGTAAAAGTCTCACACATGTGGTATCGCCGTACTCGGAAAGAGTAGCAGAATGTATTTTGGGGTGTAATTTGTTGTATGCATATGCTGTGTGTGAGAAATAACCTGATAATATGACAATTGTGTAAAAAATAAAAAGAAATCTTCATTTTGCAAAGAATTGTGGGAAAAAAATGACAACTTAAAAAAACTCACTTAATACCTTGGAATGTCTACTTTGTAAAAATGTGTCATTTGGGGGGTATTTGTACTTTCCTGACTTGTTAGTGTCTCAAGAAATGAGGTACACCTGATGTACTGAAGGCCTGATCAGAAGTGATCAATTTTCAGTGATTGGCACCATAGTTTGTAGACACTATAACTTTCACAAAGACCAAATAATATACACTAATGTGGGTTATTTTTTACCAAAGATAGGTAGTAGTGTAAATTTTGGCCAAAATCTATGAAGAAAAATGACTAATTAGCAAAAATTTATGACAGAAACAAAGAAAGGCATTTTTTTCACAAAATTTACGTTTTATTTTATTTATAGCACAAAAAATAAAAAAAACCCACTAGTGATTAAATACCACTAAAAGAAAGCTCTATTTGTGTGGAAAAAAGGACGCAAGTTTCATATGGATACAGTGTTGGATGACTGAGTAATTGTCATTCAAACTGTGAGAGCGCTGAAATCTGAAAATTGGTCTGGTCAGAAAGGGGGTGTAAGTGCACTGTATTGAGGTGGTTAAAGGTTTTTCCTCGGGTGGAATGGAAAAATAAATATATCCTCAAATTTTAAAGAAAAGGGAATGATATTTGATTTAAAATGAAATTTGCTCGGCCTCTGATCTGCCCATGCCTGAGATTACATATGTGCTTTCCATCTCTCATATATATACATATTTATCTCCCTTATGGCATTTTTCTTTTTTCTCTTCTTCTTCCTATGAATGTATTTTTGTGTCCACTGATATATACATGTCTATTTGATGCTGTTATATTATAAACCTTTAATTTACATTAATACCATCTGCCTGTTCTAAAATATATATGCTGTTATCATATATCAGTTTACAGCAATGTCTTCTGCCTGTTTGAAATATGTATGCTGTTTTCAATACATAACCGCTGTCTGATGAGGATCCTTTCAATGCTATAATGGCAGTAGATATACATGTATTCTCTATAACAGTGCTATGCAATTAGCGGACCTCCAGCTCTTGCAAAACTACAAGTCCCATCATGCCTCTGTCTCTGGGTGTCATGCTTGTGGCTGTCAGAGTCTTGCTATGCCTCATGGGACTTGTAGTTCTGCAACAGCTGGAGGTCCGCTAATTGCATATCTCTGCTCTATAATATAATCACTAAATATTGTATTATTCCTTTTGATTCCTCCTTCTTTCCCTTGTGTTTTGTGGTTTGGCCATTTGGATTACCCGGCACACTAAGCCACCTGGGTGTCACAACCTAAGGCGGCATTTAGGAGTTCCAGACGTCTACCAGCTCCATCTGTCCTCCATCTTTCCACTCTGGCGGACATGCACAGTCCGCTGGTGAGGCTCCCTTTGTTGGTGGGCTGGGTGTGGGTGATGTCGTTCTGACATGCTGATGCCTCGCGCAGGCGCAGTGGGTGTGGGGCTGCGCAAACACAGCCCAGGGGGCGTTTACGGATTCCCCTGTGTCCTTCTCTCTCCATCAGCTGTACACAATTAGTTGCACCAGCTGATTGGAGAGAGAGTGATATAAAGACATCAGTAACCTGCTGGGTGTTGGGACGTGCGGCTGGCTTGTGCAATTACTCTGTGTTCAAGGTAAAAATATAAGCTTAGATAAGCTTGTTTGGTATTTCCATCTATACTATACCTATCTCCTACCACACTTTAATATTACCTTGTCCCTTACAAATGCATACTGTTTAAAATACACTGTAGGTAGGGCCAGCTAAATAACTATCTCTATTATTATCATCTAGTTACTTATACAAAGCTATAATACAACCTTCTAATTAATTTTGATGGAGTTTAAACATTCATAGCCTTTTTCTATTATAACTGCCATTGTAGTATATATATTATGGTCACAAAATTACGATATTTAAAATATGATTCACCTATATTTATACCATCATTAGTAGACATTATGAATGAATGAAATACTTATATAGCGCACAATGCGAACTGAATCGCCTCTAAAATTATCTGGCAGATATCTTTAGTTGATAGACATTATATATTCTGCAGCTGCTGGTACCTCTGCCATCTGTTGCGGCTCTCCTGCCTTGACTGTATACATTGGCCATACTCAGGTATACCATACCAATGTAATTGTGGTAATATTTATATAAACACATGTATATATTAATATATTTTCTGCTCCTATTTGGAGTCACAATCCGTTACTATTTTCCATTACAGGGTTCTTCATTTGGGCCCCAATATATCTTTTTGGTCACTCCCTTGCCGTGGAATGTGAGAGAAGCTCTCCTTTCTTCTCTCGGGGATAGCATTTACAGCATTAAGTTGTTCTTTTGATTCCTATATGCCTTGAAATAGCAATCCTGCAGACACAGCTCTTACAGCTATATATCTCTCCTGTTTTTAAATGTTATATAATGGAATGTTGAAATTTGTCTTGCTATTAAACAAATGTAAATGTACAAGCCAAACATTTGATACAAGTATGTATTATGACTAATATTTTATTACTTGAAATTCATTACTCTTTAATTATGTCATAGAGACATTTTCCTCTTCATACATCCCTGAAGGAGAAAAACTGTACTCCGAAATGGTTTCGGTGCAAAGAGAATGTCCTATGTGTTTAAAAATATGCTGATAATATCTTAAATTGTTTAGACAATCCATTATTCCATCTATATATGTACATTTCTAATGATGATCAACCATTAATAAAAATATTTTTCTACTATAAATACTTTGTATACTCCTCTAAATGTGCTTTTAAAGTCCACCTAGGGGAAACCACTCTCTTTTTAAAAATACTGGATGTGGCACTATAATGGCATAATATTACCATTCGCCCCTTTTTTTCTGCAATGAAACAGGGATATGTTTTCAGGATTGCCTGGTCACACCAACGTCATTGAGCATGACATTGTAACCAAGCCTAATGTCAAATCCGGTTAAAGTCTTATCGCATCCCAGAAACTCAAAGGGTGGCAGTGTCTGAACAAGTGAAAAGAATGATTGAGCTTGAAGTCATTGAAGAGTCGCAGAGCGAGTGGTCGAGTCCAATCGTGTTGGTACCTAAACCCAATGAGACTCTTTGCTTCTGCAACGATTTTTGAAAACGTAATGAAGTCTCCAAGTTTGATGCATATCCCATGCCCCGGGTAGAGGAGCTAATTGAGAGGTTGGGTCTGGCCAGGTATATCACCACGCTGGACCTCACAAAAGGGTACTGGCATATTCCCCTAACCAAGGAAGCCAGGCAGAAAACAGCCTTCTCCACCCCGGAAGGCCATTTCCAATGCAAAAGGATGCCATTTGATCTACACTCTGCCCCACCACATTCCAACGAGCCATGGATAAAACTTTGCATCCACATCGATGATATGCTTCCGTGTACCCGGATGACATAGTCATTTTCAGCACTGATTGGGAGCCCCATCTTTCCCGGGTTCAGGCAGTCGTAGTCTCCTTGAGAAGAGCAGGGTTCATCATCAATCTTGAGAATTGTGCAGTTGGGATGGAGGAAGCCTAGGGTACATTGTGGTTAGAGGGCTGTTGAAGCCTCAAATGAGTAAGGTATAAGCCATACAGGACTGGCACTGTCCCCTAACCAAAAAGCAGGTTAGAGCATTTTTGAGCATAGTTGGCTACTACCGGAGGTTTGTCCCAAACTTTGCCACCATTGCTGCACTGTTGACTGAGTTGACCAAAAGCAGATAGTTATGATAAAGTGGAATGCCGATGAAGCTCTTCAGAAGCTTATGCATATAAAAGTATGTAGCGCTACCTTTTAAAATGAATACCTAACAAGTGAAATAAATAACAGACTGTAAACAAAATGAATGTGCAAATAGCAAAACACTGTGCTTACATACACATGCACAACACAATTGTGTATAATAACTGAAAAGTGCAAAATCACCTATATCCAAAGTGATACATAAAACTCGCATAGAATGTGCAAAAATCGCAAAATGTTGTGTGACACAATCACACTAAAAATATCTAAAAAAAAGAAGAAAAGAAAAGAAAATGTCCATAAAAATGTTCAAACTAATGTTCCAGTGCTTGTTCAATAGACTCAATATCCAAACATGCTGACGTATAACAAGATCATGCCGTGTACACACAGATGAAAACGTGCTTCACAAACATGTGGGACAATCCACCTTCAGTGCTCCACCAGTGCACCCCCCGTTTCCCCCAGCCTCTCACCTCAATGAAAGACCCCGCAGGGTCAAACACACATGTAGGGGAAATTGCTGATATGGCTCCTTTTCAGTGGTTCAACCTCACAAAGTATTCCAATACCAACGATCATAAGGGAAGAAAGGGGACTCTCATGTGTAAAAACGTATCATTTATTGAAAGTAACATAAATATCCACTCACATGAAATTTCGAATCTCGCGCTTGTAAACAATGGAACTGCCGGTCTCGGCCGCGACCGGAAGTGACGATCGTGACGCCTGGCTCCTCCCTGACGCGTTGTGTCACAGACACGTGACTTTTTCAAAGGGTCAAGGAGTCAGGTGTCGAAGAGGTTTAAATAGAGCGAGCGGTGCTGCTATAGCAACTTCAGACAACAACCGCCGCCTATGTTAGTAATAATCAATCCGCAAATATAGCTTAAAATTAAAATTAAAAACATGTAAAAACTCCTAGTACATTTAATATTACAAATACCAAAACCACCTAGTAATTATTAAAACATTCTCAGCGTAAATATATATATAAAATACAAATTCAATATAGAACATTTCACCGCCGCTGCCATCTTGTGGTTAAATAGTATACTGCATCATTATATATAACATAATGCTAGCTAAATAAATCTAAACATACAAATCCATAGTAATAATGTGGAAGAAGTGTGACAATACCAATTTAACTATCGCATAACTGGTCACAACGTTGATTCCGGCTGAACAAATCAAATAAAAATTATATAAGAAAACCAGGGGAAATAGAACCCCAATATGATTAAAATATATATAAAATCTATTTTAAAATGGAAAAAATAAAAATATTCAAAGAAACATAAATCAATAATTAGAAATAAAGCAATTCAGATCAAAATCAACGGTATGTCCAGAAGGTTTTAAAGTGCATAATTCATGAATCCATCGGGATTCGGCTTGACTAATCCTGATCACTTTATCTCCTCTCCAATGGGGCTTGTATTTTTGAATCCCACAAATTAGTAAAGATGAGGGGTCTTTTTTATGGAACTTCGCATAATGTCTCGATAGGCTATGCTTATCAAAACCTTTTTAATGTTTTGGACATGCTCGCTCAATCTTTTCCAAAGTTCTCTTTTTGTTCTTCCCACATACTGGATGTGGCAAGGACATTCTAGGAGATACACAACCCCTTCACTTCTACATGTGATGAAATCCTCTATCTCATACTCTTTTTTTTTTAGTCACCGTTGAAGTAAAACATGATTTTTTCTTTTCATTTTCTTTCGTATGTCGGCATGCGTAACATTTCTTGCAGGGATAAAAACCCTTTCCTTCAAAAAAGGAACTTCACTATTATTAATCATGAAGAAGCTATTCAGGCCACTAAGTGGGGATTAAGAAAGTTGAGTGACTTGAAGTGCAAACAGAGAAGGTACTTACTGGATTCCTTGCGATTCGGATTAGAGTCCAACTACTTCTGGTTCAATAATAATTATTTTAAACAGATTTGTGGTATAGCCATGGGAGCTAAATATGCTCCTCGTGTGCCCAATCTGTATAGGGCTGAGTGGGAGGAAGAATAACTATATGCGAATTGGCCCCAGTAGTTGAGACTATACAAACAATATATTGATGATGAGATATTAGTCTGGGTAGGTGACAGGGAAAGCCTGGAAGACTTCTGTTTTAATCTGAATATGAATGAAAAAAATATTATATTGACATGGGAAATTAGCGCTGAAAAAATAAGCTTTTTAGATCTAGTCATTGAAAGAAAAAATAATAAATTAGAGACATTATTTTAAAGCAGTAGACAGGAATAGTTACCTGTCATTGGATAGCTGTCACCATCATAGGTGGCTAGAAAACATACCAAGAGGACAACTTATCAGATTAAGGTGCAATTGTTCTAATGATGAAATATTTCTCCAACAAGCTAGATTAATTGGAGACAGATTCATACAAAAAGGATATCAGGTGGATTCCATTGATGAGAAAATTAATAGTGTTGCACAATTGGACAGGAATACACTTATACAGGATAACATTAAAAATGCTGAAAAACAAGAATTTTTTCCATTGTTATGGATTATAATATCCAATACAAACAAATAGAAAAAATTGTAAAAAAGCATTGGGGAATTATTAAAACAGATCGGGTACTTGGGGACCATCTACCCGAGAGGCCCAAGTTTGTATACAGAAGAGCACCTACCTTGAGAGACAGTCTAGCAAAAAACGTACTGGATCCCCCCAAAAAAACGTTTTCCTTTTTTGAAGGAAAGGGTTTTTATCCCTGCAAGAAATGTTACGCATGCCGACATACGAAAGAAAATGAAAAGAAAAAATCATGTTTTACTTCAACGGTGACTAAAAAAAGAGTATGTAGAAGTGAAGGGGTTGTGTATCTCCTAGAATGTCCTTGCCACATCCAGTATGTGGGAAGAACAAAAAGAGAACTTTGGAAAAGATTGAGGGAGCATGTCCAAAACATTAAAAAGGGTTTTGATAAACATAGCCTATCGAGACATTATGAGAAGTTCCATAAAAAAAAGACCCCTCATCTTTACTAATTTGTGGGATTCAAAAATACAAGCCCCATTGGAGAGGAGATAATAAAGTGATCAGGATTAGTCAAGCCGAATCCCGATGGATTCATGAATTATGCACTTTAAAACCTTCTGGACATAACGTTGACTTTGATCTGAATTGCTTTATTTCTAATTATTGATTTATGTTTCTTTGAATATTTTTATTTTTTCTAATTTAAAATAGATTTTATATATATTTTAATCATATTGGGGTTCTATTTCCCCTGGTTTTCTTATATCATTTTTATTTGATTTGTTCAGCCGGAATCAACATTGTGACCAGTTATGCGATAGTTAAATTGGTATTGTCACACTTCTTCCACATTATTACTATGGATTTGTCTGTTTAGATTTATTTAGCTAGCATTATGTTATATATAATGATGCAGTATACTATTTAACCACAAGATGGCAGCGGTGGTGAAATGTTCTATATTGAAATTGTATTTTATATATATTTACGCTGAGAATGTTTTAATAATTACTAGGTGGTTTTGATATTTGTAATATTAAATGTACTAGGAGTTTTTACATGTTTTTAATTTTAATTTTAAGCTATATTTGCGGATCGATTATTACTAACATAGGCGGCGGTTGTTGTCTGAAGTTGCTATAGCAGCACCGCTCGCTCTATTTAAACCTCTTCGACACCTGACTCCTTGACCCTTTGAAAAAGTCACATGTCTGTGACACAACGCGTCAGGGAGGAGCCAGGTGTCACGATCGTCACTTCCGGTCGCGGCCGAGACCGGAAGTTCCATTGTTTACAAGCGCGAGATTCGAAATTTCATGTGAGTGGATATTTGTTACTTTCAATAAATGATAAGTTTTTACACATGAGAGTCCCCTTTCTTCTCTTATGATCGTTGGTATTGGAATACTTTTTGAGGCTGAACCACTGAAAAGGAGTCATATCAACAATTTCCCCTACATGTGTGTTTGACCCTGCGGGGTCTTTCATTGAGGTGAGAGGCTGGGGGAAACGGGGGGTGCACTGGTGGAGCACTGAAGGTGGATTGTCCCACATGTTTGTGAAGCACGTTTTCATCTGTGTGTACACGGCATGATCTTGTTATACATCAGCACGTTTGGATATTGAGTCTATTGAACAAGCACTGGAACATTAGTTTGAACATTTTTATGGACATTTTCTTTTCTTTTCTTATTTTTTTGATATTTTTAGTGTGATTGTGTCACACAACATTTTGCGATTTTTGCACATTCTATGCGATTGTTGCACATTCTATGCGATTTTTATGTATCACTTTGGATATAGGTGATTTTGCACTTTTCAGTTATTATACACAATTGTGTTGTGCATGTGTATGTAAGCACAGTGTTTTGCTATTTGCACATTCATTTTGTTTACAGTCTGTTATTTATTTCACTTGTTAGGTATTTATTTTAAAAGGTAGCGCTACATACTTTTATATGCATCTGATTAGATAGTGTTGAGAACATTATTTATGTTGGCAGCTTCCTTTGATATTGAGTAGGCACTTTTTAGGATTAATTATTTTTTGGGTTGTGCGCACTAGTACTTTATTTGTATTCTTCAGAAGCTTAACCACTTCCGGACCAGCCGCTGCAGTATTACATCGCTTTTCCTTTTGGATCTGTAGAGTGTGCCCGGAGCTGATGCAGTGCCTGGAGCGCACCAGCGATCACTCATGGCAGAGCGAGAACCGGGAACTGTGTGTGTGTAAACACAGAAATCCCGGTTCTTTCAGGGGAGTAGAGATAGATTGTGTGTTCATACTAATTATGAACACCGATCTCTCTCTCTCTCCTCCTAAACAGTCCCATCCCCCCCTACAGTTAGAACACATCTAGGGAACACAGTTAACCCCTTTATCGCCCCCTAGTGTTAACCCCTTCCCTGGCAGTGACATTTACACAGTAATCAGTGCATTTTATAGCACTGATCACTGTATAATTGTCAATGGTCCCAAAAATGCGTCAAAAGTGTCCAGTTTGTCCGCTGCAATGTTGCAGTCCCGATAAAAATTACAGATCACCACCATTACTAGTAAAAAAAATAAAAATGCCATAAATCTATCCCCTATTTTGTAGATGCTATATCTTTTGCGCAAACCAATAAATATACGCTTATTGTATTTTTTTAAACCAAAAGTATCTAGAAGAATACATATCGGCCTAAACTGAGGAAAACGCACAATTATCAGTTAAAGCGACGAAGTTCCGTATCGCAAAAAATTGCCTGGTCATTGAATTGCCGCCAAATCTTCTGAAGTGGTTAAGACAGCATTGTGCCAGCAGCTCCAGATTTTGCTAAGGATTTTGTGGAGCAGACAGATGCTTCAAGCGAAGGGTTAGGAGCAGTCCTGTCTCAAGAGGTCAATGGGGAAGAACACCCCATAGTTTTTTAGAGTAGGAAGCTGAGAAAAACTACACTGTGGTGAAGCGGGGGTGTCTTGCCATCAAATGGGCTCTGGACTCACTGCAGTACTTTCTGCTAGATAGGAGGTTCCGCCTGGTGTCAGACCATGCCCCATTGACCTGGATGAGGCAGAACAAGCAGACCAATGCCAGGCTGACAAGATGGTTCCTTTCTCTCCAGGAGTTAAATTTTGTGGTAGAGCACAGACCTGGGAGACAACATCATAATAACAATGCCCTCTCCCGAGTCCATTGTATGGTGTCAAATGGTGCCACCAACACCTCCACGTTAAGGCGTGGGGGATATGTACAGGACGCCAAGGTTGGGTCCTATACGGGTGCTATATAGCACCGATATTTGGGTTATGGTCCCTTTAAGGGAAATGTGAAAGTATTCAGGGGGTCACCCAGGATGGGTGAGGAATTTCCGGGAATAGCCATAATCAGGACTGAATCACAGTTCTCTGTGCTAATAAAGAGATATTTGGGACCCGGAATTTCAGAGGCCCTGAAGTGATATTTGGGTGGGAATGGGCCTCCACCCCTGACTACAGGGATTCCAGCACACACAGGGTTAAGAGTCTCCAGGAAGCAGCTCTTAGAGACAGGAACTAATGTTAGGTGTGTTGGTGAGGAGGAGTTGTGTGAATACACCTATCTTGGAGAGCTGCGAGTGTACTGAAGGCTGCTAAAATATTCGACAAGCACTGTTAAAACCTTGGGGTGAAGACCCATCCACGAACTGTATGTGCCTTTTTACTTTACATTGTGTTGAAGATAAGCGGTCTTTATTTTGTATTTTTATGCTTGCCTGCTAGGGTGACCACATTTCCAAACTGCCATTCAGGTACACCCCCCCCCCCCAGCATGCACTGGTCATGTGACATCACTGGGTGGCACCGCCCCTTGCCTATTTAAGAAATTTCACTTGGCTTAGAATGCAGATGGTGGGTGGTAGGGCTTGAGAGTGGAGCGGGGGTTTATATGCAACTTTGCCTTCGATAGAACAAGCATTTGTTTCATGTATATTAGCCTAACATTGTAGCTGCAGGTGGCCACTTAGATTCAAGGAATGCAATTGTTTTTCAGTGCTAGGCTGACATAATTAAACAAACACTCTTTATATCCAAGACACTAAAGTTGCATATAAAAAAAAATAAAAAAATAAAAACACACTTTATACTACAAAAGGTCCACTGTCCATTACACTAACCCTTACATTGATCTACCCGATTCCTACACTTACCCTTACACTGACCTACCTGATTCCTACTCTGGCCTATCCGATTCCTACACTGACCACTACACTGATCTTAATGATAAATTAATGTTGTCAGTCTAAACATACATTGGGAAGGAATAAATAATAGGTTGCCAACACTAAACGTAAATTCACATCCCTCTAAATAGCCATATAAGAAAAAAGGCAGTGCACTAGTACCTAACACTTAAAAATACACACAAATATAAAGCCATATAAAAGTCCAAATAAGGCAGTACACAATAGAACCACAGAGCCCAGACAGCAGCTCAAGTATCCATGTGGGTGAAGGAAAATCTGGTATCCTTAATGGGTGACAGCACCCTCCATCACCATAAGAAATGCTTATTCACATCCAAAAGGTGGACCCCTGAATCAAGAGAAGGTCAAAAGCACTTGTCCCACCTTGAGGAATATATGAATGCCAGCAGGGGGTCTTGATACTCGCATATATTCCAGAACATGCGGGTAAACAAAGTATACTAAGTGCTCTCCGTTTGCTAAAAAAATATTAGTTTATTAAAACAAATACATACTCACATGAAATCCTCTTGATTTAAAAGTGTATAGTAATACAGTGCTGACTGCGGGACAGCACAGTAGGATGGCAGTGGTTGACATCATCCAGGTTAGCTCCGCCCTCCACTACACTGACCACTATACTGTCCACTTCACTGACCTACCTGTCCACTACACTGACCAACCTGTCCACTACACTGACCACTATGCTGTCTACTACACTGACCTTCCTGTCCACTACACTGACCACTACACTGACCTACCTGTCCACTACACTGACCACTATACTGTCCACTTCACTGACCTACCTGTCCACTACACTGACCACTATGCTGTCCACTACACTGACCTTCCTGTCCACTACACTGACCTTCCTGTCCACTACACTGACCTTCCTGTCCACTACACTGACCTTCCTGTCCACTACACTGACCTTCCTGTCCACTACACTGACCTACATGTCCACTACACTGACCACTATACTGTCCACTACACTAGCCTACTTGTCCACTACACTGACCACTATACTGTCCACTACATTGACCTTCCTGTCCACTACACTGACCACTATACTGTCCACTACACTGGCCTACCTGTCCACTACACTGACCACTATACTGTCCACTTCACTGACCTACCTGTCCACTACACTGACCACTATGCTGTCCACTACACTGACCTTCATGTCCACTACACTGACCACTACACTGACCAATATACTGTCCACTACACTAGCCTACTTGTCCACTACACTGACCACTATACTGTCCACTACATTGACCTTCCTGTCCACTACACTGACCACTATACTGTCCACTACACTGACCTTCCTATCCACTACACTGACCTTCCTATCCACTACACTGACCTTCCTGTCCACTACACTGACCTTCCTGTCCACTACACTGACCTTCCTGTCCACTACACTGACCTTCCTATCCACTACACTGACATTCCTATCCACCACACTGACCTTCCTATCCACCACACTGACCTTCCTATCCCCTACACTGACCTTCCTATCCACTACACTGACCACTATACTGTCCACTTCACTGACCTACCTGTCCACTACACTGACCACTATGCTGTCCACTACACTGACCTACCTGTCCACTACACTGACCACTATGCTGTCCACTACACTGACCTTCCTGTCCACTACACTGACCTTCCTGTCCACTACACTGACCTTCCTGTCCACTACACTGACCTTCCTGTCCACTACACTGACATTCCTATCCACCACATTGACCTTCCTATCCCCTACACTGACCTTCCTATCCACTACACTGACCACTATACTGTCCACTTCACTGACCTACCTGTCCACTACACTGACCTACCTGTCCACTACACTGACCACTATGCTGTCCACTACACTGACCTACCTGTCCACTACACTGACCTACCTGTCCACTACACTGACCACTATACTGTCCACTACACTAGCCTACTTGTCCACTACACTGACCACTATACTGTCCACTACATTGACCTTCCTGTCCACTACACTGACCACTATACTGTCCACTACACTGACTTTCCTGTCCACTACACTGACTTTCCTGTCCACTACACTGACTTTCCTGTCCACTACACTGACTTTCCTGTCCACTACACTGAGCTTCCTATCCACTACACTGTCCACTATACTGTCCACTACACTGAACTTCCTGTCCACTATACTGTCCACTACACTGACCTACCTGTCCACTACACTGACCACTATGCTGTCTACTACACTGACCTTCCTGTCCACTACACTGACCACTACACTGACCTACCTGTCCACTACACTGACCACTATACTGTCCACTTCACTGACCTACCTGTCCACTATGCTGTCCACTACACTGACCTTCCTGTCCACTACACTGACTACAACACTGACCTACATGTCCACTACACTGACCACTATACTGTCCACTACACTAGCCTACTTGTCCACTACACTGACCACTATACTGTCCACTACATTGACCTTCCTGTCCACTACACTGACCACTATACTGTCCACTACACTGGCCTACCTGTCCACTACACTGACCACTATACTGTCCACTACACTGTCCACTTCACTGACCTACCTGTCCACTACACTGACCACTATGCTGTCCACTACACTGACCTTCCTGTCCACTACACTGACCACTACACTGACCTACCTGTCCACTACACTGACCACTATACTGTCCACTTCCATGACCTACCTGTCCACTACACTGACCACTATGCTGTCCACTACACTGACCTTCCTGTCCACTACACTGACCTTCCTGTCCACTACACTGACCACTACACTGACCTACATATCCACTACACTGACCACTATACTGTCCACTACACTAGCCTACTTGTCCACTACACTGACCACTATACTGTCCACTACATTGACCTTCCTGTCCACTACACTGACCACTATACTGTCCACTATACTGGCCTACCTGTCCACTAGACTGACCACTATACTGTCCACTACACTGACCACTATACTGTCCACTACACTGACCACTATACTGTCCACTTCACTGACCTACCTGTCCACTACACTGACCACTATGCTGTCCACTACACTGACCTTCCTGTCCACTACACTGACCTTCCTGTCCACTACACTGACCACTACACTGACCACTACACTGACCAATATACTGTCCACTACACTAGCCTACTTGTCCACTACACTGACCACTATACTGTCCACTACATTGACCTTCCTGTCCACTACACTGACCACTATACTGTCCACTACACTGACCTTCCTGTCCACTACACTGACTTTCCTGTCCACTACACTGACCTTCCTATCCACTACACTGACATTCCTATCCACCACACTGACATTCCTATCCCCTACACTGACCTTCCTATCCACTACACTGACCACTATACTGTCCACTTCACTGACCACTATGCTGTCTACTACACTGACCTTCCTGTCCACTACACTGACCACTACACTGACCTACCTGTCCACTACACTGACCACTATACTGTCCACTACACTAGCCTACTTGTCCACTACACTGACCACTATACTGTCCACTACATTGACCTTCCTGACCACTACACTGACCTTCCTATCCACTACACTGACCTTCCTATCCACTACACTGACCTTCCTGTCCACTACACTGACTTTCCTGTCCACTACACTGACCTTCCTATCCACTACACTGACCACTATACTGTCCACTACATTGACCTTCCTGTCCACTACACTGACCACTATACTGTCCACTACACTGGCCTACCTGTCCACTACACTGGCCTACCTGTCCACTACACTGACCACTATACTGTCCACTACACTGACCACTATACTGTCCACTACACTGACCACTATACTGTCCACTACACTGACCACTATACTGTCCACTACACTGACCACTATACTGTCCACTACACTGACCACTATACTGTCCACTTCACTGACCTACCTGTCCACTACACTGACCACTATGCTGTCCACTACACTGACCTTCCTGTCCACTACACTGACCTTCCTGTCCACTACACTGACCTTCCTGTCCACTACACTGACCACTACACTGACCAATATACTGTCCACTACACTAGCCTACTTGTCCACTACACTGACCACTATACTGTCCACTACATTGACCTTCCTGTCCACTACACTGACCACTATACTGTCCACTACACTGACCTTCCTATCCACTACACTGACCTTCCTATCCACTACACTGACTTTCCTGTCCACTACACTGACTTTCCTGTCCACTACACTGACTTTCCTGTCCACTACACTGACATTCCTATCCACCACACTGACCTTCCTATCCCCTACACTGACCTTCCTATCCACTACACTGACCACTATACTGTCCACTTCACTGACCACTATGCTGTCTACTACACTGACCTTCCTGTCCACTACACTGACCACTGCACTGACCTACCTGTCCACTACACTGACCACTATACTGTCCACTACACTAGCCTACTTGTCCACTACACTGACCACTATACTGTCCACTACATTGACCTTCCTGTCCACTACACTGACCACTACACTGACCTTCCTGTCCACTACACTGACCTTCCTGTCCACTACACTGACTTTCCTGTCCACTACACTGACCTTCCTATCCACTACACTGACCACTATACTGTCCACTACACTGAACTTCCTGTCCACTATACTGTCCACTACACTGAACTTCCTGTCCACTATACTGTCCACTACACTGACCTACCTGTCCACTACACTGACCAGCATACTGTCCACTACACTGACCTACCTGTCCACTATACTGTTCACTACACTGAGCCCCCTGACCATTATAACCTACCTGACCTTTATCCTGACCCACCTGCCCACTACACTACCACTACGGTCTACTACACTGACCTACCTGTCCACTACACTGACCACTATGCTGTCCACTACACTGACCTTCCTGTCCACTACACTGACCACTTCACTGACCTACCTGTCCACTTCACTGACCTACCTGTCCACTACACTGACCACTATGCTGTCCACTAGCCTGCCACACATTGCGGATTGTCACTTGCCACGTCACCTGCCACACATTGCGGATTGTCACTTGCCACGTCGCCTGCCACACATTGCGGATTGTCACTTGCCACGTCGCCTGCCACACATTGCGGATTGCCACTTGCCACGTCGCCTGCCACACATTGCGGATTGCCACTTGCCACGTCACCTGCCACACATTGCTGATTGTCACTTGCCACGTAGCCTGCCACACATTGCGGATTGTCACTTGCCACGTCACCTGCCACACATTGCGGATTGTCACTTGCCACGTCGCCTGCCACACATTGCGGATTGTCACTTGCCACGTCGCCTGCCACACATTGCGGATTGCCACTTGCCACGTCGCCTGCCACACATTGCGGATTGCCACTTGCCACGTCACCTGCCACACATTGCTGATTGTCACTTGCCACGTAGCCTGCCACACATTGCGGATTGTCACCTACTGTGTCACTTTTCTGCTAAGGTGTTATTTTGTTGAGTCCAGAGTGAAGAGAGATGATGTAAACTCTCTGCTGCACACAGCTTCCCGCACAGTGAGGGCGGAATTGGAGGGATGCAGGGCAGTGAGAGATGATGTAATCTCCCTGCTCCCCTGCCCGCTGGTTTCCTGATTGGCCAGCAGCCCTCCTAAGCCACCCAGCTGCCCCCTCTCACCCGTCCACTCAGCGCAGTCACCCGCGGAACCGGCCGCGCTGGCACCCGCTGGCACCCGCGGAACCGGCCGCGCTGGCACCCGCGGAACCGGCCGCGCTGGCACCCGCGGAACCGGCCGCACTGGCACCTGCTGGCCATATTCTCGGAGGGGGCAATTGCCCCGTTGCCCCCCCCCCCCCCCCTGGATCCGCCGCTGCCTGGACAATGGTTTCACTCAACCTCAACCAGAGATGTCAAAAAGGAGGAAAGAGTTTGTTTGTTTTGTCCCATAAATACATTACATTCACAGTATATTTACTAAAGGTCTTAATTTCTTATATTGATAATGTTATTATAGGGCTTATGGCGCTACCTATACCAGAATTACTAATTTATCTATAATATAATACCTAGGTTATATTTCCCAGTGCTCGTGCCAGTGTATAAACAATGGAATTAGCTTATCCACACACCACGTTACCAGTCATATATGCACTGTACTATTGTAAAGGAGATAGCAACCCAAAAAAGAAGAAAAGGAAGGGGAAGGAAGCGCAAATCAATATCTTATATGAAGACAGAATCCCTAACAAAACGCCCCTTTAATGCTAATGCGTGCTCACTTCCCACCTACCCCCTTTATGTACACCCCTCTGTGGTGCGCCCAAAATGTATTGTACCCGAGGTGGGTAATGGGCGTAAACTAAGTAAGTATTCATTATTCCTTAACGGTAGGAGAAGTCTGGCTGAGTGATGCACAAGGAACTAGGAAGAGCTGTGGAGAAAATAGGACAGGGGAAACGTTGTACGCCGGGACTGCAGACCAGAATACAGGAAACACCTGCCCGATGATCATCATTTGAAAAGGAGCGCCATCTGGGTACCAACTACACAGCAAGGAGGTGGAAGTATTTGATACAGGGCGTACACAGGCGGAGATACTACATGCCTGTAACCCCTTAGGGGGAGAGGAATCTGGTGAGTGGGGACCCAAAGGGGCACGAGCACAGAAGTCACAGAAGGATTTATGTGAACACAAAATTCACCTTTGCTTCCCTTTTTTTGAGGCATCCGGAACTTCATGAGACATTTATTGAACTTTATATATACAGCTTTCACTGAGCACTTTTTGGGACATTACTGTTGTATATTTTAGCAAACTTTATAATCTTTGCACTTGATTATTGTGGATTGCTGTTTAGTATAGACAACCTAATACGGTTGTCTGTATGGTTTAAAATATTGTTGCAATTATCGTTTTTTCTGCACTGTAGCTTTTATATTTTTTTGCATGGGTCTAGTGTATATTTTTTCTGACGTTTTTTTGCACGTATTGCACTTTAGCACTATTTGCACCTTGAGGACACTTTATTAGTTTATAATATTTTCTAATGGCGTTGGATTCTGAAGTATCTGTGAGATAAGGATCTGGAGTTTGTACTACATCAGATACAATAGAACGTTCATGTGGACATAACCTATATCCTTCCTGTAAGAATACACTATTTTCATTATTTTTTTATTTTTCACATTTCACCACTTATATTTGAAGGAATACTTATTTAGTTTACGCCCATTACCCACCTCGGGTACAATACATTTTGGGCACACCACAGAGGGGGTGTACATAAAGGGGGTAGGTGGGAAGTGAGCACGCATTAGCATTAAAGGGGCCTTTTGTTAGGGATTCTGTCTTCATATAAGATATTGATTTGAGCCTCCTTCCCCTTCCTTTTTCTTCTTTTTTGGGTTGCTATCTCCTTTACAATAGTACAGTGCATATATGACTGGTAACGTGGTGTGTGGATAAACTAATTCCATTGTTTATACACTGGCACACGCACTGGGAAATATAACCTGGGTATTATATTATAGATAAATTAGTCATTCTGGTATAGGTAGCGCCATAAGCCCTATAATAACATTATAAATAGCTAAACAGCCATAGCTCCCTAGCAGGGGCTGAGGGATTAGAGTGTGGCAGCAACCTAAAAATATTCTGCTTCCTAAGCACGGCTATTATATATTTTTTCTTAATTTCTTATAACCAGGAAAGTACACAATATAGGGACAGCACACCAAAGAGTTATGAAGGCAGGTGATCACCAGATCACCGTAATGCCGCGTACACATGATCTGTGTGCTAGTCCACCAGACTTTTGAAATTAAGGGACTTGCCCACACACGGAGAAAAGTCCATTCCTTTTAAACGTGGCTCCAGGTAGATAGGACTAGCAAAGGAAATTAATGTTGCCGCCTCCATTGGCGAGATTGAAGCAGAGCTCCCCTTCCCCAAAGCACCCCCCCCATGTTGAGGGCTCGCTGCCTTTTATGGCTCAGGAGGGGGGGCACTCGCTTGTCCCCACCTCCTTTCCTGACCGGCTGGGCTGCGTGCTTGGATAAGGGTCTGATATGGACTTTGGGGGACCCCCACGCCGTTTTTTCGGTGTAGAGATTCCCCTTTAAATCCATACCAGGTGACGGGGCTAGCTAGGTGTCAATCTCGCTGATGGAGGCGGCGACATTCACTTCCTTCGCTAGTTCCGTCTACCTGGAGCCACGTTCAAAATGTATAGACTTTACTCTGTGTGTGGGCGAGTCATATCAAAAGTCTGACGGACTCCCGCCATAGTCCGGCGAATTGTCCGCCGGACCTAGTCCACTGGAATAGTCCGGTCGTGTGTGGGCAAGTCCGCTCATTCAGAAAGTCCGGTGGACCTTTGCTGCAAAGTCGGCGGGTTGTCCGCCGGATAGCCCGATCGTGTGTACACGGCATTGTATTAAACATATTAAAATACAGTTCATAATAATAACAGATTCAATTATAGGACAATCAGAATTCCAATCATGTAACTGAAGGGTTAATGGTTTCAATGTCTGTTCTAATGTCTGTTCTGTTCATCTGTATTCTTGCTAAAATATGTTAACTAATGAGATAAGAATGGTGGTAAACAGCTATTATTTTGGAATACTTGGGAACACTCTGAAATGACATTTAGACATATGCAGACGTATGCCTGTCTCACTGAAAATATGATGAAGTTGCATATTGTGTGGAGAAAAAGATGTATTATTAAAGATTATTTTGCCCTTTTTTTAATCAAGCTTTGAATGTATTGTAACCCACCCTTTTTAATTTCTTATAAAACCATGGCCCAGTGGCCATATTAAATGAGTGAGTATATTTTGATTTCATGTTCTGTGCAAGTCAATCTGTACTTCTGGAATTCTGGTGGGAGCCATTGAGCGGTGTGTCACGGTCCCTTAGAGCCTGGTGGTAGCGTTGTGGGATTGCAAGATTATCTAAGGTGAGCGAATTGTACCTGATTTTTGCCACATTCTATCACTTCAGCTCTGGTCAGTTTGCAAAAAATAAAAAAGAAGGGTATAAGTAGGGTGGCAGAAGGGGCCAGGATTCGTTCTGTACGAATCAGAGATCTGTTATGGCTATAGCTCAGATCATATTAGGTTATTCGGTTGCACTCTGCATTAAGACTTAGTAATGGGTTAAGTTGTGTTGACTATTGCAGGAGGTTGCACCAGGTGCCGTGTTCTGCACAACTCAAAAACACACTATTTGACCACATCCTCTGTCGCTGCTACCTAAAATTGGGCAATGACAGAAGGCCCCTCTGAAAGAAATATATGTCCTTATGTCACTCCTCAAATCAAAAGAGGCCAAAGCCGTAGCCCAAATAACATATAGACAAAAAAGTTTTTTTCTCTCCTACTGTTGTGCCCCACTATTAAAAGTAGCGCTCCAACAACAGGAAAGAATAGTAGCTACCTATGGCATCGGCGGACACATAAGACATATAACTTATATCAAAAATATTTATTTCTCTCCAAAATACATAAAAATTATAGTTGACCCAAATTTGATTATATCACAGAAATCGATCCTAAGTGCTTCTACAAAATGATCCAATATATCAAAGGATCATCCCTATCAACATAAATAAAACACCCTGACAACAAAAAACACGAAAAACACATACATACATGCAACAATAGATGGATGAGGCGCCTCTGTGGCCATACTCGGCATATCGTCAGGTGTAAGATTTAATTGTAGCAAATCATACTTCATAGTAAAGAAAAGAAAACGGAAAATCGGCATGTGTATAGTCACATATGTAGCAGTAATCAATGATGAGGGTAGCTATTACAAGATACACAATCTTTCCTACTTATTCAGTCCCCTATATAGTTTGCATAGCTAGACTCTCTGGAAAAAAGGGAAGCCGTTAAGATACCACAGATTTACGGCAGTTCATGCTCCATTAACAGGTTCCGGACCAGCGCACGCCGATGTACGTCGGCAGAATGGCACGGGCAGGCATATTGGCGTACAGGTACGTCCAATCTTCAATGCCGCCCTGCCATCGTGAGCGCGCCGCCGCGCTCGCGTGCTGGTCGGGACCCCCGTGAGTCTGGTCGCGGATCCCGCGGACTCTATAGCCGCGGGCATACCCACGATCGTCTCACGGGACGGCTGAACGGAAAAATGCCGCTGTAAACAGCATCTCCCCGTTCTGCCTAGCAACAAGTGACGCTGATCTCTGCTCCATGTGATTGGAGCAGAGATCAGTGTTCACTAAATGAAAGCCCAGCCCCCCATAGTTAGTAACACACCCCTAGGAACACTTAACCCCTACACTGCCACCCACTGGTTAACCCCTTCACTGCCAGTGTCATTTACACAGGAATCACTGCATTTATATAGCAGTGATTGCTGTATATCAAAAAAATGTGAAAATTTGATTGATATTTATATTTGCTCTAGCGCCCCTATCATCAGTATATCTTCAGCATGACAAGTTTTTTTCTTGTTCTTTTAGGGAGCAGCTATTAGTTGTTTGATTCAACATATTTGATTCACTGACTATTGGTCAATTTGATATCTTTTTTATTATTTTTTGTGGCACGGAGTTTATTAGTTGCTGTGTATCAGCTACTTTTTTTCACAGTGATTGCTGTATAACTGACAATGGTCCCAAAAATATCCGATGTGTCTGCCATAATGTCGCAGTCACAATAAAAATCGCTGATCGCCGCCATTACTAGTAAAAAAAATAATAATAAAAAATTAATAAAAATGCCATAAAACTATCCCTATTTTGTAAACGCTATAACTTTTGCGCAAACCAATCAATAATCGCTTATTGCGATTTTTTTCTAACCAAAAATATGTAGAAGAATACGTATCGGCCTAAACAGAGGGAAAAAAATGCTTTTTATATATTTTTGGGGGATATTTATTATAACAAAAAGTAAAAAATAATGCTTTTTTTTTTCAAAATTGGCGCTCTATTTTTGTTTATAGCGCAAAATATTAAAACCGCAGGGGTGATCAAATACACCAAAAAAAAGCTCTATTTGTGGGGAAAAAAGGACGTCAATTTTGTTTGGGAGCCACGTCACACGACCGCGCAATTGTCAGTTAAATCGACGCAGTGCCGAATCGCAAAAAGTGGTCTGGTCTTTGGCCAGCAAAATGGTCCGGGCCGTAAGTGGTTAAAGTGCATCTGATAAATTCAATTAGTTATATTTTGTTTGTAGATCTTGTTCCACATAACCACTTTATATACGATCTAAGAAATCCCAGCAAGGTCTTTAATCATACAGAGTCCTTTTTTCCATCTTTAGCCTTTTACACAGGGAAAGCCGTCTGGCAATCAGTGCTGGTGACACACCGTTTAGTAGCAATCAGTTGATTAAATCCAACCTCAGTCATTCATTCAATTATAATGCGCCACAAAACTGATTTTTTCAGCACATGTCAGACGTTTCAGAATGGTGTAGATGTTACCAGAGATCTTATATGCTCATGGTCTCCGCAATATATGTGAATGTGTGCTCTGACACTGCACGCACATAGGGAATGTGAAAAGAAGTAATTTGGAACGGTGGCTTCTCTGCATCCTTACAGAGTGTTTAAAGTTTGATTGGAAATGGGTTCCCAAAACTGTAAAGATGCTCCTCCTGTTTATCAAGAAAATTGTAGGGATTGTGTGGGCAGAGTGTCATAAACAGGTTATTATGTGGACCTTTGGGTTCCATATTTGGTGGGCTGGACGAAGGCCATGGGAAGTGATAATCCGTTTCGCCCAGAAGTGTCAAACGGTGAAGTTCACATGAAAATGTTGAAAGATTTGTGTCTCATAAAGTTTTTTTACATTTTTTGGACCCTATCCTGGGTGGGACATGAGATACATGAGTGGGGGAGATATAAATTGGTTGAATAGTGTTCCTTTGTGGAAGGCAATGCCTCCACCAGAGGATACTAGCAAGCGAAAGAGGAGGAAAGATAAAAAGAAAAGTAGAAAGATAGTAAGTGATCAGCCTAGTCCGCCCAGCCCACAGCTTGAGATAAAGGTATTGCCCTGTTTTCATACAAACTCCTTCTGTACTCCAGCACAGGTACTTTGGGATATTGTCAGATCTGTCCTAGTTTGGGTAGAGCTGACTTGGATGTTTTAGTTACAGAACATCCATTCCCTGCTGCCTCAACCCCTCTAGAACGACAGAATGTCCTGCCACTGGTACTCATGGTGGTCCCACCACTGCCAGTCCAGATCCAGGACCAGGAAGAAAGGCTAGATGGTGGTGTCCAAGCCAGGGGAGGAAAATCCTCTGACCCAGCTGAAGTACACCTAAAAGAACAGCAGAGAAATGAGGTACCATTGGAACCCCCGCTTCCACCCCCATCTTTTCGGAAAGGGATTTGTTTTAAGACCTCTCTCATTGGAAAGGCACTGCTCCAATATTTCATTTTTTTTTCACAAGAAAAGATTGACGGTATCAGATTTTTGATGCAATCTTTCCTGCGGCAGGGGATATTAAGAGTGATTTTTTTTAAATTCTGTGCCCAAAGCAGATGGTACTCACAGATCTGTTCAGGTTTTGAGAGAAATTAATAATTTTGTAGTACCGATAGCCCCAATTGTCCCAGATGTATTGTCACTGAGTATGTCTATAGCTCACAGTGCCAGAGTTTTCCTGTCATTGATTTAAGTAATGTTTTTTCCATCCTTGTTGACGAGGATACACAACTGCTTATGTTTTTTTTCCTGTTTTAAAGAGTCCAGTATACCTGGGCTGTTTGCCTTAAGGCTATGTTGACTCACCTGTAGTCCACTCAATAGCGCTCCATGAAACTCTACGCTCATGGTCAGCTGAAAATGGTTCTGTCCTCCTTAAGTATGTCAATGACTTACTGTTGGGTAGTCCCTCCCTGATGGCTTCTCAGTTAGACACTGTTGATTTTGTTGACTTGTCTGTATAAAGAAGGTCATAACGTCTCCCAGTCCAAGGTCCATCTCTGTCTCTCACAGGTCAAGTATTTGGAGTTTGCGCTCACCCCCAGGGAATGCAAAATAAGCTCTGCAAAGGTTACGGCTGTCATAGGAGTGGCACGCCCACTAAACAAGAGACATGCTGTTCTCTTCAGATATGATTGGTTACTGCCACCAAAAGATACCTGACTGTTCCCATTTTTAACATGCTCAGTTGCCCCTTGTGCACAAATAACAATGCACATGGAGTCCCAACCCCGGGGCAGTAACCATTTCAGGTTGTTAACCTTATGCAAGCATGTATTTTCTTATCATCCCAATTCACCAGGTCTGGGGGTCTTGTCTAAGTGCTTTGTGTGAGCATGTTAAAAATGGGAACAGTCAGGTATCTATTGGCAGCAGTAATCAATCGTACCTGAAGAGAACAGCCGTAACCCTTGCAGAGCTTGCTTTGCATTCCCTGGGGATGAGTGTGAACCCCAAATACTCGACCTGTGAGAGGCAGAGCTGGACCTTGGACTGGGAGACCTTATACAGCCAATTCAACCATGGCAGCCATCCTAGTCCAAGACCATAGGAGTAAGCTGAGACCTGTAGTCTTTGTTTTGCCAAAGTAGTTCTAGTTCCGGTACAAGGCATGCCTACTTGTCTGCGCGCCCTAGAGTATTATTTTTGTTTAAGAGTCTGAGCACTCAATATGTGTCCGTTAAGAGGCTTACTGGAAATGTGGTTATTCTCCTCTCCACCGCAGTTCTGACCGTTGGTTTTGTTTCGCCCACCTAGAGACTGGCTCCTGTTCTGAGTACCATGTTTGGTTTGAACGGAGAGGTGGATGAGGTGGTGGAACAATATGTCTGATCTAGTGTTTTATCGTGAAGATTACTCTATTGGTTATGCTCCCTGATGTCATTCTGGAGGCCAAGCCATGTAATGTCCCGTCCGCACAGGTGACAGAAGGTGGTGACATTAACAAGAGTTTATACATATTATTCTATATCACAAATATGCTGATAGAGTTGTCCGTGATCAAGGATGCATCTAGAAGCACAGAAATTTTGTAGCAGCAGATGGCAAATCAATTGCCCATTCTGCTCTTATAAATGATCTCTTAAAAGCCACACAATACCCCTCACAGCTGGCCAATATTCACTGCAGGATACACAAGGGCACTGGGAATATCTATAAATCTTTTATATTGATCTTCACAAGGTTTGGAAATTACTCCAGAAGGGGTCATTCCCAAACGAGGGAGGTAGGTACACCTCGGAGCACTATGGAATGGGACAGAGGGGAGATAAACTGCAAAGGTTTTAACGGTTTTACATGTAAATTTTTTTGTGTATAGAGAGAAATTATAAAGAGATGGGGCTGTCCATTGTGGATCAAGACAGACAATGGGCCAGATTTCATTTCTAAGGACAAGATTAGAGAAGCTACTGGGAGCACATTTGCCAAGTGGGAAATTGTGCTGCCAGCAATGCTAGCAGGTTTAAAAATTACATCTGCTGAATGAAATATTTAAGCTGTCACCATTTGAAGTGATTGTGGGGAGATCATTTCTAATACCCTGGGCAAAATTCTCACCTGTTTCCATGATTTGAAATTGATTCAAAAAGAGTATTGTAGAAAATTGGGTTAGACTTTGAATGGCATCTATGGTGATGTATCTGTCTCTTCACAGAAATCAACACACCCTTTCCAACCAGGAGATGTGGTAGTGATAAAAGCAACTGAATAAAGTCAAGGGATCTGGATTCCCCTTTGGACCACAGACAATGGTGATTAGAGTCACCAGAACAGCAGAGGGAACAGTGTCCCCAATGGATCCAAGCGATAAGATTAAAGAGAGTAACAAAGAGGTGAATCAGATGATACAAGACCCCTGAAGGGAGACTACAGACCACCCAAAAGAAGACACAGAAGAAGTCCTGGCTACTGTCTCCCCAAACTTCTGGGAAAACACTTTGTGGATTTAGCCTCCTGATCCTGGCGGTATTCCTGCCAACATGGATCATAACAAACTGTGTCTATCATCCAGAGGACTTAGGCCCATTTAGGCCTATGTGTTTTGAGGACAATTACCGTATGAATGAGTCAAAATTGCCCATGACACACACTGTTGCTCATGACACTATGAACAAGTCACACTAAATGCAGAAAAAAAATATAAAGACAATTTCATTTTATGACACTTTAGGAGTACCCTATTTTTATTCTGGGGTAACAAAGGAGAGTTTTGTGAAGAGTGATTTAACCCGCACGCAGGGAAATTTTACTTGTTTGCCTAATGACTCATGTACAATTTTTTGTACTATGGTACCCCATGACTGGATAGTGTTGGAAGTAGTTGTAAACATAGTTACATAGTTAGTCAGGTTGAAAAAAGACACAAGTCCATCCAGTTCAACCACAAAAAAAAATATATATATATAATAAATATCATACCAGCCCATATACCCAATTCTATACCCACAGTTGATCCAGAGGAAGGCAAAAAAAAAAACAGCAGAGCATGATCCAATTTGCTAAAGCAGGGGAAAAATTTCCTTCCTGATCCCCCGAGAGGCAATCGGATTTTCCCCGGATCAACCTTGAAGGGATATTTAGCTTAACCGCTTTCATTCTTTAAGAAATTTGGTTTCCATTTTGTGTCTCTCTCTAACATCCAAATTTGGATGTTTGCAAGGGAAAATTGTAAGACTTTGTCAGGTGTCCTCACTCAGGAGCATGGAGGCAAGTTGCGCCCTTTTGTTTTTTTTCTCCTCAAAGATGGTTCCGGTGCAGGTTCAGGGCATGCCTGTGTGTCTCAGAGCTCTCGCGTCCTGTGCGGTGATGGTTCAGATGACCACTTCTTTCACTCTGGGGCACGACACCACACTTCACACCACCAACAATGTATCAATGTACATACACAGCACATGTCTGCTCAGAGGTTGAGCGGCTATGATGTGATCGTGCTGTCTAATCCAAAATTGCACATCAAATATGCTTCTCCCACTGCAGGACTAGCACCAATCTTAAATGCCCTTTAGAATTAAAATGAGAACAGGATGAGGTTGTGCCACAACATGATTGCATAAACCTCATTCACCAGGACACATCACCCAGGTCTGATTTATCTTTCACAGCACTGCAGAGCACACACAGTCCAACAAAAAGATAGCCAAGGGAAATGCTCTGGCTGCTTTAGCTGCTAAACAAGCTGCTATTTCACAAAATGCACAGATTTAAATGCCCATGCTAGCCCCAGAATTGCCCTTCTTTGATCATGTTCTTTCAGATTTGCAGGGATGTGCAGAAGAAGCTGATCTCAGAGATTGGGACAAAATAGGTGTGCAGAAAGATCCAAAGACTGGACTTCTCTGCAAAGAGGGGAAGCCATGTATACCAGTAGCTAGTGCATCACTTTTTATTTCCCAGTACCATGGAACAGGTCACAGAGGCTGGAAAGCCACTCGTGAACTTTTGGAGAAAGATTTTTTTTTTTTTTCAGAACTTTCCTGGAGGGTTAAAGATTATGTATCAAGATGCATCACATGTATCAAGAGCAACCCACACAAGGCCAAACACTTGTTGCCTTATGAGTTTATGTGAAATCTTCATTAATATCTGTAAAATATTGTAATTAGAAATAGATCTCATTTGGCTTTCATCTATGAAAGCCAGGTAACATGCCTCCCCCCCCCAGGGGCTTGATAAGAGCAGACAATGCGGGGCCGAGACTTGTATACACCATATGGAGAAGCCACTCCCATTGTTCTACACCTACTCACTTCAAAGGACCCCATGCTGGGGTAGACAATGAGGAGAGTCCAACCATAAACATTGCTTAAGTTCCTGGGGAAATCCAATTCAGTCTTCTGTTTAAGAATAGTCACAAGGATTTGCATGAAAGGGGGCCGACTTATGTAGTGAGCCATCCAATCATGATCCAAGCTAAGGCAGCCAATGGGGAATCAGCATGAAGGGATTTACCCAAAGCCAAAGGGATGGAACAGTCTCTTTTTGGGAAGCAGTGGTCACGAGTGGAACTCTGTAAGGATGGGTAATTATGGTTAAGGTGTGGCTTGTAACTAAATATGCTTGTATGCTTGTGACTAAATATACTGTCTTAGAGAATATACTTTGTATTCCTGCATGTAACTAGTATATTTCAACCTAGTATTTTCTTCCTGGATGTAAGACCTTAGACTATAGATATTTTCTGTGTATATCCGATAGACTTGTAACTTACTCTAATAAATGGTGTTATGTTAAACCTTTCTTTTCCTGGTCAATAGGATTCTCTTTTAAACCCATATCATATCTTCTGATTAATAAATCAGAAATATAGATTTTAAAGGTTAACACACTCCTTTTACACATTTGCAGATTGACTTCACACACATGCCCAAACTAGGCAAACGACAGAAATATCTTTTGGTAATTGTGAACATGTTCTCAAGATGAGTTGAACTTTTTGTAACCACAAAAGAAGATGCACAAACAGTAGTGAGGATCCTCATTCAGGAAATCATTCCTCGATGGGGATGCCCACTTCAAATAAATTCAGAGAATGGACCTACATTTGTATCAAGGGTCTGCCAGGACTTGGTAAAAATTCTCAAGATAGAATGGAAGTTTCACCTTCCCTACCACCCTCAAAGCTCAGGGATAATAGAAAATGAATGAACAGAACAATTAAAATGACAAAATAAGGAAGGCCACAGGAGGAACCTTTACCAACTGGAAAAAGGTCCTCCTAGCAGTCCTGGCAGAAATACGAATAACCCCTTCCAAGACAACAGGGTATTCACCTTCTGAAGTCTTGATGGGTCTACCTTTCCCCACCTCATGGGCTAGAGCACCTTTAATGATAGAAAAGGGAGATTTAGACTTAATACAGGAAGAATATGTAAGGAAATTGGTTGAAACATTGGATACAGTTGAGAGAAATGTTGCTCGCACCTCTCCTTTTTCTTCACAGGAAGCTACTCACCTCTTCAAGGTGGGAGACACCGTCGTGGTCCAATAGCTGAACAGAAGTAAGAAGCAAGAGTATCCCTTTGAACCTCCTACCACAGTGGTTGCAGTGACCAGAACAGCCATCCCAGTGGAAAATTGCCAGTCCTGGATCCATGCCAACAGAATGAAAAAGGTTGCCCAAAGCCCCAAAAGCAGGAAGGAGATTTTGGATACAGAAGGCCCTCAAGCAGAAGTCCAAGCAGAGGAAGGAGGAGTTCCTGGGAAAGCAGGTCCGGCCAGAGAAGATGACCTCGCTTATTTCACCACAGACTTCTGGCAAGGCATTTTGCCTCCTGATCTCTCTGACAGTGTTCCTACCCACCTGAAGATTTGGGTGCAATTAAAAGTATCTGTGGGAACACACACACATACACACGAGAACATTACAGTGACACAAGTTAGAATCAAGAGAGAGACTGGAGATAGTTTTACTGATAAGATGCTTTTGCTAAAATTTAAGTATGCTTATGCTCGGGAAAAAATCAGGGTATGAAGAATGTAGGATATGTAACAAATTACATCCTAGCACTGCCTGAATTCCCCTTTTGTCTGTACCTTTAAGTATTTCCTCCTTTCTCAAGGAGACTCCTCCTGTATTCCTGACTAACATATTCACTCTGTACATAAACAACTTTGTTACCTTTCCAATAGCAGGTAGAAGTCATTCCCCTGATTGGTGTTTTAATTTAGGGAATGAGACACAGACTAACCCTTCTTTCTGCAGCAGGTCAATATTTAACATCTCCATGTGGGAATCCAGAGTCTCTGCCCCTGCCTGCTCACTGTTTCAAATATCTGACCCAGGGCTAAATCATACTTTACATAACTTTTCTTCTTTCCCTGAAAATCTAGGTGAAATATTGCAACAATTTATCGTGACACAGGACAAGTACACTCATGAGATTGTCGCTAAGAGACCTTTTGCACTAGGACAAAGTATTTATGTATGTTGTGGGAAAGTGTGTTATCCCTGGGTTCCCCTTCGTGTTAAGGAATGGTGTTACCTTGCATACTTGGTACCTGTCATGGGAGTGGTAGGGGATGATAAAAGGGGACATCCCTTAGAGGTCAGCTCCAGCAGGAAGCTAGGGTCATTGCTAAAACATGGGCTTGGAGGTATATTTTAATGGTTAAAAGACATTGTCCTTGTTATGATATTTATCCTTGCTCTGATTCTTTACCTCTGCTTTAAGTGTTGCACTTGCATAGTTGCACGCCTTCAATCTCCTGATGATAAGGTTCTATCCTACATGAAGAGTCATCAGGCAATCAATGCCACAATCCCAAAGAAGTAATAAAACACAACACAGAATGTAGAGATCATCTTATATGATCTAAGAGGGGATTGAAGGGATATTTAGCTTAACCGCTTTCATTCTTTAAGAAATTTGGTTTCCATTTTGTGTCTCTCCTTAACATCCACCTCACAAAATGTATGCTCAAGTTTTGCTAGTCTAGTTTTGTTTCCCATGTTACTGTTATCTTATTGAGTTGTTTTGTTTCTTGGAAAGCACATGATTTTGAGGAATTGCTAGTTTCACTTTTATTGTAGGCTGTACTTGTATATGATTGGATAATCTGTATGACATGTTCAAAGGATGGTACTTTCTGAAAGCCCCCTTTAAATATTCACACCAAAGAATAAAGATTAGATTTGCTCGGAGAGACTTTGTTGTTTTGTATCATTGTCTCAATGGGCTAATCTCCCAGGCCTGTGTGGGTGATTGAACATCACATTTTGACAGACATGAAGGGGTTAAGAAATACATTTTAGACAATCTACATTCCCTTCAAACCTTACCTATAAATGTTAGTACCCAGTTATATTATGTACACTTAGGAAATAATCCAGGCCTTTCTTAAAGCAATCCACTGAGCTGGCCATAACCACCTCTGCAGGGAGTCTATTCCACATTTTCACAGCTCTTACTGTAAAGAAACCTTTCCGTATTTGGAGATGAAATCTCTTTTCCTCTAGATGTAAAGAATGCCCCCTTGTCCTCTTTGTTGACTTTAAAGTGAATAACTCGACACCAAGTTCCCTATATGGACCCCTTATATATTTGTTGATCATATCCTCCCTTAATCTCCTCTTATCAAGAGTGAATAAATTCAGTTCCTCTAATCTTTCCTCATAGCTGAGTTCCTCCATGCCTCTTATCAGTTTGGTTGCCCTTCTCTGCACTTTCTCCAGTTCACCGATATCCTTTTTGAGAACTGGTGCCCAAAACTGAACTGCATATTCCAGATGAGGTCTTACTAATGATTTGAACAGGGGCAAAATTATATCTCTCTCTCTGGAGTACATACCTCTCTTAATACAGGAAAGGACTTTTCTCGCTTTGGAAACCGCAGCTTGGCATTGCATGCTATTATTGAGCTTATGATCTACCAAAACCCCCAGATCCTTCTCCACTAAGGATTCCCCCAGTTGTACTCCCCCTAGTATGTATGATGCATGCATATTCTTAGCCCCCAAGTGCATAACTTTACATTTCTCAACATTAAACCTCATCTGCCACATAGTCGCCCAATTAGACAGAGCATTGAGGTCGGCTTGTAAATTGGAGACATCTTGTAAGGACGTTATTCCACTGCATAGCTTGGTGTCATCTGCAAACACGGAAATGTTACTTTTGATCCCAGACCCAATATCATTTATAAAGATATTAAAAAGTAAGGGTCCCAACACTGAACCTTGGGGTACACCACTGATAACCTTAGACCATTCAGAGTAAGAATCATTAACCACTACTCTCTGAATTCTGTCTTTTAGCCAGTTTTCTATCCATTTACAAATTGATATTTCCAAACCTGTAGACTTTACCTTACACATGAGCCATGTGTGCGGAACTGTATCGAACACTTTTGCAAAATCCAAATATATCACGTCCACCGCCACCCCTCTGTCCAAGGTTTTACTTACCACTTCATAAAAAGAAATCAGGTTTGTCTGACAACTTCTGTCTTTCATGAATCCATGCTGTCTGTTGCTCAAAATATTTTTTTCCTGCAAGAACTCGTCTATGTGGTCTCCATATCCCTCCAGTATCTTCCCAACTATAGAAGTTAAACTAACGGGTCTATAATTACTTGGTAAAGACTTTGTTCCCTTTTTAAATATAGGCACCACATTGGCCCTGCGCCAATCCAGTGGTACTATTCCTGTCATTAATGAGTCCCTAAAAATTAGATACAATGGCTCAATTCTTTTAGGATCCGTGGGTGGATGCCATCAGGTCCAGGTGCTTTATCCACCTTTATTCTGTCCAAATATTTCTGGACCATATCACTTTTGAGCCATTGTGGATTTGGGGCTGCGTCAGTACCACCCCCATTATGGACATGAGCTCCCCTATGCTCCTTTGTATACACAGAGCTGAAGAAAGTATTTAATAAGTTAGCCTTCTCTTTGTCCCCAGTCACCCACTCCAGATTATTTTGCAAAGGGCCTACATGCTCAGACTTAACCTTTTTACTAATAATATATTTGAAGATTTTTTTGGGGTTTGTCCTACTATCTTTGGCAATCTGTCTTTCACTTTGAATTTTTGCATCCTTGATTTCCTTTTTACATATTCTGTTATATTCCTTGTAACATTTAAATGACACTAGCGTTCCTTCATTTTTATATTTTTTAAAAGCTCTTTTTTTATAGTTTATAGCTTTTTTAACTTTGGCCTTGAGCCACATCTGTTTTATTTTTAACCTTTTAAACGTATTGCCCATGGGAATATACTTTGCCGTGAGATCACAAACAGTCTTTTTGAAGAATTCCCATTTCTGTTCTGTGCCCATTGGTGCCAATATTCTCTCCCAGTCCTGGAGAGCAGCCCTCATCCTTGGAAAATTTGCTCTCTTGAAATTAAGTGTTTTTATATCTTTCCCGTATGTGATTTTTGCTTACAGCTAACACCAAATGAAATCATGTTATGGTCACTGCTACCCAGATGTTCCTTTATCTGAACATTAGTAATACGTTCTGCATGGTTTGAGATTACCAGGTCCAACAGAGCATCATTCCTAGTTGGGGCCTCAATAAACTAGACCATAAAATTGTCCTGTAATAGGTTTACAAATTTTTGCCCTTTAACTGTCCCAGCAGTACCATTACCCCAGTCAATTTCTGGGTAGTTAAAATCCCCCATTATTATCACTGTCCCAGCCCTTGCAGCCCTTTCTATCTGTGCAAGGAGCTGAGTCTCCACCTCCTCATTAACATTGTGTGGTCTATAACAAACTCCAATGATTAACTTTGAACTACGCACATCTGTATGCAGTTCTACCCATAATGCCTCAGACTCATCACACTCTCTGTCCACCAGGTCCTCTTTCTCACTCGCTTTGAGATAATTTCTCACATACAGACAGACCCCTCCACCTTTCCTTTTTACTCTGTCTTTCCGAAAGAGTGCATAGCCAGGAATATTAATAGCCCAGTCATGTGAGGAATGAAGCCAAGTTTCAGCAATACCAATTACATCATAGCTCTCCTGATGCACCAGAGCTTCCAACTGGTCACATACTATCCTCTTTGGGTGTTCCAAGATTACAAATAGGACTTGCTACTATATTTACCTTGGGTTTATGTGCTTTGGCTACCCTACCACTAATGCCCCTAATATTACCCTCTGGAATATGCTCCACGCTGACTATCTCTATCTCTGAACCCTCTCCCCCATCGCCTAGTTTAAAAACCCCTCTAACTTTTTGGCCATCCTTAATCCCAGCTGATCTGCACCCTCCTGTGGGGAGTAGTTTTGTTATTTACTAATGCTTCTACGTGTGTGATAAATGTCACCAGAAATTTAACGTTGTATCACTGGAAAAAGTGGAATCATGCTCACCCTTTTCTTCCCTTTTCTATGGAGGAGGTAAAAACCCATATGGGAAGGAAAGCGAGATGGTATGGCCCATAGGTTCCAGTATACTTATAACCAATGATTCAGAAGTTACTAATAGCTCACACTTTGGTGTTGCATATGTATGTGCTAGGTATTTAACTCCTAAAGTAAATAACACCCATGTACCTATAGCTAGTACCTGTGTCCATAGATCTTTAAAAATGTAAAGACAGGGGTAGTGGCGCTACCTGTAGATTGAAGAGCGATCTAGCAATTCACTCTTTACAGGCTGTAAGGACCTCCTTATGCAATATAATTGTGAAAAAATATATAAATGTGAGAAAGATCATAATAAATCCCAGCTCTGGGATAACTGCCTGTATCCTGTAGGGTCAATGAAGTGTCAAAAGACCTCCTCTTAAAACCAACCGCTCATGGATTCCACAGGGGGTTATGTCCTCAGAGCGGCCTGGTACCTGGTGCTAAAACAACAATGGTAAAAAGTGAGTAAATCCCACAGATAGTTATAACATGCCATAAAAAATATAAATTATAACATAAATCCAAAAGAAATCCATAAGTGAACTCCCATGTGTTGGTAATAAACCTAAACCTGTTTGTGAATAGTCAGATGACTAATAAACATGTGAAAGTTCCACATGTATATATATTGTACAGGACGCCAAGGTTGGGTCCTGGATGGGTGCTATGTAGCACCTATATTCGGGTTGTGGTCCCTTTAAGGGAATCTTGGTAGGCTTCAGGGGGTCACCCAAAAATGGGTGAGAAATTCCGGGGATAGTCTTTAGGAGAGGACTAACTCACGGTCCTCTCTATATTAAAAGATAGATAGTTGGGACCCGGAATTTGGGGGGCTCTGAAGTGACATCTGGGTGGAAAAGAGCCTCCCTCCCTAACCACAGGGATTTGGCACACAGGGGGTTAAAGGCCTCCAAGAAGACAGCTCATAATACAGGAAGTAGCAGAGAGGTGGTGGTGAGGAGGAGTAGGAGATTAACACCTGTCAGAGGAGCTGTGTTGCTGAGTTGCTGTGTTGCTGTCTTGGAGGCTACAAAAGATTGCTGTATGGACTCTGAAAACTTTGGGGCGAAGCCCTGACTACAGAACCGTAGGTGCCTTCTTTTCTTGTTCTTTTTGTGTTGAAGATAAGCGGACTTTCATTTACGTTTGGTTTTGTATGCTGAAGAAAAGCCTTATTTTGATTTAATTAAAAATAAAAGTCTTTTGGTTTCACCTTTGACCGGTTTATGCACTTGGTCCCGCGGAGCTAGTATCCCCAAACCTTACAAAATATATATATATATGTTTGTGTGTGTATATATATATATATATATATATATAATATTGTAGAGGGTCAGCCTGGTGCAGGGTTAAGAAGGGGTTCATCGAAGACGGCAGGTATTTCCCCTTCAGACCTGCTTATTGTCAGCTGGGCTGAAAGTGTCAATGTGGAGCTGTTTGAGTAGGGGAGAGAGAGACACAGCAACATGCTGTATGAAAAGGTCCATTGCTGAGTCTGTGTGAAAAGGCAGGGGTCAAGTCCTGGGGAAAAAAGTGTACTCCCACCCAAGATCCACTCCCCCACAAAAAAAAGGTACACTCATATGCATATATATTTCACAGAAAATACAGTACAACATTTATTGTAAAATGCCAGTTTACAAAAACAAAATAAGTTAACTTGTCAAACAGAATAATCAACACAATGGGTGATGATCTTTCCCTCTCAGGGAATTTCTAACACAAATACACCCTGTTCCAAATTCAAATACAGCCCATTAGAAAATATCCCACAAACTAGAATAACGTTGCCCTTGCCGTGCAAGATTATCGGCAATGGATCAAAAAACTCACGGATCAGATCGTTCCTCGGATCAGAGTCACAGATCGGATAATTTTTTCGGATCAGCAAATAAATAATTGAATTTGCAAAAACCTGTGAAAAAGCCACTACCATATAGTCCCCACTGCAATATACATCTCCCCCACTGTAATATACATCTCCCCCACTGTAATATCCATGTCATCTCCCCCAATGTAATATTGGCTGAGCATGGATGGGTATGGCTGGGTATTGGCAGGATAAGTATTGGCAGGGTATAGCAGATTATTGGCAGGGTATTGCAGATTATTGCTGGGTATTGGAGATTATTTCTGGGTATCGCAGATTATTGGCAGGACATTGCTGGGTATTGCAGGGTAAGTATTGCAGAGTATTGTCAGGGTAAGTATTGGTAGGGTAAGTATTGCAGAGTAAGTATTGGCAGGGTATGTATTGCAGAGTATTGTCAGAGTATTGCAGAGTATTGGCAGGGTATTGCAGAGTATTGGCTGGGTAAGTATTGCAGAGTATTGGCCGGGTAAGTATTGCAGAGTATTCGCAGGGTATTGCAGAGTATTGGCAGGGTATGTATTGCAGAGTATTGGCAGGGTATTGCAGAGTATTGGCAGGGTATGTATTGCAAAGTATTGGCAGGGTAAGTATTGCAGAGTATTGAAAGAGTAAGTATTGCAGAGTATTGGCAGGGTATGTATTGCAGAGTATTGGCAGTGTAAGTATTGCAGAGTATTGGCAGTGTAAGTGTTGCAGAGTATTGTCAGAGTAAGTATTGCAGAGTATGTATTGCAGAGTATTGGCAGGGTATGTATTGCAGAGTATTGGCAGGGTGAGTACAGCAGAGAATTGGCAGGGTATGTATTGCAGATTATTGGCAGGGTATGTATTGCAGAGTATTGGCAGGGTAAGTATTGCAGAGTATTGGCAGGGTAATTATTGCAGGGTATTGGCAGGGTATGTATTGCAGAGTATTGGCAGGGTATGTATTGCAGAGTATTGGCAGGGTAAGTATTGCAGAGTATTGGCAGGGTATGTATTGCAGAGTATTGGCAGGGTAAGTACTGCAGAGTATTGGCAGGGTATGTATTGCAGAGTATTGACAGAGTAAGTATTGCAGAGTATTGGCAGGGTATGTAATGCAGAGTATTGGCAGGGTGAGTACAGCAGAGTATTGGCAGGGTATGGCAGAGTATTGGCAGGCTATGTATTGCAGAGCATTGGCAGGGTAACTATTGCAGAGTATTGGCAGGGTATGTATTGCAGAGTATTGGCAGGGTATGTATTGCAGAGTATTGGCAGGGTAAGTATTGCAGAGTATTGGCTGGGTAAGTATTGCAGAGTATTGGCAGGGTAAGTATTGCAGAGTATTGGCAGGGTAATTATTGCAGGGTATTGGCAGGGTATGTATTGCAGAGTATTGGCAGGGTATGTATTGCAGAGTATTGGCAGGGTAAGTATTGCAGAGTATTGGCAGGGTATGTATTGCAGAGTATTGGCAGGGTAAGTACTGCAGAGTATTGGCAGGGTATGGCAGAGTATTGGCAGGCTATGTATTGCAGAGCATTGGCAGGGTAACTATTGCAGAGTATTGGCAGGGTATGTATTGCAGAGTATTGGCAGGGTAAGTATTGCAGAGTATTGGCTGGGTAAGTATTGCAGAGTATTGGCGGGGTAAGTATTGCAGAGTATTGGCGGGGTAAGTATTGCAGAGTATTGGCAGGGTAAGTATTGCAGAGTATTGGCAGGGTAAGTATTGCAGAGTATTGGCAGAGTAAGTATTGCAGAGTATTGGCAGGGTAACTATTGCAGAGTATTGGCAGGGTATGTATTGCAGAGTATTGGCAGGGTAAGTATTGCAGAGTATTGGCAGGGTAAGTATTGCAGAGTATTGGCAGGGTAAGTATTGCGGAGTATTGGCAGGGTATGTATTGCAGAGTATTGGCAGGGTATTGCAGAGTATTGGCAGGGTATGTATTGCAGAGTATTGGCAGGGTATGTATTGCAGCATATTGGCAGGGTATGTATTGCAGACTGCAACTTAGTTAACACACTAACCTGGTACTCTCTTCTCAGGAGAGAAGTAAACTGGCAGCAGTGCAGCGGCTGTGGATTGGCAGTGGCACCAGGAGGCCAGGACTGTCTGGCACTGGGCAGAGGGGAGGGAGGGGACAGTCCGGATCCAAGCGGTGTGTCTGTGGCTGGCTGCTCTGGAGGCACTGCTCAGCCATAGCCCGGGCCGTATTTGCGCTGCCCACTGTCATGTGACCGGTTGCTAGATGCGGAGCGGCCCTAGTCTAGCAACCAGTCACTCGGGCGACCGCGGCGTACACAGGATAGGCTCAGGCAGCTAATGGGAATGGCGTTCCTGTTGTGGAAATAGTACAGGAACGCCATTCCCATGCGTTCCCGCAGCACTCGAGCCCTGTGAAAAGGTTCATTGCTGGATCGTGTACCTGCTGGGTGAGCTTAACCACATAAAAAGTGTAGCTCTGATTGGAGCCACAAACTTTTATCTGTAAGCCTGTTTGCTGCTGAACTGGGAGCTATACCTGTGTGCACAACCGTGTGACAAGACAAGTCTGTCTGGTCTTATGTTTATTTTTTTCCCATTTTGCTGAATAAAGACACTTTTATTTTACTGGACTGTCTCTGAGCCAGGTCTTCACCCCTCTGATCTAGATAGTTGTTTGTGCTATTGAAAAATAGTTGCAGGTGACTTTTGGTGCTCACAGTAGACATGGGCGCCGTCAATAAATTTGTTTCGTTCTGTTCTGTTACGGTTCGTATTAAAATTAATTTGTACTTCATAATTCGTGTCCAAAATTCAATTTCATTTCATACGAAATACGAATTGTCGTTAGGTTCGTTAACTTGTACGAACGTTCGCTACGATGAATTTAAAGGCAAAAATATACCTCAATATGACAGTCGATGCTGATGGAAGTTTTTATCCGAAATACAAAATTCTGTTGAAGAATTTCCTATCCGAAATACAAATTTTCATTAGATGAGGGGCTCCCATCATCCCTGTGCTGTGCTGACTTCCTCCTGGGGATTCGTAAACAAAAGTTCGTACTTCGTACAAAATTCGGACGCATGGCAATTCGTATTTCGGATCCTCCCGAACGTACGAATTTAGAGAAATTCGTACGAATTTGAGATTCGTACGAAACTAATTGCACATGTCTAGCTCACAGTGCTTGACAGGTGACTTGTGTGCCCATATGGGTCCCCGCTAGGGATGAGCTGGGTGTTGAAGTCGAACACTGGCTGTTCGCCTGTTCAGCGAAACCAGAACTTTATGGGCCATTTGCGCCACATTCAAATGTCGCTCACGGCCCATAATGCACTGCGGCATCGCAGTGCATTGCTGGGTGATGATTGGTCAAGCATGCACTATGACCTTCATGCTTGGCCAATCACAGCGCCGTCAGCGAGGAGAGCCATAAATGGCCACAAACAGGATGCCTGTGGCCAATTATGGCTCAGGGGGTTTAGTACACGCCCCACACTATATAATGCCGGCTGCGCGGCGGCTTTGCATAGTGTGTTACGGATGGCTCATAGAGACAGACGCAGAGACAGTGTCTTCATTTGAACCTAGTGCAATTACAGTCAGTGTATTGTGCCCCCTGCACAGTGTAGACCTGAAGCTACCCCAATTGCTGGTGTTATTCTGGTCCTATACCACAGGCAGCTGCAGCAGTTACAGTCGGTGTATTGTACCCCCTGCACAGTGTAGACCTGAAGATACCCCAATTGCTAGTGTTGTTCTGGTCCTATACCACAGGCAGCTGCAGCAGTTACACTCAGTGTATTGTGCCACCTGCACAGTGTACACCTGAAGCTACCCCAATTGCTCGTTGTTGGAATCAGACAGGAATTATTATTATACATCTACACCGCTGTTTGTACAGCCGAACTCAGCCATGTTGATGTTTGCATGACACATGTTTAGAATGTGTAGAGGAATGTGGCAGAATCTGCATATCAAAGGAGTTACCTTCAGCCCAAATGGTGCACACAAGCTTCAAAGAGATTGATGACAAAGATGGCCCAGGGCACATCAGATGGGACTGGCCACAAAGCCAAATATGGCAGAACTGGTAGCCTGGGGGAGGAGACGCCCCAGAGACGCTGATTGGTCTATGGGAAAGAGTATGATGGGCTATGGGGTGTGGTATGGCTGAGGTATGTTTGACAAAAAGGGTTGTGACCTGAGCTCTGCCTCTGTCCCTCTTTATTCCATCATGAGGTGTGGTTGCGAAGGTCGGATAAGTATGGCGTATATTATACTTTGATTGTATGCTATGTATTATTGTAACTCCTGTTAATACCTTATGCACGCTGTATTATTTCCATGGGAAATAAATAAGATTTAATTGACCTTAGACCGTGTATTGATTTCATAGCCACGGGTGGTAGCATTGTGATAGTAACAATAACATGTGCTTGGCATATTGATTGATAGCTAAACTATAGGGACTAAACAAAGGAATACATAACTGATAATAATAAGAATAGAGTGTATTGATCAGTTACTTCATTTGGCACCCCAGAAGGCGTGTAAAACATATTTTTACACAGAATCCACAAAAATCTAAGGTATTTTTGTTTGAGTCCCTGTAAGCACAGATGCTCAAAGCCACCCAGAACTGAAAGTCATCTTTAGTGTGGACAAGATTAGCGCTGGCTCGCGAATTCTGAAACCACGCTTGGATGAGCAGGAAAATTCTGTGAAATATTTCACTGGTATAAACGCACGCGTAAAACCTGGTGAGAACTGTGACTGATATATATATATATGTACATTATTGTTGTGTTTGCTGCAGAAACTGTAACCAGAGGGCAAATTGCCGCACTGGCGAGATAAGGGACTGATCATCCCTGGTTATGTGATATAACCGCAGATTGACAGGATAAATCATACAATTTTGAGGGAAAAGTGGAAATATCCCAATGTCCCAATAGAAATTCCCTATGACCTGCTATCGGGTAGAAGGACATTGAATAAGAGTGTGTTCTCCTACAGAAATTCGTGGGTAAACGGATTTGTATTTGTTGTTTGTTGTTGTTGTTTTTTGTCTTTGGAGGGGCACTACAGGTCAAAGCTAGCTTCTAAACAGCTTCCTCTATGTCTTTGGGTGCTTGGTATCTGATTGTGTAGTGTATTGCTAATGCACAGTGTTGGTTAGAGAGTGGCAGGAATTACCATACATCTTTGAGAAAAAAGTGGGGGAAGTATAGGTTTTTATTTCTACACACGTGAGAGTGAAATAGCTCTGGTCCAATAGAAGACCAAGGCATTGATTAAGAGTGTGCCTTGTGTCTTGTATGCTGTAGAACCACAAGTCACTGGAAATTTAAACGGTTCGTATTTTTTTTTTTTTGTTGTCCATTTGTTATCTGTTTTCTTTTGTCTAAGCAAGATTGCTCAACCAGTTGGTGTGGATAGGCTAATTAGCATATCAATGGAAGCCATTGAAGGTTTCGTTAGCAAGCATGGTGGGATTAGATTTCAAATTACTCACAAAGGTAAATTAACATATCAGTTTAATGAACTTTTAAAACAATGTGATACACATAACAGTCGCATATTTAATACATCAAAAAAAGGCAGGAAACAGAGAATGGCCAATGCCTTATGCATGTTAATGAGAATGAAAGAAATTGCGGAACAAAAAGAATTAGAATGGTTTGCTGATAGAGAAAAAGTGATGGAACAGGTAAGGGATATATCAATCAGGATTGAAAAGGCTGATGCGGATGCTTGTAGTCGGATTAAACAATTAGTGGCTGAGAAATGTGTATTGCAACAGAGATTTGATGAATTAGAACAAACGTGTAAATTGAGAGAAAATTGCATTGCCTCTTTGAATCAAAGGGAGGCTGAGAATTTGCAGGTTATCACAAGGCTTAAGGCACAAGCAGCCATAATGGAATTATCCTCCAAGTGTGCAATAGTGGAGGTACCCTCCACACATGCTCAGTGTATAGAAAAGCCAGAAGTGAAATATGAAGAAAACCCGTATGCTATTATCACTGCAAATGATAGTAATGTGATGGGAATCGATGTGGAAGAAGCAAATAAAGGTGGGATAACTGCACTTGAAATTGACTCAGGAGTTGACACTTCGGATGACTCCTCAGACAACGAAAGTGTAAAGTCTGTGCATTCCAATCGCAGTAATATTATCCAGCAATGTGGATTTCCAGCGCCATATGCTAAAAAAATGGCCTATGCAGGGAAACCAGAACTAAAATGTTTTTTGTGTAAAAGGGGGGGTCACACTTCAAAATATTGTCGGGCGGCGAATAATGATATCGCAAGGAAATTATACCCGAAAACGACCCCAAGGCTTCGTGTGTGTTATTCAGCCAGGTGGGGTAGCCATCCACAGCACGGAACCAATAGTAATCAAACCCATTTCCCGTGTAAAACGCAAATGCGGGGTCTAGAAACTAAAAAGCAATATGTAGGACAGTTGTGTAGAGTCAAAATGGAGATAGACGCATGGTTACTCAAATATAGCACTGGGGGAAACAATGTTAGCAGAACTTAGTGAGCTGCAAGCATGGTAAGAATATTCTGGTCAATGTTTCCCGGCTATGAAAAAGGTTTGATGTAAGTTTCAAGTTCAGAATATGATAGAGGACCTGGATATAGATATACATTTTTTTTTGTTTTGTACTTTTAGGGATAAACCCCTGAATTGGTATTGTGGTTTTTCTTTTGTGTGGTTAAAAGATGTTTCTGTTATGAGTTTTTTAATCTTGTGTTTCTTTACTCTTCTCTTATTGTCAGTCTTTGTAAACTTTTCATGAGTATCCAATACTGCTGATTAACATAAGAATTGTGTGTAATCACTTGTGTGTTCCTTTTTCCAGAGACCAGGAAGGAGTTAAACTGGTTCGTATACAGACATTTGCATTTGTTTGCAGGTCTCTCAAAGTGAGAACAATGGGAAAATATAACAGAACAGGGGTTAGGTTATTGTAAATGCATAATCGATTATCACATGGTACCATGAGCTCATTAGTTAGTAATTGTTTGCAAACAATGAAAAATAAATAGTACTAAAAAGAGTTACAAATGAAGCTAAAATGTTGTGATGATACATATGCTTTGTTTTGTTTTTGTTTTCCCCATTAACTAATTGTATTTCAGATTGGAATAAGCACTCTTTGCAGGAGAAAAGTCCATGGATGGTGTTAACTAAAAGTTGAGTGTTTGTCATTGTTTTATGATGGTTGTCTTGTCATGTTGTTTGTGTGATCATGGCCAGATTTTTTATTTTTTTTTTAAAAATTTATTTTTATTTTCATTTTTATTTTTTTTTTATTTTATTTTTTTATTTTTTTATTTTTTTTTCTTCTAAAAATTTTTTTTTGTTGATATTGGTTTAGTCCTCTATGTTAGTTATATTTTTATTCAGGTGGAAAAGTAGTAGGTCTAATCCACCTGAAAGGGGGGGAATTGACAATGCCCTCAGTTAGAACCAGTCACCTGAAAGGGGGTAGTGCATACATCGTGAAGATACAGATAGATGCATTGTTTTTTTTAGTTTGTAAAATTTTAAGTTTTTGAGAAGCAACACTGACGTTCAGTTTTAAACGGTTTTGATCATACCATGGGGATCCATTTTACAGCGGGTGTAGCCTAAAGAGGTCATGGTTGTTTGGATAGTTTGGTCAGAGTTGCAGAAGCCAGGAATACTGAGGTCCTGGGCTCCAAGGAGGGAACTATAAGTAAACATGGTAAGCGATCAGATATTGTGGATAAGAATTTGATACTGCTCTTGTTTTCACTTCCAGAATCCAAGTGGAGCGAGAATTGGAGAGGCTTCTGGAAGATGGATGACAGATGATCATCTGGTTGGCAGTTTGTCTGTGCCACACCATACCACAAATTTGTTCTGATAAACATCAGGAGAGGAAAAAAGGAAAAACTTGAAAGATTCAGAATATACTTGTTTTTTTGGTATGGACAATTTGGTGCTAATGCTGAATCTGAAAGACTGTGCCTAGCAAGAGAACTTGTGAAATATTTTGCTGAAGTCTCTCCTGATGAATGCAAACATGTTATTTATACATGTGCAATGGGTTGGAGGTTGGGGAAGAGTTATGACACATCCAATCCGTCAAAACATGAAAATGTAAAATATGTGGTTTTTTGTTGGAAGGAGGAATTGAAAGAAGAAAGGTTTTAATGTATTACATGTATTGGTGTAAGGGAGTTAATATGGTGCAGGTACCCAGGAGGCATACTGGCGCTTATGCATAATAAGGCAGCTGTGGATCAGACTAAAGGGTGCCAGGTGACACATCAATGGGGGAAAACTTCCTCGTAGGGGTGGTGTCTCAATCCTAGCGGTCCTAGAGAGAAGCTTTCGGTTACAGGACATGCGGGACACCAGAACTAGAGACGAGGAAGATACGCCCGGTTGGTGTCTCACCTGAGAGGTTGAAACCCTGCACAGATAATGCCAGTGAATACACACAGGAGCATGCTCCGTTAAAATAAAGGGAACAAACGCTGGCTACCAGGGTACCGTAGGACTTCACCACATGGTGCTGCAACATCTCATGGTGGTTGACAAAACCTATCACCCTATATGTGCTGAGTATACACTGAATCAGGTGCGGTTATTGTACCAGTGACTTACTCCCAGAGATGAGAATGAGGTCCATGCAGGATGCTTATTTCTGAGGAGTAACCCGAAAGAGGAGGGATGTATTCAGCACTATATTGGGGGGGAACAATAGCTGGGATGGGTGTTATTAATGGAGGGGACATCGGCCTCCTGAGGAACAAACTCACAGCCATAGCTTCAGAGAAGGAGCGTGACTTTGTTACCCTGGGAGATTGGTGGCATCCTTGATAACATTCAATGAAATCACAGAAACACTCAGGTTAGAATGGCTCCGGATTTTGTCAACCATGTGGAGAGGTTGGTAGGGAAGACAGAAACCTGTCATTGGCTCTGGCGCGCACTCTGTGGCAGGTGGAAATATCAGCCAACATCAAGCTGATTATACCGTCTCTGTATGAGGGGCAGTGGCCTGATGAGTTAGCGTCACCGCTCAGTAAGATTTTGCCAAAACACGTTGCTTACACTAATCCAAAATAGCGGTCGAATGCCTGTATGGGTGGTACTAAGTTGGATTGTGAAAGGAGTTAAGTGCAGACTTGGTCTGTATATTTGGTGGCATCAATGGGCTTACTGACTGGGGACTCTATCTTGTTGCATTTGAGGCTATATCACACATGTGATCAGAGAAGATGAACGCTGGAGGCAGGTTGATATTTCCCTTTGTCGGAAGCATGACCATGATGTCCTTTGTAGGCCAGGTCAATACATGGGGACGAACGAATAATGTTGGGAAGTTATTTCTCTCTGTATTCTGGATGGAGAGGTCATTGCTGGGAAGAAGGCACCCAGGTATTATTTAGGACATAGGCGAGTTTTTGTTTCTTTGTCCTAAAGAATACCGGTGTAGTGTTAGTCATGGGACTCGAGGGTTCCTTGAACCTAACCGTAGGTAGAGGTGCATGGTACACAATGGGCATGATCTCTGAAATCCAGGTACAGGGGTGGAATTGTGTGGGTTTGGTAATTGTTGTAAACTTATATGTGTAGTTAAGCGATATTTATCTAGAAGGGTCTCCCAGTTGTCTATGCAAGTTGAGGGACGATTTGACAGTGAGCTCTCTGTGTACAAATTGGAGACGTTGCTGCCAAGTCAGAGCCCTGCAATGCCGCTGCGAGCAAGCCTGCCTAATCCCGACCCGTATTTACAGTAAAAGGTTATAGGAGGTTGGGAGCGGGGTGCGTAATACATATATAAGTATATATTATGGTAATAAGTTGATTTATGTTTGTGGTAGAGTATGACCTATGGGTATTGTAGGCTAGTAATATGGGCAAGAAAGGCCCTCCTCAAGACTCTGGGTCTGAAAGCTGGGTGATATGTCGCTCTGAATGGGTGCTGGTGAATGAATGGGCACCCCTTGCCTGTACTGCCGTCCTGAAGATACCCAAGATACAGAATGGTGACATAGAAGCTGTCGCTGAAGAATGGTGGAGATGTGTCACTCAGTGGCAAAGCGGCACGTGTTGGGAAACATCACGTGGTAAAACAATTATGGACTGCTCCATAGGACCTGTTTCTGCACACGTTGAAAACACAGCGTGGTAAGACACTTGTGTACTGTTCCATAAGAGATGTCTCTGGAGCGCTCGTTGGAAACAACCACGCGTTACACAAGCTAAGGACTGTGCCACAGGTGCTGGTTCGGAAGCACATGTTGGGGAACCACACACGTTAAGACAGTTATGGACTGTTCAAAAGGAGCCGTGTCTGAAGAAGGGTGGTATGCGCCTTTTAGGCGCAAAGCGGCATATGTTGGAATCAGACAGGAATTATTATTATACATCTACACCGCTGTTTGTACAGCCGAACTCAGCCATGTTGATGTTTGCATGACACATGTTTAGAATGTGTAGAGGAATGTGGCAGAATCTGCATATCAAAGGAGTTACCTTCAGCCCAAATGGTGCACACAAGCTTCAAAGAGATTGATGACAAAGACGGCCCAGGGCACATCAGATGGGACTGGCCACAAAGCCAAATATGGCAGAACTGGTAGCCTGGGGGAGGAGACGCCCCAGAGACGCTGATTGGTCTATGGGAAAGAGTATGATGGGCTATGGGGTGTGGTATGGCTGAGGTATGTTTGACAAAAAGGGTTGTGACCTGAGCTCTGCCTCTGTCCCTCTTTATTCCATCATGAGGTGTGGTTGCGAAGGTCGGATAAGTATGGCGTATATTATACTTTGATTGTATGCTATGTATTATTGTAACTCCTGTTAATACCTTATGCACGCTGTATTATTTCCATGGGAAATAAATAAGATTTAATTGACCTTAGACCGTGTATTGATTTCATAGCCACGGGTGGTAGCATTGTGATAGTAACAATAACATGTGCTTGGCATATTGATTGATAGCTAAACTATAGGGACTAAACAAAGGAATACATAACTGATAATAATAAGAATAGAGTGTATTGATCAGTTACTTCACTCGTGTTTTTCTGGTCCTATACTACAGGCAGCTGCAGCAGTTATGGTCGGTGTATTGTGCCCCCTGCACAGTGTATCCTATACAACAGGCAGGCAGCTGCAGTATTTACAGTCGGTGTACTGCTTCATCTGCACAGTGTGCACCTAAAGCTACCCCAATTGCTTGTGTCCTACTGTCCCTATACCGCAGGCAGCTGCAGTAATTACAGTCGGTGTACTGTGTCATCTGCTCGGTGTGCACCTAAAGCTACCCCAATTGCTGGTGTTCTCATCTCCCTGCAGGCCATAGGTATGTCTGGAAGGCCAACAAGGAGAGGCAGACAGTCATGAGCCTATAAAAGAGGGCAAGCAGGCTCTGTGTCTAGAGGCAACAGTGCTGGTCATGGATGCGGTGCATCATCATCAGCAAGTGACCATGTCCTTATTTTCGGCAGCTGGACGTGTTGAGCCGCAACATGCCAAAGACTTGGTAGAGTGGATGACCAAACCCTCCTCATCCTCCTCATCCTCTCTCACCCAGGCTCAGGGTACTGGCAAAGCAGCTGCCAACACGGCCTCTTCCCTCATCTCAGTGGCATCAGTCACTCCTTCCCTAGACCCACCATGTCCTCCTGAGGAGTCCCCCGAACTGTTTGAGCACAGTGTTGGGCACATGCTCCAGGAGGATGCCCAGCATTTTGAATGCTCTGATGATAATATCTAGCTAGAGGTAGGCAGTAGCAGGAACCCAGAGAGAGGGGATGCCCAAGAAGGACAGGTCACGGACTCCACGTGGGTGCCTGATAGGAGAGAGGAGGAGGAGGAGGCACATCTCCAACGAGGCAGGATGCCCTCCTGGGGCCAGCTTAAGGGCAGCACACCGACTGAATCATACCGCAGAGCTCCACCTGTGCAGGGTGCTGCCTCTGCGCATTATTCCAAAAGTTCTTTGGTGTGGGTCTATTTTAAGACGAGTGCATCAGATCGCACTGCTGCTATTTGCAACATATGTCTCAAGCGTATCTCGCGTGGCCAAAACATCAGCCGCTTGGGCACCATATGTTGACCTGCCATGCAGTTCGTTGGCAAGTGTACCTTGAAGACCCACACCAAAGAACAAAGTGGACCTCTCCTTGCTCCTCATCAGCTGGGATCTCCAACCCCACTATACCTTCAGTCCTCTCTGAAACATGCACTGAGAGGAATGAAGGTGTAGAATTAGGTGTATCATAGCCAGTGATGTAAGTAACTCAGTTAAAATAAACGGAGTTACTTAACGCAGTTACTTTAGAGGGTAACAAGTAATCTAACTGATTACTGTTCCCCTCATGGTAACTCAGTTCCTGTTACCGCAATTACATTTAACGTCCGGGAGGCCCGCCACGCTGCCTGGCCGTTCGTTCCGCCGGGAGGGGGGATTTCGCCGCTGAGCTGAGAAGAGGCTGAGACTCAGAGAGACTGTCTGGACAACCCCATCCCGCCCCGCCTATCCAGAGAGAGATAAAATGTAGGGAGGCGGGGCTGACCAGCTGACACCAATCGAGTGAAGGGGAGGGTCTCACTCTCCCTATGAGGAAAGGCATCCCTGGAGGCATTCAAGTAAGTGACTGACGATTCGAATTGCAGTGCAGTCGATCCATCCCAAGTCCTCTACCCCCTCTGCTTCTTACTGATCCCATCCCTACCCACCCACCATCACTTCTACAACAGAGGTGATGGGGGGATACGGTAGGGATGAGATTAGTGGTGGTGGGGGATGGGATCAGTAAGAGGCAGAGGTGGTGGTGGGAGAGGATGGCACCACCACCGCTGCCTTATACCCCCCCAAGTACAACACCACTGTCACCCCTCAAGTACCACCGCTGCCACCCCTGTCACAGTTACTTTGCTGAGTAACTAATTACTTTTCCAATGTAGTAACTGAGTTACTAATGCAATTACTTTTTGGGAGAAGTAATTTGTACCTTAACGAAACACTTTTTTAAAGTAAGATGACCAACACTGGTCATAGCCAAGTATTTGCGGGCACTCTGCTAGCAGTACTCCGACGTCCGATTGTACCAGGCAAATTTCCCTGCCCCAGCTGTTGGACTGTCGAAAGAAATTCACTCCCAGCCATCCACATGCACAGCGGTTGAATGCTAGCTTGGCTAAATCTTCTTCCTCCATGGCCTCTTCCTGTGCTTTGTCCTCGGAACCAGTGGTGCTCCGTAGGCATTCAAGGGGCTACGCAAGTACGCAGGCAAAAAGATGCCATACAGTGCTTGTGCTGGTGTGGTTGGGGGACAGGAACCACACTGGGGCAGATATTCTGTCAGCTCGGCAGGGGCAGGCCGAGAGGTGGTTGACACCACGCCAGCTTAAGCTAGGAATGGTGGTTTGCGACAATGGCACCAACCTCCTCTCCGCCCTCCAACAGGGACAACTGACCCATGTGTCATGTGTGGCTCACGTCCTTAACTTGGTGGTGCAGCAGTTCTTAGGCAGGTACCCGGGCTTACAGGATGTCCTGAGGCAGGCCAGGAAAGTCTGTGTGCATTTCCGCCGGTCATACAATGCCAGTGCTCGGCTGGCTGAGCTCCAAAAGGAATTGAACCTGCCCAAGAACCGCCTAATCTGTGACATGCTCACCAGGTGGAACTCAACGTTGGCCATGCTGCAGCGGCTGCACACGCAGCAGAGGGCCATCAATGAGTACCTGTGCGACTACGGCACCAGGACAGGGTCAGGGGAGCTCAGTTTTTTTCCCCCATGCCAGATGGCCATGATCAGGGATGCATGCACTGTCCTGTCACCATTTGTCACAGAAGGAGCAGTGGAGAAGGTGGCCGCCTGACCGATGCGTTCAGACAATTTTTTAGTCCGCAGTCCCAAGGTATGATCAGTTCCAGCAACCATCGCCAGCGTCTGATTTACATGGTGCAGGAATACCTAGGGGAAAGGTCAGACTTGGACACCTTTCCCACTGAAAATCCTCTGGGTCTTGAGGATGGATCAATGGCCAGAGCTTGCACAGTATGCAATTGAGCTACTGGCCTGTCCTGCATCCAGCGTTCTTTAGGAATACACATTCAGTGCTGCTGGAGGCTTTGTGTCCGATCACAGGGTGCGCCTGTCCACCAACTTGGTTGATCGACTGACCTTCATAAAGATGAATCAGCCTTGGATCACCACCAGCTACCAAGCACCTGAAGCTGATGCTATCCTGTTTTGCTGACTGACTATCCTCTTCCTCCTCAATGATCCTGCTGATAGCTTGGAAGAACATTTTTGGTTCTGGGCACCGCCACCAGTGAAGGCCCAATTTTTCAGCCCCTGTTTAACAGGGGCATGTAATTACAATTTTTGATGCAATGTTTTGCAGGAGAGTTTATTGCTGCGCTCAACTACAATATTTATGAGGGCTTGCAGTGTTGTGGCACTAGCACCAGTGCCTAAGGCCCAATTATTAAGCCCCTGTTTTTTTTTATAAATTCTTTTTATTATTTTAAAAAATAAAGGTTTACAAAACAGAGCCTTTTGGGCATTCCCGGGCTCGCTTAACATAAAATAGTAAAACAGTAGGTAAGGTATAACAACCTAACTCTATCAACCTAACCCTAAGTACAGAGAGAAAAACAAACCCCGTAGCTTGCTGCTAAAGTTGACAGGAGAAATACCTTTTACAGTGTTCGACATAGGTTTAGTAATTTACCGTAGGCAGTCTACCAAAACAAAAATCCATCAGTGGGTGTCCTCCCAGTGCTCCCCATCCAGCTCCGGCAGCTCCGCCACCCAAAAGTCTCTGAGTTTTTCTAATCCACTATGAACAGAGGGCTGCAGAGGCTTATAAATCATATATAGAGGTTTGGGCAATGTCTCCTGACGCAGGAGCAGTTCCATGTTAGACTGATATAGGGTTATAGGAGAGTCCTGTATGCATGACGAAGCTGCAGGAACCGGAAAAAGTGTGTATTGGGTAAGTCAAATCTAGATTTCAGCTGGTTGAATGTCAGTAACGCACCATTCTCGGAAATATGATGGATATACCGATCGCCCCTCGACGCCCACACGATCGGGTCTGGTATAGATTAGAATTCAGGTAGGGAGGGATTGAGCCACAGTGGAGTATTAGGAGAGTAAGTCCAGGACTCAGCCGACCGGCGGCCGACCACCACAGACCACGCCCTCAGCACCGTCTTAATGGAGGTAGTGAGAGGGTGCGGAGCTCTAGGACCCCTGAACAAAACGTTACGCAGTGCTTCAAATGATCCCACAATGGAGGCCTCCAAGGCAACTGCTGCGTTGGTGGCGTCCGAGGCAAACTAGCCGTGGGCATGTGCCAGCATCGCCGCCATAAAGTAAAGGGAAAAATCAGGACATGCCAGGCCCCCCTGCGTCCAAGGTCTTTGTAGTATGGACAAGCGTAACCGGGGAGGTGTAGTGCCCCACAAAAAAATGGATCTTGGGTATCCACATCGGAGAATGGCGCATTACATACAGGAGAGGGGGGAGGAGTTTCATTTTAATTAAATTAATTTGACCTATCAGTGTAAGGGGAAGACTGGCCCATACTTTCAGCCTATTGTACGTAGTTTGCAGGATAGGAAGAAGATTTAATTTACAGAAGTCTTGTATTCTGGGAGAAATGATAATACCAAGGTATTTAATGTTTTCCGCCCACTGTAGCAGGAGTGAGGAGTCCGCCAGCCTCCTAGCCCTCGGGTCCACCGGTAGGATCTGGGACTTGTCCCAGTTGACCTTAAGGCCTGACACAGCAGCAAATCTTGATAGAAGCTCCAGCGCCGCCCAAAGGGACGGTCCAGGATCCCGGAGGAAGAGGATAATTTCGTCAGCATAGAGTGCAATCTTTTCCTCCAAGGACCCCACCCGCACCCCCCGAACGGCACCCGAGGATCTCAGCGCAACCGCCAAGGGCTCAACCATCAACGAAAAAAGGGCTGGGGATAAAGGACCTGTCGGGTGCCCCGCTCCACCGGGAATGAGGAAGCAAGCCTACCCCCCAATTTAATCTGTGCTGTCGGTTTCTGGTATAATAGTCGGATCCATTTCCTAAAAATGGGGCCAAAACCATATAACTTGAGTACCTCCTCCATGTAGGTCCAGGACACCGAGTCAAATGCCTTTTCAAGATCCAGGGCTGCAAGAACCCTGGTGTCCTGGTCCGTAGAAGGGATTTGCAGATGAGTGAAGACTGATACGGATATTGACATCAGTCGATTTCCCTGGCATAAAAACAGTTTGATCTATTTCAACCAAAAACGTGAGGATCCCCATCAGCCTGGTGGCTAGCACTTTCGTCAGTATTTTTAAATCATAATTAAGGAGGGATATAGGGCGGTATACTGAACAATAGGAGGAATCTTTTCCCGGCTTTTGAACAAGGACTATGTGGGCCTGCGACATCGAATCAGGTAGAGATCCTGTCTCTAAACTAAGAGCATACAGCTTATGAAGCCGTGGGGCTATGTCGGCAATGTACATTTTGTACCAGTCTCCTGGGAGTCCGTCAGGACCCGGCATCTTATTAGGTGGTAATGAGCGAATTGCCGTTTCTATTTTGGCAATTGAGATGTCAGCTTCCAATAGGGCTACATCCTCCCCCGTCAGGTCAGTCAGAGAAAGGATAGGTGCTCAGAGGATAGCTGCGTAGTAGTGGATTTATATAGAGAGGGGTAAAATGTAAGAAATTCATTAAGGATGTCAGATGGGTTAGAAGTCACACCCCCTGTCTCAGTGTGTATAACGGGTACGACCATTTGAAATTTGGGGTCAGCCACCAAGCCGGCCAGAAGCCTCCCATTCTTGTCCTCCGATTCAAATATTCTGGCTCTAAACGACCATTCCAAGGAGTTCGTCACATTAGATAAGTATATAGAGAGAACCCTCTGAGCCTGTGCCAGGGAGGAGTATGCCCCAGGAGAAGGATCCAATGCAAACTTCTCTTCAGCCGTACGCACCTCAGATTCTAGGTCCCTAGTCTCAGAGGCACAGTCCACCCTGGCAGCCTTTATTGCAGATATGTAATCCCCTCTTATAGTCGCCTTAAAGGCGTCCCACGTCACCTGTGCAGTGGACACATCGTCATTACAGACCCAATACTGATCAGTCTTACCCCGCATACTCTCCTCCACCCTCTCATCTCGCAGCCAGCGTGCCGCAAGTCTCCAACCCCTTCCGCCCTCCCTCCCTCCAAGCTGCAGAATGACCTCTAGAGGGGAATGGTCTGATATCCCCACAGGCAAGTATGTTGCCGAGGCTACATATGGAAGCATAGCCGGGGAGCAAAAGGCCAGGTCAATTCTGGAGCCCGAGCGATGGACTGCAGACAGATGAGAGAAGCGCTGGAACCGGCGCTGGATCCGGCAGTCTGGTTGGGTTGGAGGTGTCTAGAGTCCGATCTAGTATGCCATTGAAATCACCCGCTAAGATAAGTTTCGTTACCATATGAGGAGCCAGCTTGCCACACACCGCATGAAGCACAGATGTTGAAAAAGGGGGTGGAACATATACATTCACAAACGCAAACATCTGGGCCTCCACAGTCAATAGTAGTATGACAAACTGTCCCCCCGGATCCGAGATAACTTGTTCAACCTGGCAATTAATGGATCTGTTCAGAAGGATGGACACCCCCCTAGCATAATTAGAAGATGTGGCGTGAAAGGACTGTCTCACCCATTTCCTGCGGAGGACCAAGTGTCTGCTGCCCGTCAGATGGGTCTCTTGGAGGAAGAGAATGTGTGGCTTGTGCGCTTGTAGATACTTAAAAACATTAGTGCTCTCTTAAAATGACTTTCTTGATCATACATCACGGGACACAGGAGCTCATTACATAGTGGGTTATATAGGCACCTCTGGTGATTGGACACTGGTTAACCCCAATTAAGGAGAATTCCTCCCATATATAACCCCTCCCATATGGGAGGCACCTCCGTTTTTTCGCCAGTGTCTATGGTGGTTGGTCACGTAAAACATGCGCTATGAAGAAAGCTCTGTGCAGGTCCCTGCGGGGGCCTAAGGGCTACAACAAACCGGATCCATATCTCAAGGCCGATATTTTGACTCCCAAGATGGTATGGTACCCGGGCCTCGTCATACGAAGAAACAAGGTTTTGCCTGTAAGTCCTCTCCTATTGGAAGACTGGGCTCTGGGAAAACCAGACTTGAGGCGATTCAGTTCGCATTGTGCGCTATACAAGTATTTCATTCATTCATTCATTCAGACTTGGTGTACTATTTACATAGTGGCACGAAAGTTTCTGGCAGAGTCTTTTACAAGGTCCAGGTAGGAGGTTCTTCTGAGAAAGAACCCCAAAAAAAACCTGAAGGTTGGCACAACTCTGCCCGCCGTGATGGGTGAAGGCTGGAATCTGTCTGTTTTCAGCAATTCCTGCGGCGAGGACAGGTAAGGGAAGTTAATCCTATATATAATTATATTATGGATTTCTTCATTTGAGTAGTAGTATGTCTTACCTGGTTTCCACCACTAGAGGGAGTAAGAGCAGCCTGATGCATACTTACATGCCTTTCAGACACACGCTCAGTGAAGCCTGGCTCTCCAGAGGTCTCACGTCTCCACTGCAATCCCTGCCACAAGGTAATACAGGGGTCCCACGTAGTCTGGGGGTCCCACGCAGCTCTGATGGAGATTCCCTTTCCCCCCTGGATTCCGGCGGTCCTCGTGCACGCACGCCGAGCACGCTTCCGGGCTAATGGGAGGAGGGGGGATTGTGGTTGTGAGCCGTGCACGTTGGTGTGCACGGCGCTGTACTGCGCAGGCGCCAGGCGCCAGTTTTAAAAAGCCCAGAGCGTCAGGGGGCTGTAAGTGTGAGACACAGGAGCTGTGGGCAGTAAGCATCCCAAGGAATTGGATCCAGGCAAACCTTAGACACCTACTCAGCATCAGGTTGTGCAGTTTAGGCATATATATTTTTTATTGTGAGAATTTAAGCACAACAGTGATTGCACTTTGTAATAGTACCTCTGCTTTGTAGCTTAGGACTATGTCTCCTCGTAAGAGGGTCTCAGGGGGAGGTAACAAGGGCACTGGTAAATCACTGCCTAGGTCCAGGGGTTCTAAAAATGCCTGCAAGTTACCATCCCCCCCTGCAAGACTGGAGTCAGCCTCACAGGATGAGTCAGTGCCCCTGTCAGGTTTTGCAGCCTCTCCTAATGTCTCAGCCCCGGTATACGTCACTGAGGACTCCCTTAGGGCTACATTGGAGGGTTTTGAAGGGAGAATCATGAATTTTATTTCTGCTTCCCTGAAAGATAGCAGGAAAAGGGGTAGATCCCCTCCCTCTGCTGAGATTCCTCTTTCAGATGATTCTTCTGACAATGAGGAGAGATCCCTATCTTGGGACAGGGATCTTGAGCAGTCAGAGGAATCAGAGGAAGATGAGAGAGTCCCCTCCTCCCAGGCGCTCAGAAAACAGGTGCAGTATTATACTGAATTGGTGCGTACCACATTCAGAATGCCTGCTGCTGAAGTCGCTACGTCCTCTGTTTCTTCCTTGGGAGTCAGGAAAGTCCCACAGACTGCTTTTTCCTTTACAATTCATCCCTTAATGGATAAATTGTTGTATGAGGATTGGGGACATCCCGATAAACTGTTTGCTCCTCCTAAAAGTTTTTCTATGCATTATCCTCTGGAGGAAAATTTCACCAAGAAATGGGGGGGTCCCATCTGTCGATGTGGCTGTTTCTTGCGTGAATAAAAACCTTACCTGTCCGTTGGATAATGCTCAGGTATTTAAAGATCCAACTGATAAGAAGTTGGAAACATTATTAAAAGCCTCCTTTTCCATGACTGGCGCTGTAGTGCAACCTACAGTCGCATCCGTGGGGTTGTGTCAGTTCCTCAAGGAACAGGTTAAGCAGATGCTTGGCCTCCTTCCCAGTGAGGAAGTGGAGAATTATGCAGAAATACCTCAAATTCTGTGTTTCATGATTGATGCGATTTTGGATTCTGTCCAACAAGCATCTTGTTTGTCTCTCCTGTTGGTACACATGCGAAGGGCCCTATGGCTAAACAATTGGGCAGCTGAGCTATCATGCAAAAAGCATTTGATTGGGTTCCCGTTTAAAGGGGAACGTTTGTTTGGAGAAGAATTAGACAAATTCGTCCAAAAAATTTCAGGGGGTAAATCTACTCTCCTTCCAGTCAAAAGGAGCAAACGTCCATCATTTAGGCGTTCTCTCTCTCCCGGAGCATCAAGCTCTAAGCAGTGGCGACGGCCTTCTCAACCCTCCTCTACAGGAAAGGCTCAGGGCCGGGCCCAGGGGCAGAAAAAGACTTGGGGGCGAAAGCCTGCCAAGCAGAGCCCAAAAACGTCCTTGTGAAGGGGCGCCCCCGCTCGGCCGAGTGGGGGGAAGGCTCCTGCAGTTTGATCCGGGACAAGTGGGTGATCTCTTCGGTATCTCTGGGCTACAAGCTAGAGTTTCAGGAGATTCCACCTTCTCGCTTTCTAAGGTCAAGGATCCCCAGGGATCCAGTAAAGCAAAAAACGCTATTTCTGGCCTTAGATCACTTACTATCCCAGGGGGTGATAGTAGAAGTGGACCCAAAAGAACAGGGTTCAGGGTTTTACTCGAATCTCTTCACCGTTCCGAAGTCAAATGGAATTGTCAGACCTATCCTGGATCTGAAGGATCTAAACAGGTTTTTACGCATCCGGTCCTTCCGAATGCAGTCAATTTGCACTGTGGTCTCCTCTCTGCAAGGGGGAGAGTTTATGGCATCAATAGACATCAAAGATGCATATCTCCATGTGCCAATTTTTCCCGCACACCAAAAGTATCTAAGGTTTGCGGTAGAGCAGGCCATTTTCAATTTGTGGCCTTGCCGTTCAGGCTCGCTACGGCCCCTCGAGTCTTCACAAAGATTCTGGACACTCTCTTGGCAAAGCTAAGAGCTCAGGGTATAGCCGTCATGGCTTATCTAGACGATTTGCTTCTCATGGAGAAAACCAGTAGCGTTCCTGAACCACAGTGTTACCAGAATGCTAGAACACCTGGAATGCCTAGGTTGGATTAGAAACCTAGAAAAGTCGTCCCTACAGCCTGCTACCAGGTTGGAATACCTGGGTATGCTTATCGACACCGCTCAGGGCAAGGTGTTTCTTCCAAGGCCAAAGGCCTTGGCCATTGGGGATCTGGTGCGCCTAATTCTGGGCAGGAGATCTTCCCCAATTCGGTTGTGCATGAGACTGTTAGGGAAAATGGTCGCCTCCTTCGAGGCCGTTCCATTCGCCCAGTTCCACTCAAGGCTTGGAACAGGAAGCCCCAATCCTTGGATCTTCCTATGCGTCTATCCCCAGGGACACGCAAGAGTCTCGTCTGGTGGTTACAAACCAAGAATTTGCTGAAAGGCAAAAAACTTTTCTTCCTTTTCCATGGAAGATTATCACGACAGATGCCAGCCTGACAGGCTGGGGAGCAGTGTTGGGGAGACGTGCTCGCAGGGGGAATGGTCTGCGATCGAGAAGCTATTGCCCATAAATGTTTTGGAGATCCAGGCAGTTTATATGGCTCTCATAAAGTGGTCTTACAGACTACGGGGTCTCCCTGTTCGGGTTCAGTCCGACAATGCCACAGCAGTGGCCTATATCAATCACCAGGGCGGTACCAAGAGTCTGGTTGCGCAAAAAGAGGTGAATCGCATACTTGTCTGGGCAGAAAAGCATGTTCCATGCCTTTCTGCAGTCTTCATTCCAGGAGTGGAAAATTGGCAGGCGGATTTTCTGAGCCGCCAGCAGTTGTGCCCAGGAGAATGGGCTCTGCACCCCGACGTGTTTTGGAACATATGTCACAGGTGGGGTACTCCGGACATAGATCTGTTTGCGTCCAGGTTCAACAGAAAACTGGACAAATTAGTGTCAAGGACAAGAGATGCACTTGCTCAGGGGTCAGATGCTCTGACAGTTCCCTGGGATCAGTACAATCTGATTTATGCCTTCCCCCCGTGCCCGCTTCTGTCGCGGTTCCTGGGAAGAGTCAAGAGGGAGACAAAATCGGTTCTTTTGGTAGCCCCGGCTTGGCCCAGGCGACCGTGGTACGCAGAGATCATGAAGTTGGCAGTAGGCAGGCCGTGGATCCTCCCTCTCCGGCCAGATCTGCTCTCACAGGGTCCAATTTACCATCCTGCTTTACGCAGTCTGAATTTGACGGTTTGGCTGCTGAGACCCACATTCTGAGAGACCGTGGACTTTTGGGGCCAGTCCTTTTTACTCTGGTCAATGCCAGAAAGCCGGCCTCCAGGCTTATTTACTACAAAATCTGGAGGGCATATGTTTCCTGGTGTGAACCCAGGGGATGGCATCCTAGAAAGTATGTCATTAGCAGGATCTTGGCCTTCCTCCAGTCAGGCCTAGAAATGAATTTGGCCATAAGCACTATCAAGGTGCAGGTTTCGGCCTTGTCAGTGTTTTTTCAGAAGCCACTTGCATCGCATTCCCTGGTGCGGGCTTTCATCCAGGGGGCTATGCGGATAAGGCCGCCAGTCAAACCTCCGGTATGCCCATGGGATCTGAATTTGGTTCTCTCAGCTTTGCAGGGGCAACCATTTGAACCTTTGCATCTGGCTTCATTAGTTCTTCTGACTAAAATATTGGTTTTCTTGGTAGCCATATCCACGGCTAGAAGAGTGTAAGAACTAGCAGCTCTCTCCAGCAAAGAGCCGTATCTAATTATTCATAAGGACCGGGTGGTCATGCGGACACCAAAGGGAGGGGGAGAGCAATCCGCTCTGCCCCCCCTTCCCCCAGCCCGCCACCCCCCCAATAGGATAGGACAACCAACACCCACACATGGACAATAGTATCTTCACATATATAAGTAAGTAGTATCAAAGTATGATAATTTAGCAGCAAGCAAACAACCCCTGCCAACCCACCAGAACCATTGGAACAGGTCAGCTTCATCCCTAAACAAAAAACTGGAACAGTCCGTGCCCAAAACTTAGCGCAGGGCAAGAAGAACTAGATAGTTCAACTTCCCAATTACCTGGGAAGTACGACTTACAGTATTTGAGCTGGAGATTCGGGGAGAAAAAGGAAAAGAAAAAGAAAAAGAGAACAAAAAAAGGGTAGGGGGACAACGTCCAGAGGTGTAAACCTTCTTCCAATCTTCATTGCTCTGTTTACTCAGGATGTAAAAAATAATGACAGTAGTAGGCAGGAGCACATTTATTCATACGGTAAAAAGGAAAAGACCTCTCAGGACAAAATTCTGTACTAGGCGGGCACTATGAGCCACATCCAGTTTAACGCAGGGTAGAGAACCAGGTGTCCGCCTCCTCCGGGGAGTCAAAGAACTTTGTGGTGCCAGCATGTACCACTCGTAGCCAGCTAGGGTATAACATACTGTAGAGCAGACCCTTTTCTCTGAGGCACCGATGGATGTCTTGCAAGGTTTTCCTCTTCTTCTGTAGATCTGCCGAAAAGTCAGGATAGAGGTGAATTTCAGTGTTTTCATACTTGAGATGGGGATGCTTTCTGGCTTCACTCAGGATGCGGTCTCGGTCTCGATAATTAAGAAACCGTACCAGAAAAGGTCTAGGTGGCGCTCCAGGTAGTCGGCGGCCAGTTGGTACTCTATGTGCCAGTTCCACCACTTAGGTCGGCAAGTCAGGTGCTAGATCCAGGATATCGTTGAAGAAGGCTTCAGCAAACTCTGCAGGGCGATCGCCCTCAGACCCCTCCGGCAGACCAAGCACCCTCACATTATTTCTCCTTAGGCGGTTCTCAGCATCATCTGACTTAGCTACCAACATTTTTTATTTTTTTTGCAAATCTGTTTATTGGAATTTAGACAGTGAACAAGCAACCAAAAGCAAAACAAAACAGACAAAAACAAAAACAAAAACATATACATTGGTCACGATTAGTGTTACAGGCGTGACGTGTAAAGAGTTGCAATATAAGACAGTGCGTTACATACAAAACATGTCGGAGAATTCAAGGCATCTCACCGGCCACAGAGAGCCGTCTCCATGTGCAGTAGGACGACTCGGGACTAAACCACGCTACTCAGATATATAACATTTCCACTGGTGCATATTCCTATTTATTAACAAACGAAAATGCGTTAAGTAGGCTGTGGGTCTGAGGCCGTGGAGGCATCCGCCAGCCAGCTGGACCAGACCTTGTTATATTTTTGCGGGCAACCTCTATTAACATAGCAGTCCTTGTAGAGAGGCAGGCTTTCGTTCACCAATTTTTTCCACAGGGAGAGAGGGGGAGGAGTGGGCTTACGCCAGCTGAGCGCAATGGCCTTGCGGGCATAGAAGAGAAGTAGCCCAGCTAGGGTGCGCCGCGCCACAGTGGGAATTAGATGATCTAGCAGGCCCAGTATGCAAGTTTCTATAGAGAGTGGGAGCGATATGGAGGTGACCTGTGAAATGACCCCTAGTATCTCCTTCCAATAGTCAACAATGGCTGGGCAGGTCCAAAAAATATGAATGAAGTCCCCCGGTATTGTCCCACAACGCCAACATCCCGGGGGGGAGGCGGGGTTCATTTTGTGCAGTCTGTATGGGGTGAAATATGCTCGGTGGGCCATCTTAAACTGTATCAGCCGATCTCTCAGGGAGACCAGGGATCTGAAGGGGAAGTCCCACATGTCATCCCAATCATCGTTATCAAAGGTGGGAATGTCTTGCACCCACTTATCTCTAAGTTTCCCCAAAGTAGGGAGGGAGGTCATTATCAAATGGGAGTAAAGTGTTGAGGTGGGCTTAGTGTCACAGCTGGACTTGAGGAGGCCCTCTAGTGCGGATTGGACAACCTGGGGGGGAGAGCTGGAGAACTGGCACCTGAAGGCATGGGAGAGTTGTAGATACCTAAAAAAATAACTCTGCGGGACGTTGAAATCAGAAATCAACTTGGGGAGTGGAGCCAGCGATTGGTCAGAAATCACCTGGTCCACTGTTCTAATATTGAATTTAGTCCAAGCATGGGGTTCAGGCAGTTTGTAAAACTGCTCCAGGGTGGGGTTTCGCCACAAGGGGGCAGCTGGAGAAAGTGCATTGGTAGGGTATTTTTCAATTTTAAGTCCTACCCCCCATGCACGTAACGTGGTGCGCATGGAGGGGGTCAGTGGGTACGGGGCCTTCGGGGCACGATAGAGTAAAAATTTCAACGCCTCCAGCGACCCCAACACCGCCGCTTCAACCAAGGTGGCAGGGTTTGTCGTATCAGGAGTGAGCCACCAAGCTGCTGTAACCAGCTGGGTGGCTAGAAAATATTTGTACAGGTCAGGGCACGCCAGTCCTCCCTGGGAGGACGGACGCGTAATTGTTGACCATCCATACCTGGGGGACTGGTTTCCCCAGATGAAGGAGGCAAACAGACTATGCAGACGGGAGAAAAAGGATTTGGGAATCCAATGTGGGGATTGGCGAAGTAGGTAGATAAATTTCGGTAGGATTTTCATTTTTATCAGGTTTATCCGCCCTAGCAATGATAGGGGTAGTGACTCCCATGCCTTCAGACGCAGCCGTGTCTCATGAACCACTGGGGATAGATTTAGGGGTACTAAGTCCGAAGCCTGCCTCGAGACCACAACCCCAAGGTACCTGAAGGTCTCCACCCACTGTAGGGGTAAATCAGGGGGGACAGTGTCGCGAGCTGCTGGGTCTATGGGGAACAGAAGCGACTTCGACCAGTTAACCTTAAGGCCCGTGATCGTTGAGAATGAGTCAAGAATTTGTAATGCCCCTCTGAGTGAGGAGTCTGCATCGTTAAGGAAGAGAAGGAGGTCGTCCGCATACAGGGCGACCCTCTCCTCCAGCCAGCCAACACGCAGGCCCCTGACATGCAGGGAGGTACGTAAGGCCTCCGCCAGTGGCTCCATTGCAATGGCGAATAGGGCCGGAGAAAGAGGGCAGCCCTGTCTCGTGCCCCTGGACAAAGGGAAGGACCGCGAAAGACTCCCCCCCAACTTAATGGCCGACGTGGGGTGTCTATAGAGCGTCTGAAGCCACTTAATAAATACCAAGGGGAACCCCATTCTGCGGAGGACCTCCCACAGAAAAGGCCACTCTACAGTGTCGAAGGCCTTCTCTATGTCTAGGGAGGCCACCACCCTGGAACCCTCAGTAAGGTGCTGAGCATGGATGTTAGTAAACAGGCGTCGTAAGTTGATGTCAGTGGCTCTATTAGCTACCAACATTTTAACCGTGCCCTCCAATGCCTCGATGCGATGGTCGTGGTAGGCAGTTAGGTCCTCCGCGGCCGAAATGCGTGATTCAGATTCTGTGAGGCGGCCCCTGAAATTGTCCAGGTCGGCCCGTATGCAATGACATTCCTCCGTTAGCTTGTCGATACGGGTCAGCAGTGAGGATCTACTGTTTTCAATGGCAAGTAGGATCACTGCCGTGTCTCCAGAGGTTGAGGCCCCTGGGGCAGATGGGCCTCCCTGCCTCGCCTCCACATTCATTTCAGCCAGTAAAGCGTGAAGCTTGTCTGCTAGTAAGGTGTCAGATCGTTCAGCTTGCGCCGGCGGTTGCTTCTTGCTTTAGTGCGGGGTAGCGGATTTATTCTTTGCCGGCATGGATGGAGAATGAGGATCAATGCAGGTAATTCCAATATGGAGGAGTATCAGGCTCGTACTCACAGGGGCTATGAGGGCACCAATACAACAAGGGTAGCCAGGCGTGCAGATACTCAGTGTCAGAAGCAGTTACCCCCCTCCATTAATTGCAGCTGCAGAGTGTGTATGTGAAAGCAAATGGAGAGGGTAACAGGTGCAGTAGTGGTTTGTTTAAGGCAGCAGTGTCCAGGCTGTGGCAGGAACTAAATCGGGGCACAGAGGAGAAATGGATTCAGCAAGGAAGTCCCAGTAAACAGGCTCCCAGACCCGGCGCTAATACCCTACAGGGCCCCCAGGCCGGATCAGGATGTGGTGGGCAGGTTGATGGAGGGCACACACCTCCACTCGAGGAATGGGCCGGCCGCGATGGTCCTCCGCGGGCGGCCGCCGTAGGAAAGTCTGGGGATGTGCAGGCCTCACTAGGCCGCACTAGGCCGGAACGGACCGCGGCCTTTATTTTCTTCCCCGAGGGTCAGTTGAACCACGGGGGGACTCAGGAGGGACTGCCCAGAGGGATAGGAGGATGGATGAGGGTCCCCTACCTCTCTATGCGCCTCCATGGCGGCAGATGTTTCCAGGCCCAGAAGCGGCAAGATGGCAGCCGCGAGCCTCCAGCGCAAACCTTCCCTTGGGCCGGCAGGAGAAGAATATGGCTCAAATATCGGCTCCGAGCACTGCAGGGCCCCCGGGTGAGCAGCTGGGAGAAGTGGCCAGCTCCTGTGAGACCAGAATAGGCAGGATGGTGGCGGATTCAGCTCAAGATTCTCTGAGCTCTTAGAGAAGACGTCTGCCACCGCTCACATCCGGACACGCCCCCCTTAAGCCCCTGTTTAACAGGGGTGTGTAATTACAATTTTTGATGCCATATTTTGCAGGAGGGTTCGTTGCCGCAATAATTTGTGAGTGGTTGCAGTGTCGTGGCAACCAGCACCAGTGGCTAAGGCCCAATTTTTCAGCCTCTGTTCAACAGGGGCGTGTAATTAAAATTTTTGATGCAATACTTTGCAGCAGGGCTCATTCCTGCTCTCCAACTAGCTCATGTGAGGTGTTGCAGTGTTGTGGCACCAGTGCCCAAGGCCCAATTTTTCAGCCCCTGTTTAACAGGTGCATGTCATTACAATTATTGATATAATATTTCACAGCAGGGCCCGTTCCAGCGTCCACCGAGAGTAACTGTGAGGACTTACAGTGTTGTGGCACCAGCACCACCACCACCACAGCCACCAAAGGCCCAATTGTTCTACCACTGTTCAACAATGGCATGTAATTACAATTCTTGATATAATAGTTCACACCAAGAGTCACTTTGAGGGCTTACAGTGTTGTGGCAACGCCAATACCTTAGGCCCAAATTTTTGCAGAGTATATAGGGCAGGCCCCTACTTTCAAACATCCAACTTACAAAGGTCTCCTACTTGCAAACGGAAGGAGACAACAGGAAGTGAGATGAAAAAAGATGGACGGCAAAAACAATTATACATGGGTGATAACCCTTCCCTATATTTTCCAAAAAGCTTAGAAATAGATTTTTTGACTGGACCTACACTTTAAAAATTTACCAGTTCAAAATTACAAACAGATTCTACTTAACACAACAAACCTACACAGTCCCCTGTCTTGTTTGCGCCGCCTGTATACTGCTGTTCTGAGTATATAGGGCCTGGGGGCCCACGCCTTTCCTTTTTTTAATTTGGGTAGGGGTTCCCCTTAATATCCATACAAGACCCAAAGGGGCTGGTAATGGGCAGGGGGGCTACCCATGCCATTTTTCTCAATTATTTTCATCCATATTGCCATAACCAGACATTACATTAAAACCGCAAGCAGTTTTAAATTACTTTTTTTCTGCTAGAAATGTCATCTTGTGCAGGGATTGTTCTAAACACGGGAAACACGTGCCACTTCACAGGCATACTACAGACTCCCCCCAGGCACGATATTTAACTACTTGCTGACCGCCGGCAGTCAAATGACGGCCAGGCGGCGCACCTATTGCCACAATAGGGAGGCCTGCCACGGGAGGCCATCATATGACAGTCTCCTGTTTAAACAGGAAATGCGCGCGATCGTGCGTGCGCATCCCTGTTTCTTCGGTGGCGGCGTGTCACGGAGACACCACTCGCCACAGAAGGGGGTGAACAGCCATTGGTTATGGCTGTTTACCAGGTGATCGGCCGTGATGAAGTCACTGGCGATCACATATGGTCACACCCCCACTGTGCACGGCGCATGCGCGCGAGCGTGCTGCGCGTGCACATCGGTGGCGGCGTGTTTCCCGGGAACACTGCACGTCCCCGACGCTGGTAAACAGCCATTGGCTGGCTGTTTACCCACGTGATCGGCTGTGATCCTTTCACAGCCAATTACTAAAATGTAAACAAACCGCGGTAACGAGATGTTACCGGGTTCTCCTCCTCACACACCGATCGTGTGTGAGGTGGAGATTGCGGTAACATCTCGTTACCGCCTACAGTGTACACCAATCACACTGATTGCCCCCCCAATAAAGAGGACCTGTCACCACCCCTCATAGTACCTGTCACGGTCCATCATGGTACCCGAGTATCTGTCACGGTCATCAGAGTACTCGAGTATCTGTCACGGTCCATCAGAGTACCCGAGTACCAGTCACAGCCCATCAAAGTACCCAAGTACCTGTCACGGTTCATCCGAATACCCGAGTAGCTGTCACAGCCCATCAAAGTACCCGAGTACCTGTCAAAGTTCATCCGAGTACCCGGGTACCTGTCACAGCCCATCAGAGTACCCGAGTACCTGTCACAGTTCATCTGAGTACCTGAGTACCTGTCCCAGTCCATCTGAGTACCCGTCACAGTTCATCTTAGTACCCGAGTACCTGTCACAGTCCATATGAGTACCTGTCACGCCCTTCAGAGTACTCAAATACCAGTCACCAAGCCATCAGAGTACCCGAGTACCTGTCACCGGGCCATCAGAGTACCAGAGTACCTATCTCCAGCCCATCAGAGTACCCGAGTATCTATTTGCAGCCCATGTCTCATAGAATATATGTTGGGTTGTTTGCTTTCCAAAATGGGGTCATTTTGTGGGTAATTTCACTGTCCTGGTGGTCCAAGACCTTCAAAAGTGTGATGGGTAGGAATGAAATGAGATGTGTCATTTATGCTCCTAGAACGCCTGAACGTACTACTTCAATGTTCGGCCTCTCTATGTGGCCAGGCTGTGTAAAAGTCCTACATATGTGGTATCGCCATACTCGGGAGGAGTAGCAGAATGTGTTTTGGGGTGTAATTTTTGCTATATACATGCTATGTGTTAGAAATATCTTATAAATTGACAACTTTGTGTAAAAAAAAAAAATGCATTTTAATTGTTTTCCACATATTCCAAAAACTTCTGGAAAAAAATTAACCGTTCAAAAGACTCATTATGCCTCATAGATTATACGTTGGGGTGTTTGCTTTCCAAAATGGGGTCATTTTATGGGAAATTCCATTGTCCTGGTACTCCAGGGCCTTCAAAAGTGTAATAGGTGGTTGAGAAATGAGATGCGTCATTTTTGTTCGTAGAACGTCTGAAGGTACTGCATCAATGTTGGGCCTCTGTATGTGGCCAGGCTGTGTAAAAGTCTCACACATGTGGTATCACCGTACTCGGGAAGAGTAGCAGAATGTATTTTGGGGTGTAATTTGTTGTATGCATATGCTGTGTGTGAGAAATAACTTTAAAATATGACAATTTTGTAAAAAAAAATAATTAAAAAAAATCTTCATATTGCAAAGAATTGTGGGAAAAAATGACAACTTAAAAAAACTCACCATGCTACTTACTTAATACCTTGGAATGTCTACTTTGTAAAAAGGGGTCATTTGGGGGGTATTTGTACTTTCCTGACTTGTTAGTGTCTCAAGAAATTAGATACACCTGATGTACTGAAGGCCTGATCAGATGTGATCAATTTTCAGCGATTGGCACCATAATTTGTAGACTTTATAACTTTCACAAAGACCAAATAATATACACTAATGTGGGTTATTTTTTACTAAAGATATGTAGCAGTATAAATTTTGGCCAAAATGTATGAAGAAAAATTACTAATTAGCAAAAATTTATGACAGAAACAAAGAAAAAGGCATTTTTTTCACAAAATGTATGTATTATTTTATTTATAGCACAAAAAATAAAAAACCCACTAGTGATTAAATACCACTAAAAGAAAGCTCTATTTGTGTGAAAAAAAGGACACAAGTTTCATATGGGTACAGTGTTGCATGACTTAGTAATTGTCATTCAAACTGTGAGAGCGCTGAAAGCTGAAAATTGGTCTGGTTAGGAAGGGGGTGTAAGTGCACTGTATTGAGGTGGTTAAAGGAATATTTCACTCTTTTTTTTCACTTTAAGTGTCATTAACATCAGTGCTCCCGAAAAAAACTTCAGTTTTTAAAACTTTTTTTTTGCATTGATACATGTCCCCTGGGGCTGGAGGCGGGCCTCTAAACCCTTTTTAGGACAATAACTTGCATATTAGCCTTTAAAATTAGCACTTTTGATTTAGAACGGTCAATTCTCATAGACTTTAATGGTGTACTAAAGTTTGCGCAAATTTTCGGTCCGTTCGTAGGTTCTGGTGCGAACCGAACCGGAGGGTGTTCGGCTCATCCCTAGTCCCCGCTCACCAGCTCCTATGTAATATGCCTGTAACTCCACAGTACGGTTCGTTGGTCACAAACTGCAGCATCCACTGTTCCTCAAAGCGATTTTAGATGTTCAATCGGTGGCAGATATATGCAGTAATATTCCTCATAAAAAAAGAGATTGGCTCCCATGGTGTAGTATCCAAGAAAGTTAATTTGTTAAAAAAATTTGTTAAAAAATCAAACATAAAATAAAATAAACCCAAACAGATCAAGGGCAAAATCTGTATGCCTAATGTGCCTATCCTGGAGAGGCAACTCTATAACAAATATAGCATAGGTAGCTGTGGGTGTGTGGCATGCGGCGTGCGTGCCAGTTGCGTTACACCCACTAGCCCTAGTTCCTGAAAGTCACGCGGTGTGCATGTAAGAGCTGTACGCGCTTCGTAATTAACGTCTTCAGCAGCGATAGCATCTCACCACACATCACGTATGAGAGAGCACAGTCAAGAGAGCCTCACCCCCTAGGCTGATCAACCAATTCATAGGGGGGCGGGTAAGCACACACAGGCAGAATAATCAAAATAATCAAATCACCTTAGCCCTTGTACACACGGTCGGACATTCCGACGGAAAATGTCTGACCGGACCGTGTTGTCGGATAATCCAACTGTGTGTGGGCTCCATCGGACTGTTTCGGTCGGAATATCCGACGGACAAAGTTTGAGAGCTGGGCTATAAAACTTTCCGACAACATGATCCGATCGGACTTTGTCCGATTGTGTGTGTAGAGAATTCCGATCAGACAAAGTGCCATGCATGCTCAGATCAAATTCCTAGACCAAAGCTATTGGCTACTAGCCTGAACGTAGTCCCGTCGTAACAAAATAACGTCATCACGTTACGTACGAGCGGATTTCCCTACAAATTTGTCCGACCGTGTGTATGCAACATAAGTTTCGGACAAAATCCGTCGAACAAGATCCAATGGATTTTGTTGTCGGAATGTCCGACCGTGTGTACAAGGGCTAAGAGTATATCCCACTAGGATTAGGTAAAATCTGTATGAAAACTATATTACATAAAATAGAGCTGGATACAGCCTATAATGCGCTCTCCCTCAATAATAATAATAATAATACGGGGAATGCAATAATGACATAGCAAAGTATAACATATTACATCACATTACATGGCTAAATCCAGACATTTTGCCTGGACTCCCTCTGTGGCCAGGGGTAGTAGTGCAGGCGAACAAACCCATGACTAGGGTAGCCAGATACCTTACTACTCCAATCCATACATGTACCCCCCTTTATTTACCTTATTCTATTAATAACGACACAGACACCTGCTGGATGTAAATGGCCTGTCAGGCCTTTATTTAAAAATAAACCAAACTAAACTTTTATTCAAACTTCTGAAAACCATTTTATTTTACCATCTATTTTCTTATACCAAATCCAGCTCATCAGATAAACAGTTGTTGATCCCTGATGACCCCATTTTTCTTCTTGAGCCTGTAATCCCAACTTTTGATGGCATTCGTCCCCAGCCGCCAACTTGCCTCGGGGACTTACCAACTTACCACAGACCCCCAACTTATTAGCCCGTCAGTCTGGCCAGCCGCCAGACCACCCGGGAGGACTCCATACCTATGATGGTCCTAACCTTTTCCAAAACCTCATCTTAAACAGTGTAAATTGTATGACAGCCATCAAGGACCCTATCGCCACAGCAGCACAAGAGTGACACCTCACCCTTGTGCCTGCCACCACACCTACAGAGCCCTGCCAATACCATCCTCCAAACCCAAAGCCCACAGGTCGATCCCGACCGGGTTAAGGTGGACACCATCCCCCCGTAAATATCTCCATGTGTCCACTTCCAACTCCCAATGCCTCACCACAATACCTCCATTACGGGCTACAAACCTCCCCACCTCCTTATTCACCTTGATTCTCATCTTGTTAATCTTCTCCCAAGAGCGGGCCCCCCTCCAAGACATGCGGACCACAATATCAGACCACACAACGATCATGTCCGGGAATAGGGATGGCCGAACGGTTCGCCCAGCGGTCGTTTCGCAGCGAATTTCGGCTGTTCGCGGTCCGCCCGATCGGCGGACTATTGGCGCCGTTCACCCGGCGGACTTCCGTGTTTACTGTGTAAAAGAACTTTGACCTATGATGACACATCTATCATGGGGTACCGGACAGCCAATTGAGACATTACAGCACATGGACACTTGGACATTCCCCCTAACTTATAAATAGACCCGATCTGGCAGCCATTTTACATTCTTTCGTCTGTCACTATAGGGAGAGGTTTCTGTGTGGAGCAGGGAGAGATTGCAGTGACCCGAATCGCTAGCTATTTGGTACACAAAAGTTCTTTTCAGGACTGGTATAGGTGTTAGGTGTAGTTTAGGATATAGGTTTGCTGTGCTACTGATTGTTGCAGCAGCCTGAGTGTCTTTTGTCAGTTTAGAGAAAGGGACAGGACGGTGTGTCTGCTGTAGGGACAGTCAGTTTAGTCATTAGCTGTTACTATCAGGTCCACAAAAGTGCTATTCCAGTTATTGTTCCAGTAGCCTCTGTTTTGTCAGTTTATATAGGGACAGGCAGGAAGCAGTGTGTGAGGCAGTGAGGGTCAGTTTAATCAGTAGCCGTTACTATATTAGGTCCACAAAGGTTCTTTTCAGGACTGGTATCAGTGGTATGGTAATAGGCTTGTACACGTATACTATTCTTTCTTCCAAATATAGAAAGAATATTATACTTGACTGCTGCCCTTCTGCTGCAGTCTGCTAATCATTCACAACCTACTTGTTCCACAAAAGGTCCTTATAAGGACTGGTAATAACCTGGTGTAGGGTGCTATAGTACATAGGGTTGAGTGAGGTACAGTCTGCTATTCTATAAGGACTGGTATAGGTCCACAATACATAGGGTTGAGGTGCACTACTGCTGACCGCTGCCCTATACTGCAGAAGTCCTTCATCGGTATAGGGACTGAGAGTTTTGTCACAGGGTCATTTAAAAAATGACAGGCAGAGGAAGAGGCAGGCCCTTCCGCAGGGGTGGTAGGGGTAGGGCAGGAGCAACAGGCTTGAAGCAAAGTGGGAAGTTGCAGAAGGTGCGTTAAATTACTTTAAAGGACGCACCAGACTTGGTTGAGTGGCTCACTCAGCCTTACTCTTCTGCACCCTCCTCATCCTCTCGATCTGCACCCTCTTCTTCACTCTCTGCTATGTGCACCCCCAAAGACACTACCACCACCAACAACACCACCACCACATACCTTCCGCTTGAGTCACAGGAATTATTTTCCGATCCATATCAAGACATTTCTGATGCGCAGCCACTCTTGGTATTGGATCAGGAAGAGGAGGTAGCAACAAGCGCTACTCAGCAGTCTGACGACAGTACCCAGATCAGCCCAAGGAGGAGGTTGGTCCCCGGTGTTGCTGCCTACTCCGAGATCTCTACTTATAGTGGTGGGGAAGGTGACGTTGATGATGACGTGTCTAGTGATGTCACGTGGGTGCCCACAAGAGAGGAAAAGGAGAGGAGTTCAGAGGGAGATATGGACCAGCAGATAAGGAGGAGAAGCAGGAATAACTTACATTGCACAGGAGGGACAAAGCAGACTGCAAATGTATCAGGAGCGAGTCATCGACTATGTATGGTCACATCTGGTGCTCCCAGGACACCGGGACATGGTTCCGCAGTGTGGGCTTTTTTTAACGTGTCCGCTGCTGACAATAGCGTTGCCATCTGCAATCTTTGCAGTCAATGCATTAGTCGCGGTAAGCCCAACACTCACCTAGGGACGACCGCCTTAAGAAGGCACATGAGCAGCCATCACCGAGCCGAGTGGGAGCAACGGAACACGCAAAGCCACACTCCAGGCTCTCACTGTCCAGGCTCGTCTTCTTTTTTTTTTTTATTCCATAAAAGTTTTATTTTCGTAAAGGAAAAAAAAATACAGATTGTGTTACATAGTATGCCAGAGGTACAGTCAGGTATATGACAAACAAGTAACCATCCCATACATAAAAAACTACGAAGCAAACTTGTTACTGGGTAAGTGGTCTGATGACCCTACAAAATATTTCAGCTGGAAAAGACAACAGATCCCCTAACCCCTAGAGCTCTGGCTAAAAAAAGGAGTATAAACTTCGGGGGGGAGAAAGGAGAGAAGGTGATGCCTAGATGGCTGCCTTTGCGCCGAAAAGAATTCTATCCGGAGTTAGGGGAGAGAAAAAGGTACCTTGGCGCTTGGCTCATTCGGGGTCAAATTGGTCCTTTCCTTGGATTAGGGTGAGCCTTCCTGGGTATAGCGTGTGTCGAGTGGCCTCAGATTTACCCGGTAATTAGAGCAGTCGTATCAGTCTTCGGTGTATGGGGAAGGGGGGTGAGCTCTCGTCTTCTACTTCTTCTCCTCTCTCCTCACAATTGTCCTCCACTCCACCTTCCATCACGCCAAGCTCACGTTTTTCTGCAAAATGGCAGGCTTCCGTGGGCCTAATGCTCGAGCGTAAAAAAATGATGACGCCGCATAACCCTCTTGCCCAACGGTTGACGGCTGGCTTGTCAGAACTCATAGCCCGCCAACTACTGCCATATAAACTGGTGGACTCGGAGGCCTTTCGCAAATTTGTGGCCATTGGAACACCACAATGGAAGGTCCCAGGAAAGAAGTATTTCTCAGAGAAGGGCATCCCAGAGCTATATGGCCATGTTCAGTGGCAAGTGAATGTATCTCTGGCACACAGTGTCGGTGCCAAGATACATCTGACCACAGACACGTGGTCTAGCAAACACGGGCAGGGAAGGTATATCACTTTTACTGCCCACTGGGTGAACCTTCTGACGGCCGTCAAGCATGTAACCCGTGGCACCCGTGTAGATTTGGTTTTACCGCTACGGATTGCATGCAGGCCTGACTCTTCTTCTCCTCCTCCTCCTACTCCATCCTCCTCCCTCTCCTCCTCGGCTGATTCCTCCTTTTCCGCTGCTAGCGTCTCTTCCGCTGCGCCGCCCAAGCTCCCCAGAACCTATTTGACATGCCAGGTGAGACGTTGCCATGCCGTGCTGCGTCTGTTGTGCCTGGAAGCCAAGAGCCACACTGGCCCGGCACTCCTTTCAGCTTTGCCTTCACAGGCAGATCAGTGGCTAACACCGCTCAATTTGACAGTTGGTAAAGTGGTGTGTGACAACGGTGCCAATCTGCTTAGCGCATTGAAACAGGGCAAAATCACGCACGTGCCATGCATGGCACACGTCTTAAACTTGGTCGTGCAGCGATTCCTTGTCAAATACCCTGGGGTCCAGGACATCTTGCGGCAGGAAAGGAAAATCTCGGCCCATTTCAGAAGATCTTAAACGGGCATGGCTCGCCTTGCTGACATTCAGCGGCGACACAATCTGCCGGTCAGACGTCTTATTTGCGATTGCCCAACGCGATGGAACTCAACCTTCTATATGCTTGATAGGCTGCTCCAGCAGAAACGTGCAGTTAACGTCTACCTGTATGAACTCTGCGGCAAAACAGGTTCTGGGGAGCTGGGTTTTTTTTCACCACGCCAGTGGCTGCTCATGCGCGACGCATTCAGACTTCTGCGGCCATTTGAGGAGATCACCAAACCGGTCAGTCGCAGCCATGGCGCCATCAGTGACATGGTACCTTATGCCTTCTTTATGGAGCGTGCATTGCGTCGTGTCATTGATCAAGCTGTGGAGGAGCAGGAGCGGGAAGATGAGGAAGTCGCAATGCTGGATGAATTCCCAGGGGGGGGCTACTCTGAGACAAGTCAACAACAGGAGTCTGAAGAGGAGTCAGAGGAGGATGGTGCCGGGGTGGATGAGGAGGAGCAAGAAGAGCATGCTTTAAACCTTTCTGGGATCCCTGTTGTGCGTGGATGGGGAGAAGAGAATGAAGAGGATGACATTATCCTGGATGATGAGCAGGAGCCAGGCCACCACACCGCTTCCACTTTAGTGCAAATGGGGGCCTTCATGCTCCAGTGTTTTAATAGGGACCCCCGTATAAAAAGCATAAGGGTCAAGGACCAGTACTGGGTGGCAATGTACTTAAACCCCCGGTACAAACACAAAATGGGGAAATGTTACCACCGTCACAGGGCTGGCAGAATGGAGCACTTCCAGGCCTTGCTTTGAGAAATGCGGCATTCTGCCTTTGCGTGCGCTGGCAGAGGAGCAATTCCCACTCTCAGAGAAGGAGTTGCGGGTACCAATCCAACAGCGCCTGCAAGAAGAGGCCGGTTTGAAGATGTGTTGGTGACTTTGGATATGAGGTCATTCTTTCAGCCGACCCATCGACAGGTGTCATCCGGATCCAGCATCAGGGAATGCCTAGACCGTCAGGTGTCCGACTACATCGGGTTAATGGCCGATGTGGACGCTCTGAGGAGTGCTGAACCTCTGGACTACTGGGTGGGCAGGCTTGACCTCTGGCCAGAGCTTGCCCAATTTGCAATCGAACTGTTGGCTTACCTCTTATCCAGTGTCCTGTCCGAAAGGACGTTCAGCGCAGCAGGGGGGATCGTGACCGATAAGCGTACTCGCCTAGCTCACGACAGTGTTAACTACCTCACATTTCTAAAAATGAATGAGGCATGGATCTCGGAGGAATTCAACACATTTGACCAGTAGACCATGTATATGTCAGACTATAAACAATTTTTTTAATCGAGCACAGAGACCTTCTTTCTTCATTTGGCTCACTTCCTTGTCCAAACAAAGCACGTACCTTCCTCTTTGAAGAGGTTGAGCGGTGTCATATTTCTACTGGGGCTGCTTATTATGAGGGGCTCCCACCATCCCTGTGCTATGCTGACATCCTCCTGGGGCTGCTTATTATGAGGGGCTCCCACCCTCCCTGTGCTATGCTGACATCCTCCTGGGGCTGCTTATTATGAGGGGCTCCCACCATCCCTGTGCTATGCTCATTATGAGGGGCTCTCGCCATCCCTGTGCTATGCTCTTTATGAGGGGCTCCCACCATCCCTGTGCTATGCTGACTTCCTCCTGGGGCTGTTTACGGTGCAGGTGTCAGTGCTGTATATCACGGTGCTGATGTCAGTACTCTCTATCACGGTGCTGCTGTCAGTGCTGTAGATCACAGTGCTGGTGTTATTTCTTTATGTCACGCTGCTGATGTCAGTGCTCTCTATCACGGTGCTGTTGTCAGATGACTCTATCACGGTGCAGGTGTCATTGCTGTATGTCACGCTGCTGATGTCAGTGCTCTCTATCACGGTGCTGTTGTCAGATGACTCTATCACGGTGAAGGCGTCATTGCTGTATGTCACGCTGCTGGTGATCATCTCCTGCACCCTCTTCTTTGCCTACCCTGACCTTCCCTCTCCTCCATTGCATTCATGCGCTCCACAGTCCTGAATTGTCACAACAATTTCCCATATAAAAAAAGAATGCTTGTAGTTGTCGATCCCAGATTCACCTCATACATGTGTTATGTCATTGGCCATGTGGTGGGACTATGTTTGCACAGCTATTAATTATTTTGTGGCTGCAAATTTGACCTGTAGGTTTGCAAAGTTCGCCTCCCATTGAAGTCAATGGGGCCCGCCGCGAACGTTCCGGTTCGCGAACTATCGGCCGTGTTCACGTTCCGCGTTCGCAAAAACGTCCCGTCGGAAGTTCGTCCATCACTATCCGGGAAGGCAGTACGAAGCCTAATGAAGTCCCACTGTATATCCTTAATGATGTTGCGCATTTGCCTGACGACCAGATCGTTGCCTCCAACATGGAGGACTAGTACGTCCGGTGCCCGATCCAGGCCCGCGTAACAATGTACCTCTGGCACCACTTTGTGCCACATCATGCCAGGAACACCTATCCACGAACTCAGCCTTCATCCCTTGACAGTCTGAGTTGCCTGCCATCCGGCCAGACGCCCGCCCGTCTAGTACCCCAGAACACATAAGAATGTCCCATAATCCAAATGAGACATTACGACTCTGTAAGAACATAACAAAAAGTAACCAACACGACCCAAAAAAAAGAAAAAGAAAAAACATACAGTCAACCGAACTAAGGAACAATAACCTCCCCCACCCCCATTACAGCAGGTGCGGCCTTACATACTGTATATCTGATATCTCCGAGACTCCCACCTCCCAATTTGCTTTATAACCTCCTCCGGTAAACCCAATCTAGATGCCTCCATTGCCGCCCCAATCCTAAAGGAGTGAGCTGCATAATCCCCAGGAGACAAACCCCTGCTCCGCAAACACTTCCTCAATACCGCCGTAAATTGGAACCTAGAAAGGCACGAAGCGTCTGCATTAGAGGTCGACCGATATATCGGCCGGCCGATATATCGGCCGATATTTGCCGTTTTTTAAATAATCGGCATCGGCCGATTTGTGCTGATAAAAAGCCGATTTAGAACTACAGCGAGCGGGACTTTGAAATGACTTCTGTATAGAATGATCTAAGTTGACTGAGTCATCATAGCAACCCTTTCCTCCACTCTGGGCAGGCTGCCAAGAAAAGAACAGAAAGATACAATGTTTACACTTGAATGAATTAGGTAATCTCTGTGTGTAGAAGTTCTCAGTTTAACCATTTAAAGACTAAATCTTTTCTGACACTTGTTGCTTACAAGTAAAAAATCCTGTATTTTCTGCCAGAAAATCACTTAGACCCCCCCCAAAAATGATATATATTTTTTTAGCAGAGATCCTAGGGAATAAAATAGCGGTTGTTGCAATATTTTATGTCACACGGCATTTGCACAGAGGTCTTTCAAATGCATTTTTTTGGGAAAAAAATACACCATTTAAAAAATAAAAATAAAATAAAAACAGTAAAGTTAGCCCATTTTTTTTTTTTTGTCCAAAAGTTTTGACTACCTGTTTTTATTTAATATATATATATATATATATATTTTTTTTTTATCTAAATCATACATACAAGTAAACTGATTGGAGGTTTGTTTTGTTTAATAAATGTTTAAGTGTAAGAAATTTTCTGTATCACGTATGAAGGCCGCTTTCACACTGGAGCGGGCAGGCGTTGATGGTAAAACGCAAGTTTTAGCGGCTCTTTACCATCATTTTAGCGGTGCTATTTGGCTGCTAGTGGGGCACATATAACCCAGCTAGCGGCCAAGGAAGAGGTTAAATGCGCCCATGAAGCACCGCTGCCAAATCGCATTGCATGCGCTTCGGCAGTGGTGCCCATTCATATCAATGGGCAGGAGTGGTGGATGAGCAGTATACACCACTCCAAACGTGCTGCTTGCAGGACTTTTTTTTAAGATCCTGCCAGCGCATCGCCTCAGTGTGAAAGCACTCTGTCTTTCACACAGACTGCAGGGGAGCCATTTTACAGGCACTTTACAGGCGCTATTTTTAGCCCAAAAGCGCCTTAAAACACGCCCCAGTGGGAAAGGTGTGTTAGATCAAGGGGGATTAAAAATAAATAAAATAAAATCGGCCTAACATATCGGCCCAAAAAAATCGGCATCATATATCGGCTATCGGCCGCCATGATTTCTAAATATCGGCATCGGCATCGGCCAGAGAAAAACCCATATCGGTCGACCTCTAGTCTGCATGGATGAACAATGCCCCGTCCACCCCCGGGCGAACCTCCAAATAAAGCCTCCACAGAGCAAAACCTGGAGTCTGCACCCCTAAATAACTCAACTCATACCCCTCTACCTAACTGATCCGTTTTCGACCTCCTAATCCAAATAACCACAGAAGAAGGGGCCCAACAAACATCCCCACTCCCCAAACCCCCCGGCGCTTTTTTGGAAGGTGACACCAATTCACCTATCCGGAACGGCCCAAAAAACGCCAACAAGAAAGCAGCTCGGAAAAGTTTTTGTTCAAAAACTATAGAACACACCTTCCCAATGTTGCATAACAAAATGCCCAAAACTTCAAAAGAAGTTCAAACTTCAAAAGAAATCGGGGGCCGAGAGTCACTTCTCGCTGCCCCCTTTCTAAAACCCCTCAATGCCTTCCTTACTAAAAAAATCGTAGTCACATCCACCAACCCTTTACATTGAAACCAAAAAGCCAAAGCCGATATTTTTTTGCTGACTGCTGACCCAGACACCCCTAATACCCACATCAATAGATCTGCAGGGCCTTCCGACCCTCCAACCTCACCCAACCAGTCCAACCATTCCCTCCACACTTTCTGATAAGCCGCTCGAGTACCCTCACTCAGCGACTGTTGAATCGATCCCCCGATGAGTCCAATGCAATCTTCCACAACTCCGGAGGGCACGAGACAGAGCATCCGCTAACTTATTCTCAATCCCAGGGATGTGCACTGCATAAACAAACGCATTAATCCTCAAGCAACTGAGCACCAACCTTCTTAACAACCTGACCACCGGGGGCGATGAAGCCAAGATATTTTTTATGGCCCCCACCACCCCCATGTTGTCACAATTGAAGCATACTTTTTTGTCCCGGAGCCTATCCCCCCACCAATTCTACAGCCAGAACAACGGGAAAAAGCTCCAGGAGGGCCAGGTTCTTCAAGAACCCCGCCTCCCTCCAAGATTCCGGGCAAGGTTCCGCACTCCTTTGCCCTTGGCAATAAGCTTCGTAACCTGCCGAAACCTGCCGCATCGGTAAACAACACTAAATCAGCATTGCTGGCCGGCCCCTCCTGCACCATTGATCACCCATTAAACTCATCCAAGAACACCCCCCACACTCCCAGATCGTCCCGTAACTCTCTGGACAACCGAAAGAAATGTGTGGGCACCTTCACCCCCGCGGTGGCCGCCTCCAGCCTCCTGCAAAATATCCACCCCATGGGCATAATCCTGCAAGCAAAATTCAATTTGCCCAGGAGCGATTGCAGTTCCTTCAACCGGAGTTTCCGCCTGCCTCGCGATACGCCAACTTCCTGTCTCAGCGCCACCACCTTCTCCTCCGGTAATCTACATTCCATGGCTAAGGAATCCATTGTGATTCCCAAAAACACTATCTCCGATGTGGGGCCCTCCGTCTTCTCCCTTGCCAAGGAAACCCCAAACCGTTCAGCCAGAAACTGCAATGTCCCTAGCAGTATCCCGCAGCCACAGGATCCTGGCGGCCCCACACAAAGGAAGTCATCCAGGTAATGGATAACCGAGTTGACCCTAGCCGTCTCCCTCACTGCCCACTCAAAAAACGAACTAAACATCTTAAAAAGGGCACATGAGATGGAACATCCCATGGGCAAGCAGCGATCAACAAAATAGGATCCCTGCCAGCAACAACCCAACAAATGCATACTCCCTGGATGAACCGGCAACAACCTAAACGCCGCCTCCACATCCGTTTTCGCCAAGAGAGCCCCCCCGCCATACTTCCTCACCCAAGCAATCGCCGCATTAAATGACGTATAGGTGACCGCACAAGCCTGCGGGTCAATACCGTCATTTACCGAGCCGCCCCTGGGGTAAGATAGGTGGTGAATCATCCTAAACTGCCCCGGTTCCTTCTTCGGGAACCACCCCCAATGGCGAGACCACAAGATCCGCCATCGGCGGGGTAAGAAAGGGGCCGGCCATCCGGCCCAGCGCCACCTCCTTAGCCAGTTTTGCCGACACCACCTGCTCATGCAGCAAAGCCGACTTCAAATTTTTTGCCAGCGGGGGAACCTCCCTCAACGTACTCGGAATCTGGAAACCCTCCCTAAAACCTGCCTCCAACATCCCCGCCGCCGCCCGATCGGGATACCTACTTAGGAAAGCAGCATCCTTTCCAGCCTCACTGGCGTCATCCCTTTTTCCAGCCAAGTCCCCATTGCGACCTTTTCCTTGCCTGAAGCAATGCGTGAAGGGATGCCCTCCACTACACCCCTAACACTCGTGCTTGTAGCGACATGCGTTCCCAAACTTGCATTTACCATCGTTGAATTGCCAGCAAACCCCTTTCTTTTTTGGGGCCGGCGATCCTGACGAGTTGGTGCTGCCAGCCCCCCCTGGAAAAAACTGTGATAAAAAAACACCACAAGATACTAGCGCTTTAAAAGATACTGGTGTGTTCAGTTCAGACTGTATTGTTCATTAAAATAAATTCAAAACAGTTTTTATCAAAGCAAGATTTATTTATTTTTTTTAAGTTATCTGAGTAAACAATACTTGGAATTTGCTGAAAATCCAGAAAGGTTGCTTGCTGTCCTTAGAGGATAGGGGATGTATGTGCACATTCACCTGTGGCAGCTGCTTCTTTAGAGTGAAGTAATTTCATGAATAGGATACCAATAAAAGAATATATAGAAGAGCGCCAAATCAGTAAAAAGTGCATTTATTTTATACAATTAATAAAAGTCTCACTTACATCCATAATTATTATTGTCCTCTGTTTGATAGTCAAATCACTGTTCCCTTTCGCTGGTGCTGTTACTGGATCAATCCTCCTCCACAGCGCACTAGGGGAAGCTCCGCTGTGTTCTGTGATGCACAGAGACACAGACTTGCTCGTAGACAGCGTGTGACGTCAACCGGGGGGTACCCGAGAGCACAACGCGTTTCTGAGCTTGTGCAAGCCTCGTTCGGGCATGCGTGCTCCTTTCTCAAGTGCAGGTATAGGCAATGCTGCAGTGGACTGCTCTTAAATAGGAGAGTAAATAGATAATGACAGACAAGATAGCAATTAACCCTATAATCGATGAAAGCAGGTTGAGAGGGTTATACTAATGATAATACTATGGCAAGTGAATAAAATATATGGTAACAAAGGTGAACTTGAAAAAGGTGAAAAGTTTTAGAGAAGAATTATATATATAAGGAACAAAGAATGTATGTATAAAAGAGTTGTGAAAAATTAAGAGAAATTAAAAAGACAATGAAAATGATAATAATAAAAAAAAATTGAATGCAAAAATACTAATAATAAAATTAATAATGATAATAATAATAATAAAAATAACAAAAATTTTGATAATAATGGAAATTAAATAAAAGTAAAAATAAAAATGAGAATAAAGATGAAAATGAAAATGAAAATATAAATAATAATAATAATAATAGGAATAAAAATGATAATAATAAAAATAAATATAAAAAATAAATAAATAAACATGAAAATAAATATAAATATAAAGATGGTAATAGTAAGTATATTTATAGATGGTAGATAATTTTGGATCTCAGAAGTGTTGATAATAGGCCAAATTGAGGAATGCCTATAGAGACGTTGATAACAACTAAAGGCTTGAATAATGTGAACATGGTGATCATAATCATAACAACAATAGTAGTAATAGTAATAATGCTACCACTACCTTCAGTACTACTACTAATCAATCTTGACTGGTTGGAGGTATTATAAATGAAGAAATAACTTCATGGTAATAGCATATAATCATGAGCCCAGTTACAGATAAATGCGACTTAGTCACATTTTTAAACGCACGACAATGATGTTGATGGTGGAGATACAAGATCAATATATGACAATTGTATGTGAAAACTCGTGTCAAAATTAATAGAGGTGATGCAATTAAATTATGTTTAAAAGATATGTGTATAAAAAGGTATATGTATAAAGGAGGAAGGAAGGAAAATTGTTTACGAGCCTTCACAGGTAAAATATATACCCAAGTTCTGTGTGTACAGAAACGGAGAGATCAAACATATAACAATTATATAAAAATCATATACATAAAAAGGAGAAATCACATACATAAAAACAAGGTATTCCATATGCATATATATATACCAAGGAGAGGAGGGGAAGGGCATTGGCGTTGGGATCGCAGTCCTTCCAGGAGAGAAGCGAGATAACAACAACAATAGTAGTAATAGTAATAATGCTACCACTACCACTACTACTAATAAATCTTGACTGGTTGGAGGTATTATAAATGAAGGAATAACTTCATGGTAATAGCATTTAATCATGAGCCCAATTACAGATAAATGCGACTTAGTCGCATTTTTAAACTCACGACAATGATGTTGATGGTGGAGATACAAGATCAATATATGTCAATTGTATGTAAAAACTCGCATCATAATTGATATGGGTGATGCTATTAAACTATGTTTAAAAGATATGTGTATAAAAAGGTATATGTATAAAGAGGGAGGGAAGGAAAATTGTTTACGAGCCTTCACAGTTAAAATATATACCCAAGTTCTGTGTGTACAGAAACGGAGAGATCAAACATATAACAATTATATAAAAATCATATACAAAAAAAAAAGAAGAGAAATCGCATACATAAAAAAATCGCATACATAAAAACAAGGTATTCCATATGCATATATATATATACCAAGGAGAGGAGGGGGAAGGGCATTGGCATTGCAGTCCTTCCAGGAGAGAAATGAGATCACTAATATATAAGCGAGAACTATTTTAGAGGATAGTATGGATCTCGATTTCCTCATTGAGGCCATTAGGAGCGAGGGTGTCCAAAGAAAAAATACAATATGTTTTGCGCTCACATAATCTGGAGAAGCGTTCTGCTTCAGACACCCCCGCTGGTATGGACTTGATGACCCAAACTTGTAGGCCCATGGTGGATCGATCATGAAATTCAAAAAAGTGTCGGGGTACACTATGTTTGTCTGAACCTAGTTCAATCAGTCGTCTATGTTTGCCAAAACGCTGTCTAAGAGGGCAGATGGTCCGGCCTACATATTAAGATTAATGCACTCAGCCAATACCCGATGGTGGGATGAATTTTTTCTGAAAAAATATTTACAACAGAAAATCTCCCCTAGAGAGTTGAGGATCCTAAAAAATTGCTCCTTTCCCTGACAGACTCCATGGCAGCCTATGTGTGGGTTGACCCCGCCTCCACTCCAATTCTATAGGACCCCATTCAAATAAAAGAGCACTCACCACTCCACATGGTGTTCCTTTTTTTGTCCTCCTCCATTTGGACCTACACTTGCTGTTTGGTCGGATTTCGCTCTTTGCATACCTATGTGATGCAAGCTCAGTACCCATCCATGGGCGGGCGAGTAGCTTTGAGGCTGGACGGTCCCCTGTATGAGGGTGGTTGCCTCGGTATGCCCCGGACGAACGTTCAGGAGGAATCACTACGGCTGGCAAGGTCTGAAGAGTTTTTTTTTCTTTCTCCATGGCAGTCATATATTTGTATATGTTTGTGGCTATTCCCTGGCATTTGTTTATTCCCCCTGTATGGCGGCTGGAGTGCTTTGCATTCCAGGTCGCGCATTGTCTTCCGCGTTCTGGACGCGCCTGCGCAGTAGTCTCTTTCGATATTGAGGCTTGGTGTGCGCGGTTCGACCGAGCTAAAGCGGCCGCACAGGCGCAGTTTGGCCATCCCTCTACTACGCAAGTGCGAGGTGAGGGGGCAGTGACGTCATGGGCAGGGATTTTAAAAACCAGACTGCTGCCTCAGTCTCACTGGGTATGTCAGTGCATCGGAAGCAGCAAGCTTGTTTTCTCCAGCCCCAGTCTGCAAAGGTGAGCATTGTTACTATAGATAATTAGATGCAGTGTGTGCATGTTGGAATACATGTGTGCTTTTTTTCTTTTTTTTTTAAGAGCGAGTTTTAATTTGGTAATCTTGTAAAAAAAAAAAAAAAAAAAAAATATATATATATATATATATATATATATATATATATATATATAATTTATTTCATGAATTCTTTCTAAATATTATTAAGTGAGATATATTTATGTTTTTTTCCCTTGGGACCTCATCTTTTCTTTGCAGACTATCTTGTATCGTGACGCTCTTCGTCCTAAAATTATGGACAAATCACTGCCTTTAAGTGGCCAGCCCTTACGCACTAGGTATGTGCTGATAAGTAGAGGAGTGGAATTAACAGTCGCATTTGTTTGCGTTTTCTTTTTGATGCCATTTTTTTCCCCCTTTCCTGTCTTGTGTTAGCCCTTTCAGGTTGGATCCTCAGGATAAAGACCTTGCCAGGTCACATCGGCATTCATCTAGATCCAGAAGGGAATCACCGCATGGATCACATCATCAGAGGAGAAGTTCACATTCCTCCTCCAGACACCGCTCTCACCGCCATGATAGTCGCTCTGATCACAGAGCCTGCTGGGGATGTGGGACTTGAGTCCCGGAGGGCAAATCGCTGTGTAATCAATGCTATGCCCAGGCAGTTGGAGAAAGAATCAGAAAGCCAGCATATGGAATCCCTGGTGAAACGTGTGGTGCGGCAGTCTCTGAGAGACATGGACACCTCTCACACGCTGAGTCAATCTACTTCTTTGTCTGGCCCTCAGGCTGATGAGGCCTGTGATGATCCGGGCACTTCCCAGCCCTATGCAGCATCTAATGCGACTTCGGAATACAAGTTCCTAGGTGAGGAAGATATCGGGGGTTTCGACTTTGCTATGGTCTCCCCTCTGATTAAGGCAGTTAAGGAAGCCCTTGAGTGGGAAGACTCATCTACTCCTCCAGCCAAGCAGAAGAAATTCTTCAAACAGCTGGGGAAGGAACGTCCAAACTTTAATTTTCTTACTGAACTCAGATATTTTTGAGGAAGAGTGGAGTAAAGTGGACAGGAAGTCCTCTATGACTAATAAAACTTCCAGGTTGTATCCCTTTAAAATAGAAGATGTAAAGCATCTGGAAAATGCCCCCCTTGTGGATGCGGCTTTGATGTGTTTGGCCAAACACGTTACCCTCCCATTGGAGGATTCAGTGTCCTTTAAGGACGGCCTGGAGAGGAAAATTGACCAAGACCTTAAGAAAATTTATGGTCTGGCTGGGATGGCCTGCAAACCTGCCCTGGCACTAGCAGCTATGTCTAAGACCATGGAAGCTTGGTCTGAAAATGTGGAATCCTTCCTTAAGGGCGTTTCTGAGGATCTGGCTAAGAATTCAGCAGCAGCAGCAGAACTGAAGCTGGCGGCAGTCTTTCTGGGGGAGGCGTCCATTGATCTAATCCATCTGTTGGCACGCGTGATGCTGTCGTCAGTTACGGCCTTGTGGTTACGTCCAGGCCTGGACTGGCCATAGGGCACACCGGGCATTGTGTGTGTGTGTGTCCGTCCATCCATGCCTGTGTGTGTGTGTGTCCGTCCATCCATGCCTGTGTGTGTGTGTGTCCGTCCATCCATGCCTGTGTGTGTGTGTCCGTCCATCCATGCGTGTGTGTGTGTGTGTGTGTGTGTCCGTCCATCCATCCATCCGTGTGTGTGTGTGTGTGTGTGTGTGTGTGTGTGTGTGTGTCCGTCCATCCATGCCTGTGTGTGTGTGTGTGTGTGTGTGTGTCTGTGTTCCGCCTATCATGGACATCCTCTCATCCTCGTCCGTAGTATGAGGATGAGCGGATGTCTGTGATAGGCAGACCACTGACTGCTGGGAAATTGAGTGTTCCGCCTATCACAGACGGAGGCGCGGCTTTTGAATAGTAGAATGGCCGCCGTCTGTCTGCTCGACAGCTGATCGGGCAGGCAGACGGCGATGACTCGAGTATAAGCCGAGGGGGGGCACTTTCAGACTCAAAAAAGAGGCTGAAAATCTCGGCTTATACTCAAGTATATACGGTATGTATATTTTTTAATGCATCTTTGCTGATAATGTGTTTTTTTATTTTATTTTTTAATCATGCCTGCCAATGTGTTTTTTGTATCTTGGCTGATAGTGTTTTTTTTTTTCATGCCTGGCAATGCTTTAAACTGATCTTAATAAAAAATAAAAGTGGTCAGTCTCTCTTAGAGATCCGTATCACACTGGTCATCTCCTATATTAGATTCGCAGTCTCTGGTCATCTCCTGTATTAGATTCGCAGTCTCTGGTCATCTCCTGTATTAGATCCATAGTCTCTGGTCATCTCCTGTAATTGATCTGCAGTCTCTGGTCATCTCCTGTTTTAGATCCGCAGTCTCTGGTCATCTCCTGTAATAGATCCATAGTCTCTGGTCATCTCTTGTATTAGATCCGCAGTCTCTGGTCATCTCTTGTATTAGATCCGCAGTCTCTGGTCATCTCCTGTAATAGATCCACAGTCTCTGGTCATCTCTTGTATTCGATTTGCAGTCTGTGGTCATCTCCTGTATTAGATCCGCAGTCTGTGGTCATCTCCTGTATTAGATCCGCAGTCTGTGGTCATCTCCTGTAATAGATCTGCAGTCTCCGGTCATCTCCTGTATTAGATCTGCAGTCTCTGGTCATCTCTTGTATATGATGACTGTGAAGGGGGGGGGGGAGCCAAAGCAGACACCTGCTGCTGAGTCCTGGCAGAACACCGGATAACAGAAAACGTGAGTTCCGCATCGTGCTCTGCGCTCACCCCCTTATAACCTGGATAGGAGGAGTGATGGGGGTGGCTGCATATAGAACAATCATTCTCTCCATCTTCCTCCTGCAGTATCAGAATGCCTGTGAGAGGTAGAGGAGAAGCAGGAGACTGCAGGAGGAAGATGAAGAGAATGATTGTTCTATATGCAGCCGCCCCCACCCCTCCTCCTTTCCTGCTTATTACTGCTGCCCCCCCCCCCGGGCTCTCTACACCACCCATACTCTTTGCCTTCTCGTGCTCTCTGCCACCCCCCCCAGTGCAATCCACCTCAACCATGCCCGCTGCATCCCCCAGTGCGATCGACCTCCCCCATGCCCTCTGCCACACCCCCCCAGTGCAATCCACCTCACCCATGCTCTCTGCCACCCCCCCCCCCCCCCAGTGTGCTCCACCTCCCCATGCCCTCTGCCACCCACCCAGTGCAATCCACCTCCCCCATGCTCTCTGCCACCCCCCCCTGTGCAATCCACCTCAACCATGCCCTCGGCCACCCCCCCCAGTGCAATCCACCTCCCCCATGCCCTCTGCCAACCCCCCAGTGCGCTCCACCTCCCCATGCTCTCCACTGCCCCCTCCCTATGTTCTCCACTACCCTCCCTGTGCTCTCCACCTACCCAACGCTCTCTGCCACCCTCCCTGTGCTCGCCACATCCCCCATGCTCTCCACCACCCTTCCTGTGCCCTCCATCTCCCCCTATGCTCTTTGCTGCCTCCCTGCGCTCTCCACCTCCCCCCATGCTCTCCACCGCCCCCCCTGTGCTCTCCACCACCCTTGCTGTGCTCTCCACCTCCCCCCATCCTCTCTGCTGCCCCTGTCCTCTCCACCTCCCCCATGCTCTCCGCTGCCCCTTGTGCTCTTCTCTTCCTCCCTGTGCTCTTGCCCCACCCCATGTTCTCAAGATTCTTCCCTGTGCTCTCCATACCCCCATGCTCTTTCCTGGTCCCACCTCACCCCCCCCCCCCACACCTTTGCTGGGTTCCCCCCTCCCCTCTCTCAGGGGATTTGTCAGAGTGGAGAGTGGAGAAGGGGCCGGTTACCATGTCATGGGCTGCTCAATCCAAAATGCCCGGGCCTATTTTTTGTCCCAGTCCGGGCCTAGTTACGTCCCTGGCTAGCGGACCCGGTTTCTAAGCAGGCGTGGTGTAAGATCCCCTTCGAGGGTTCTACGTTATTTGGTAACAAGTTGGATGACGCCATTACACGTGCTACAGGTGGCAAGTCTGGCTTCCTTCACCAGGACAGAAGACTTTTAGGTCGGAAGAGACCACAGTATAAAAAACGCAGCCCAGAGCGGAAAAGGGACGCACGTTCCTACAAACCGGGTCGGGACTTCAGAAGGAATTGGTACAGAGGTCAGACTTCCTTTCGTAAGCCCAGCAAGAACCAGTCATCCAGTGGTCGCGAGCAGGCTAAGTCTTTCTGAGGTTGCACCCGCCCAGACAAGTCAGGTGGGGGCTCGGCTATCCCTCTTTCGGCACGTTTGGGTGGCCTCGATCTCAGATTACTGGGTAGTCAGAGCGGTCTCGGTGGGCCACAGATGGACCTTCTCCAGCTCCCCTCCTTCCAGATTCGTGCCCACCCTGCTCCCTCGCTCGGAGGAACAAAGTCAAGTACTGTCTTCTTATGTGGATCTGCTGAAGGCTCAAGGAGCAGTAATTCAGGTGCCAAATGAAGAGTGGTTTAGGGGAGTCTATTCTCCTCTTTTCCTGGTTCGAAAGAAAAGCGGTTCCTGGCGCCCAGTGATAGATCTCACCTATCTAAACAAATACATAGAGTATGGGAAATTCAAGATGGAAACTCTTTCGACCATTCAACAAGCCATACAGACGGGAGACTGGTTGATTTCGATCGACTTAAAGGACGCCTATTTCCATGTCCCGGTAGAAAAGGATTTTCAAAAATTCCTAAGATTTCACGTAGGTCAAGACCATCTCCAATTTATTTGCCTCCCCTTCGGGTTGACGACCTCTCCCCGAGTTTTTTTCAAAGGTCCTCCTGGCTGTAGTGGCCTTTATCAGGTTAAAAGGTATTCGACTGTACCATTACCTGGACGACCTGCTGGTTCTGTCCCAAAGCAGAGAACTGCTGAAGCACCGGAAACAAGTAATCTCTTCTCTGTCCAGAATCGGGTGGCTTCTAAATCTGGCAACGGCTAATATATCTAGGAGCCCAATTCGACACTCTGCAGAGTACTATCTCTCTCCCGGACGAAAAAATACCGACAATAAGAGGGCTCTATACACTCAGCACCTAAAAGCTTCTCAGTGTCTCAAGATCATTGGTACGATGGTCCCGACAGCCCCGATGGTGAAATGGGCTTTGTGGAGGCTTCGCCCCTTCCAAGCAGGTTTTCTCAAGCAGTAGAAGTCAGGGGACAAAAATCAGAGTATTTGTATACCCTCAACCACGAGAGAGAGCCTCTTTTGGTGGCTACAGTGCGAGAATTTGCTGAACTGTCATTCCATCTTCCCCCATCTCCTGGGTCACGGTCACGACCGATGCCAGTGGGACAGGTTGGGGGGGCTCTCTAAGGATCAAATCTTGTACAAGGCAAGTGGGACGCTCATCTCCCCTTACCAGGGTCGAATGTCCTGGAACTTCGGACAGCCTGGTGTGCTCTCCAGCAATTCCCTCATGTTCTGAAGGGGAAGTCAGTGTTATTACGGATGGACAACACCACGGCAGTGTCCTACATGAAAAGGCAGGGGGGTACTCGGAGCTCTACTCTTCTACGGGAGGTCGAACCCATCCTATCATGGGCACAGAAAAACCTGATGAACATCTCAGCGGTCTTTGTGCCAGGAGTTCAGAACTCTCAGGCGGATTTTCTATCCCGGTCTCAACTGGACAAAAACGAATGGTCTCTTCATATTCAAACCTTCAAATGGATCCTGTCATTAGGGGACAGTCCAGAAGTGGATCTTTTCGCTTCTCCCTGCAATTTCAAAATAAATTTTTTTTACACGTGAAGTCGTTTCAGTCAGGCCTGCGGGACAGATGCTCTGACGGACCAGTGGAGGTTCAGGAGGGCATATGCTTTCCCTCCACTTCCCATGATCCTCAGATTCCTTCCGAGGCTCCGAGTGGAAGCAGTAGAAGTTGTGATGATAGCTCCCTATTGGCCCAACAGGCCTTGGTTTCCCCTCCTGGTCCAACTCAGTGTTCGAGATCCCATACCTCTCCCTCTCAAGCCGGACCTTCTTTCTCAGGGTACAGTTCTGCACCCTTGCCCAGCAGTTCTGAGACTGATGGTCTGGTTCTTGAGAGAAAGAGGCTGGAATCCATTGGTTGTGCATCAAGTGTGATTTCCCCTCTGAGTGCAAGGAGATCAAGTACAAACAAAGTATATGGCAGACTCTGGGACAAATTTGTTAAGTTTTGCTCTTCTTCGAATAGACCTTTTGAACATCCAGGAGTACAGGACATTCTTAGCTTCTTGCAGTCCGGCCTCGATCTTCCTTTATCGGTAAGCTCAGGTGTTGGCTCTATCGGCTTTCTCAGGTACATCTTGGGCAGTAGAAAAAACGATCAAAAACAGCGCATCAAAGGGACTAGTAGATTGATGTGAAAAAGACTTTAAAATGTCATTTATTAAATGTAAACAATGAACACAGACATCTGATCCCTGCAGGATCTAAAACACATAAAAAACACCAATCATAAAACGGACAGATGTTTGATAATGAAAAGCTCCTCAGATCTCTCAATTAAAACTTTGGAAAGGTGAAAACCAAAGACCAATGTGTACAGCTATCGAATGCCTAATGAATGCAATCAATCATCTGAAAGAACCCAGAGCGTTGTATGAAAAGTCAGTGTAAACGAATGGAACAACGTTCCTAGGGACACTCACTTCATAGGTGTTCAATGGGCTGCAGAGCTGATGAATCCAGTCTGATGACCGAGGGGGAGGTGTTTATTTCAGCTCCATCTGAAGCGTTCGGCTTGGAGGCAGAGGTGTAGTGCTGCACGCTGGGTGGTAAGGATCAAGCTTAGTCACCAGATGATATCAGCTGTACACATAGGCAGCTTAGAGAATGCTGCACTGCTTGCAGCGCCGCTTGTCCAAGCGGCTGTGGATCACATGAGAGGCTTGTCACGTGGAAGGCTGTGAAGGGGAAGGTTGCTATGCCGACTCTCCTGCTTACATGTTTCGCGCTCCTGCGCTTTGTCAAAGCGCAGGAGCGCCACCCAGCATGCAGCACTACACCTCTGCCTCCAAGCCGAACGCTTCAGATGGAGCTGAAATAAACACCTCCCCCTCGGTCATCAGACTGGATTCATCAGCTCTGCAGCCCATTGAACACCTATGAAGTGAGTGTCCCTAGGAACGTTGTTCCATTCGTTTACACTGACTTTTCATACAACGCTCTGGGTTCTTTCAGATGATTGATTGCATTCATTAGGCATTCGATAGCTGTACACATTGGTCTTTGGTTTTCACCTTTCCAAAGTTTTAATTGAGAGATCTGAGGAGCTTTTCATTATCAAACATCTGTCCGTTTTATGATTGGTGTTTTTTATGTGTTTTAGATCCTGCAGGGATCAGATGTCTGTGTTCATTGTTTACATTTAATAAATGACATTTTAAAGTCTTTTTCACATCAATCTACTAGTCCCTTTGATGCGCTGTTTTTGATCGTTTTTTCTGCTGCATCCATTTTTTGCCAAGTCCATAATGGGTTAACAGCCGCACATTGAGACCATCTACAGGACATTTATTTAAATAAACGAACATCCCACGAGATAGCCAAGCGCTCTTAAAGAGTCCAGTCATTTGTGCGCCAACTTTATATTGTTTTGTTTTACATCTTGGGCAGTGCATCCACTGATTCATCAGTTCTTCCGGGGAGCTTCAAGACTCAAACCCCAAAGAAAGCCTAGATTCCCCAAGTGGGATCTTCCTCTGGTCCTGGACTCAATCTCCGGTCTAAGTATGACGAGGCCATCCCGCTCTCTATTAAGGATTTCTCAGCAAAAGGGTTTCGGAAATTGGATCCTTGGGCTTCAAAGAGCCTTTTTTGACGTTCTTTCCGGACCGAGTAGTCCTTATTCCCATGTTGGGATCTAATCCAAAGGTTACTTCGGTGTTTCACCAGAACCAGGAAATTGTCTTGCCTACTTTTAGGACTTCAGATTCTAATGACGTTCACCCTTTGGATGTTGGAGAAGCCTTGAAAGAATATCTTCTTATCACTTCCCCCTTCAGACGCTCGGAGCATCTCTTTATCCAACCTTCAGTTAGCAACAAGGGCAAGAAAGCTTCAACTAGGACGCTGGCCAGCTGGATTGTAAGAACTATACAACGGGCATATAGGGCAAAGGGCTTGGCTCCTCCAGAGGCAGTGACGGCTCACTCTACCAGGGGAATGGCAGCCTCATGGGCAGCGGCTCAGCATGTGGCTCCTGACACAATCTGCAAGGCGGCCTCTTGGTCTTCTATTAATACGTTCATGTCACATTACTGTGTTGAGCCTGCTTCTCTATCCTCTGTAAATTTTGGTTTAAAGATTTTATCGGTTGATAAAGCAAATTAAACGTTTTCTGTTTAAAGCATACCCACCCGTGTGGTCGGCTAGTTATTTCCCACACGTAGGCTGCCATGGAGTCTGTCAGGGGAAAAAGGAAAATTTATTGTCAAATACTTACCGTAATTTTCCTTTCCTGATGGACTCCATGGCAGACGGAGTTCCCATCCATAAGTCTTATGAGGAGGCTAGTTACGGAACACCGTGTGGAGTGGTGAGTGCTCTTTTATTTGAATGGGGTCCTATAGCATTGGAGTGGAGGCGGGGTCAACCCACACATAGGCTGCCATGGAGTCCATCAGGAAAGGAAAATTACGGTAAGTATTTGACAATAAATTTTCCTTTTTTTTGGATGCCCCCCACACTAAAGAATGGGAAGGCATAGCAGAATTTTGCACAGCCAAGTGGCTAGAAGTTCTTGTCAGTCAGACACATAAAATTTGAAGAATTGACTCATCATGTACAGATTCTCTCTTCTGAGATCATCGCTTATCACTTAAAAGTCCTGCCCACTTGGCTAGATACACTTAAAAAGAATACTAAAACTAAAGAAAACAACCTTATTGAGACCAAACTAAAGAAATTCCATAGAGATATAGAGGATTGCTCTCAAGATAGAATATTCTGAAAGAAAAGAAAAATATACCACCGCTTATGCCACTACAACCTTTATTCAGAGCAGCAAATAATCATGATGCCCTTAATCAAAATAGGAACCGCCCATCTTCTAATATTTGTACAGAACATCCCTGCCCTAATAAAATAAGCAATATGGTCAACGATCCTAATACACATACAGTAAGAACTTTGCCCACACGGGTATAAAAATAAAAATCAAGATCAAAACAAACATATATACATAAATCCAATCAGGGCTGTCTTTTTAATATTGATTGGACCCGGGGCAAATATTTTCTTGAAGGCCCCCCTCCCCCCCCCCCCCCCCCCCATGCAATTTCCCTCTCCACCTTCTCTGAGACATACAGTAAATATCAGCCAGACTTAAAATCAGTTTACTGTATCAGATCAGGCAGCGATTGCAATTGGTTGCCAGAGGTTACAGCATATCATTACCGCTTACTGACTGGTTACTAGAGGTTACAGCACACATTAAGGCTCACTGATTAGTTACTAAATGTTACAGCACATGATTTCTGCTTGTTTGCTAGAGATTACTGTACAGTAATACTGCTCACTGGTTGCTATAGGTTACAGCACATCTTCTCCTCACTGCAGGGGGGCATGATATACATATGCATGCCACCTTTATTTACTTATCAATGCCGTCGGCCTCCAATATTTACATATGAATGTCGCCGCTATTTACATATGAATGATGGTTATTTACATGTAAACACAGGGTCTGCAGGTGAGTCATCTTTACAGAACAATAGGGCAGAGCTGGGCAGCATTAGTAGCAGCACTTCACACTGATATCAGGACACAGCACAGGTCTAAAACTTCAAGGGACAAGGGAATTTAAACTGGAATGGTTGGCAAGTATGAGGCAGCTGCTTTGGGTCCCACAACAATGAGGGCCCAGGGCAGCTGCCCCTTTTGCCCTGCCTTAAAGACGGCCCTGAATCCAATGGTAATGAGAATAGACCAAAAATGACACCACCTACGGGGCATGTATGCGATGCACCTAGGATTCAAGAAAATACTTTAAAATCAGGCGCTAAGCCAACGTCAATCCACAAAGAACAGGCCATATCCAATCTAAGTCCCACCACTGGTATCGATAAAGGCACGGTTGTTACAAATGACGGAGAAGAATCTGCGTCATCATTTAATTTACTTGTAGGCGACTTTGATAAAGGGGAGATTACATCCCATTCGACGGCCCTTTCCTTCTCTCCTTTTTTAGAGAGGCCCTCATCAAAAACATTGGAGAAAAAGAAAACTTACAGACGAGGGTGTAGAGCTAGACGAAGAAAACATAAACACCAGTGCAAAAGTTCAGAGACGGTAAAAATATTTAATTTATCTTCATCCGAACTGACACAAGATGACATCTCTCTGTTAAGCAGAGGCCTCACCTTCTCCCCCACTGTTCAGCCCAATTCATTCCAACTATTCAAAGACCTCAACAAGTTCATTAGAAACCTGACTCTTAAAAGATATTTTCATTTACAAACTATTAAAAAACTAAATGTACCTCCCCAAGGACTTCACTCTGATGACTGTACCAATAGCCCTACCAGTACGTTAGGTACCTTTTTAGTATTTACAATGACAACTCAGACCCTGAAGATAATATAACAGACCCAGACTGGGAACTCTTCACACAACATTTTCAGACATCACCCCCAGTCCTACACACCAATTTGAAACCAAAGTCTTCTTTTTTTCCTACCAAGTCTAAGGGACCCTATGTTGAGTCATTCTATAGAGTAGTCATGGCAGATTTACAAAAGTTGTGTGAGCAATCTGCCAAGACACAGAAATATTGCATTAACAATCTAACCCCTGGAGAAAAAACGTCACTGAAACAATTTTTAAATAACCCTGACCCTATCATCAATCCAGCAGATAAAGGGGGTGGGATTGTCATACAGGACAGAACAACTTATGTGGCCGAAGCATTGAGATTACTTTCAGATAAAAATACTTACCAAAAACTATCCAGCGACCCTTTAGCCTCCTATCGTCTTGAAGCCGAGGCTCTCATTCAAAAGGCTGTATCTAATCAAGTTATTGACAAAAAAGAAGCCCTTTTCAAACAAAAAAAGCTTTTATCATCTGCCCAAGGTACATAAGAATACATCAAATCCACCAGGTAGGCCTATCGTTGCCTCCATGAATGGCGTCAGCAGCGGCTTTTCCCTGTATATCGACTTTCTTGCAACCCTTGGCCCAAAATTTGCCCTCATATATTCGTGACTCAATACATCTTCTGGATCTCTTTTCCCCATACATTTGGAATGAAAACTACTCTTGGTTGTCACTGGATGTAAATTCTTTATACACCTCAATTCCACATGAGGTGGGCTTATTAGCAGTACAACATTTCTTATCACTTGATTCGAGCCTTAACACCAGACAGGCTTCATTTATTTTGGAGGCAACTACTTATTGTCTTACTCATAATTATTTCGAATTTGAAGCTGAATTTTACCTACAGACCTGTGGTACAGCGATGGGCGCTAATTTCGCGCCCTCCTATGCCAACCTCACCATGGGTCTGTGGGAAAATCGATATATCCTTAATAATAACCCTTTTGCACAACAAGTGATATTCTTTGGTCGGTACATCGACGACATTGTGATTATCTAGGATGGTACTCCATCCCAGGTAGACGATTTCGTCCGCCATTGTAATAACGAGTTAGGCTTGTCCTTCTCTTCCGTATGGGATAAAGATAGTCTTGCCTTTCTCGATCTGGAATTTAGCCACAAGGGAAACACCATCTTTGCCCGTAATTATACAAAATCCACCGCAGGTAACTCATACCTTCATTTCAACAGCTGCCATCACCCCTCAATGGCATCCCTAAGGGTCAGTTTTGCAGACTTAGACAAAACTGTACCGGAGACAGCGACTACATATTACAGAGTTCCTTTCTAAAGGAGAAGTTCATTTATAAGGGTTATTCTCCAGATTTAGTCGAACATGCTTATAACATCTACCTACCAAAGAAACCAAAATCCGCTAAGCCCCCGGAAGAAACCTCTGTACGGTTTATTACTAGCTTTCACAGACAATACAAAAAAATGGAGTACATTTTGGGCAAACATTGGGATATCTTAAAACAGGACCCACATTTGTGCTCCTCCCTGGGAGATAGACCAAAAGTTACCTACAGGAGGGCACCAACTCTTAAAAATAAAATTGCACTGAGCAAACTCAAATATAAACAAGAACCCGGTCCCTTGTGCCTTATTCCACTTGTAGGCATGTATAGATGTAATAAAACACTGTGCAAGACGTGCGATTTTTGTCAATCATGGCCAGAAGAGCTTTACCCATAAGGGTATCATACACTCAGCAATCCAGTTCCACAACTGCTCCAGCAACTATGTCATGTACGGCCTCACCTGTCCCTGCAAAATGCTGTATGTAGGCCGGACCATCTGCCCTCTTAGACAGCGTTTTGGCAAACCTAGACAACTGATTGAACTAGGTTCAGACAAACATAGTGTACCCCGACACTTTTTAGAATTTCATGCTCGATCCACCATGGGCCTACAAGTTTGGGTCATCGAGTCCATACCAGCGGGGTGTCTGAAGCAGAACGCTTCTCCAGATTATGTGAGCGCGAAACATATTTGATTTTTTTCTTTGGACACCCTCGCTCCTAATGGCCTCAATTAGGAAATCGAGATCCATACTATCCTCTAAAATAGTTCTCGCTTATATATTGGTGATCTTGTTTCTCTCCTGGAAGGACTGCAATGCCAATGCCCTTCCCCCTCCTCTCCTTGGTATATATATGCATATGGAATACCTTGTTTTTATGTATGCGATTTTCTTCTTCTTTTTTTTGTATATGATTTTTATATAATTGTTATGTTTGATCTCTCCGTTTCTGTATACACAGAACTTGGGTATATATATTTTAACTGTGAAGGCTCGTAAACAATTTTCCTTCCCTCCCTCTTTATACATATACATTTTTATACACATATCTTTTAAACAAACATAGTTTAATCGCATCACCTCTATCAATTATGACGCGGGTTTTCACATACAATTGACATATTGATCTTGTATCTCCACCATCAACATCATTGTCGTGCGTTTAAAAATCCGACTAAGTCGCATTTATCTGTAACTGGGCTCATGATTATATGCTATTACCATAAAGTTATTTCTTCATTTATAATACCTCCAACCAGTCAAGATTGATTAGTAGTAGTAGTAATGGTGGTAGTGGTAGCATTATTACTATTACTACTATTGTTGTTGTTATCATTATGATCACCATGCTCACATTATTCAAGCCTTTAGTTGTTATCAACGTCTCTATAGGCCAGTGATGGCGAACCTTGGCTCCAGATGTTTTGGAACTACATTTCCCATGATGCTCATGCACTCTGCAGTGTAGCCGAGCATCATGGGAAATGTAGTTCCAAAACACCTGGGGTGCCAAGGTTCGCCATCACTGCTATAGGCATTCCTCAATTTGGCCTATTATCAACACTTCTGAGATCCAAAATTACCTACCATCTATAAATATACTTACTATTACCATCTTTATATTTATATTTATTTTTATGTTTGTTTATTTTTTAGATTTTATTTTTATTATCATTTTTATTCCTATTATTATTATTATTATTATTATTATTATTATTATTATTATTATTTATATTTTCATCTTTATTCTCATTTTTATTTCATTTCCATTATTATCACTATTTTTGTTTTTATTATCATTATTAATTTAATTATTAGTATTTTTGCATTATTATTTATTATTATCATTTTCATTGTCTTTTTCATTTCTCTTAATTTTTCACAACTCTTTTATACATACATTCTTTGTTCATACATATATATATATATATATATATATATATATATATATATATATATATATATATATATATATATATATATATATATATATATATATATATATATATATATATATATATATATATATATAACTCTTCTCTAAAACTTTTCACCTTTTGTTACCATATATTTTATTCACTTGCCATAGTATCATCATTAGTATAACCCTCTCAACGTGCTTGCATCAATTATAGGGTTAATTGCTATCTTGTCTGTCATTATTAGGGATGAGCTTCGTGTTCGAGTCGAACAACGGCTGTTCGCCCGTTCGGTGAATTCCGAACGATATGGGTCGTTCGCGCCAAATTCGTGTGGCGCTCACAGCCCACAATGCACTGCGCCATCGTAGTGCATTGCTGGCTCATGATTGGCCAAGCATGCACTGTGACCCCGCATGTTTGGCCAATCACAGTGCCGGCAGCGAGGAGAGCCATGATTGGCCACAGGCAGGATGCCTGTGGCCAATCATAGCTCAGGCTGTGTAGTACACGCCCCACACTATATAAGGCCGCCAGCGCGGCGGCCTTGTGTAGTGTGTTGGCATCTGGAGGAGTTAGTGGGTGTTCTGTGTACCTTCAACACAGTATACACCGATCGTTATCGGCCGATTTTTGCGTTCTCGCTCTTCTGTAGTGGTTGTTGTCTGCGTGCCCTGACTGCAGTATACACCGCTATATCCACCTATATAGCTAGCTATATTTCTCTTTTTTAATAGAGCTTGCAGTCAGTTGTAGGAGATTGTGCATGCTGTCTGCGTGCCCTGAACCCAGTATACACCGCTATATCCATCTATATAGCTAGCTATCTTGCTCGTTTTAAATAGAGCTTGCAGTCAGTTGTAGGAGATTGTGTGTGCTGTCTGCGTGCCCTGAACCCAGTATACACCGTTATATCCACCTACATAGCTCTTCTCTAATTGAGCCATCTGCCATCTGCAGGAGTTAGTGGATGGTGTGTGTGTGTGTGTGTGTGTGTGCCTCCAGCACAATATACATTACCCAATTGCTGGTTTTCCCATCTCCCTTCAGGCCATTACCATGTCTGGAAGGCCAGCAAGGAGAAGCAGACAGGCGCGAGCCGATAAAAGAGGGCAAGCAGGCTCTGTGTCTAGAGACAACAGTGCTGGTCGTGGACGCGGTGCATCGTCATCATCATCACGTGGCCATGGGACACGCTTGTCCTTCTTTTCGGCAGCTGGACATGTTGAGCCGCAACATGCCAACGACTTGGTAGAGTGGATGACCAAGCCCTCTTCATCCTCCTCATCCTCTCTCACCCAGGCTCAGGGTGCTAGCAAAGCAGCTGCAAACGCATAGTCTTCCCTCCTCTCAATGTCATCATCAGTGACTCCTTCCCTAGACCCACCATGTCCTCCTGAGGAGTCTCCTGAACTCTTTGAGCACAGTGCTGGGTACATGCTCCAGGAGGATGCCCAGTGTTTTGTAGGCTCTGATGATGATACTCAGCTAGAGGAAGGCAGGAGAGGGGATGCTCAAGAAGGACAGCAATCTGGCAGTCATGTTCCACAAGCTGCAGCATACTGCCAGGTTTGCTCCAGCGATGAAGAGGGAGGGGATGATGAGGGCACTGACTCCACATGGGTGCCTGGTAGGAGAGAGGAGGAGGAGGCACATGTCCAAAGAGGCAGGATGCCCTCCGGGGGCCAGCTTAGGGGCAGCACACCGACTGAATCACACCGCAGAGGTCCGCCTGTGCAGGGCGCTGCCTCTTTGCGCGTTATTCTAAAAGTTCTTTGGTGTGGGCCTTTTTTGAGACGAGTGCATCAGATCGCACCGCTGCTATTTGCAACATATGTCTCAAGCGTATCTCGCGTGGCCAAAACATCAGCCGCTTGGGCACCACATGCTTGACCAGACATATGTTGAACTGCCATGCAGCTCATTGGCAAGCGTACCTCAAAGACCCACACCAAAGAACAAAGCGGACCTCTCCTTGCTCCTCATCAGCTGGGATGTCCAACCCCACTAGACCTTCAGTCCTCTCTGAAACCTGCTCTGAGAGGCGTGTAGAATTAGGTGTGTCACAGCCAAGTGCTTCCGGGCACTCTGCTAGCAGTACACCCACGTCCAATTATAGCAGGCAAATGTCCCTGCCCCAGCTGCTGGACCGCCAAAAGAAGTTCACTCCCAGCCATCCACATGCCCAGCGGTTGAATGCTAGCTTGGCTAAATTGCTAGCACTTCAACTGCTGCCTTTTCAGTTGGTAGACTCGGCCCCCTTCCGTGAGTTTGTACAATGTGCGGTTCCTCAATGGCAGGTCCCCAAACGCCACTTTTTCTCACGGAAGGCGACTCTCTACCGGCATGTGGAAGGCAATGTCCTTGCCTCGCTGGACAGGGTGGTCAGCGGTAAGGTGCATATTACCGCTGACTCATGGTCCAGCAGGCATGGACAGGGACGTTACCTGTCTTTCACGGCCCATTGGGTCACTCTTCTGGCAGCTGGGAAGGATGCAGGACAAGGTGCAGTAGTGTTGGAGGTTGTTCCACCACCATGCCTCCAAAATGCTACTATTGGTTGTGACACACCTCTCTCCTCCACCCCCTCCTCTTCTTCCTCCATGGCCTCTTCCAGTGCTGTGCTTCTTAGGCATTCCAGGGGCTACGCAAGTACGCAGGCAAAACGATGCCATGCCGTGCTTGGAGGAGGAGGAGGAGGAGTCTTTTAGGGATGATTTACAGTCCCAAAAAACCTGTGGACTTGTACGTGGCTGGGAGGAGGTAGCTGCAGATCATGTTGTCCTTAATGACCCAGAGGACTCCAGACCGAATGCCTCAGCTAACCTACGCTGCATGGCCTCCCTGATCCTGCAAAGCCTGCGGAAGGATCCTCGTATTCTTTCGGATCAAGGAGAGGGACCATTACTGGCTGGCCACTCTCCTTGATCCACGGTACAAGGGTAAGGTTGCCGACCTTATCTTGCCATCGCAGAGGGAGCAGAGGTTGAGACATCTCTGGGAGGCCTTGCAGAAAAGTCTCTGCAACACGTTCTCAGAGACTGGGAGGTTACAAACTCCTGGTCCTGGACAACGTGTTGCTGAGGCATCGGTCAGAAGGAGTGGTGGAGAAGGTGGCCGTCTGACCGATGCTTTCAGACAACTTTTTAGTCCGCAGCCCCAAGGTATGATCGGTTCTAGCAACCATCGCCAGCGTCTGATTTACATGGTGCAGGAATACCTAGGGGCAAGGTCAGACTTGGACACCTTTCCCACCGAAAATCCTCTGGCTTACTGGGTCTTGAGGATGGATCACTGGCCAGAGCTTGCACAGTATGCAATTGAGCTACTGGCCTGTCCTGCATCCAGCGTTCTTTCGGAACGCACCTTCAGTGCTGCTAGTGGCTTTGTTACTGATCACAGGGTGCGCCTGTCCACCGACTCAGTTGATTGACTGACCTTCATCAAGATGAATCAGTCTTGGATCACCCACAGCTACCAAGCACCTGAAGCTGATGTAACCGAATAATTTTTTTAGAAATATCACATCCCTTCAAGATTGCCTATGCTGATGCTGAGTGACTGTCCTGTCATGTTGATTGTCTATCCTCTTCCTCCTCCACTGATATGTTGGAAGAAAATTTTTGGTTCTGGGTGATGCCACCAGCCCAATTTTTCTACCCCTGTTTAACAGGGGCGTTTAATTACAATTTTTGATGCAATGCTTTGCAGCAGGGCTCATTCCTGGACTACAACTAGAGTATATGGGAGAGGTTGCAGTGTCGTGGCACCAGCACCAGTGCCAGCAGCCCAATTTTTCAGCCCCTGTTTAACAGGGGCATGTAATTACAATTCTTGATATAATATTTCACAGGAGGGCCCGTTCCTGTGCCCACCCAGGGTAACTGTGAGGACTTATAGTGTTGTGGCACCAGCACCACAACCACCAAAGGTCAATTTTTCGACCACTGTTCAACAATGGCATGTAATTACAATTCTTGATATAATCGTTCACAGCAGGGCGCTCCACTGCCCACCAAGAGTCACTTTGAGGGCTTACAATGTTGTGGCAAAACCAACACCTTGTTCCGCCATTTCTGCAGAGCATATAGGGCAGGCCCCTACTTTCAAACATCCAACTTACAAACATCTCCTACTTGCAAACGGAAGGAGACAACAGCAAGTGAGATGAAAAAAGACGGACGGCAAAACAAATTATACAGGGGTGATAACCCTTCCCTATATTTTCCAAAAAGCTTAAAAATAGATTTTTTGACTGGAGCTACACTTTAAAAATGTACCAGTTGAAAATTACAAACAGATTCTACTTAACACAACAAACCTACACAGTCCTTGTCTTGTTTGCACCGCCTGTATACTGCTGTTCTGAGTATATAGGGCCTGGGGGCCACACGTATTTCCTTTTTTTTTAATATGGGTACGGGGTTCCCCTTAATATCTGTAAAAGATCCGGGTAATGGACAGGGAGGGCTACCCATGCCATTTTTGTCAATGATTTTCAACCATATTGCAGGAACCAGATATAACATTAAAACCGCAAGCAGTTTTAAATAACGTTATTTCCGTTAAATGTCATTTTGTGCAGGGACTGTTCTAAACACGGGAAACACGTGGCACTTCACAGGCATGCTATAGACACCCCCCAGGCACGATATTTAAAGGAATATTTCACTTTTTTTTTCACTTTAATCATCATTAAAATCAGTGCTCCCGCCAAAACGGCCATTTTTAAAAACATTTTAGGCATTGACCCATGTCCCCTGGGGCAGGAGCCAGGTCCCCAAACCCTTTTTAGGACAGTATCTTGCATATTAGCAGTTAAAATTAGCACTTTTAATTTCGACCGTTCGAGTCCCATAGACTTCAATGGGGTTCTAACGTTCGTACGAATTTGGGGTCCGTTTGAAAGTTCTGGTGCGAACCGCACCGGGTGGTGTTTGGCTCATCCCTAGTCATTATTTATTCACTCTCCTATTTAAGAGCAGTCCACTGCAGCATTGCCTATACCTGCACTTTAGAAAGGAGCACGCATGCCCGAATGAGGCTTGCGCAAGCCCAGAAACGCGTTGTGCTCTCGGGTATCCCCCGGCTGACGTCACACGCTGTCTACGAGCCAGTCTGTGTCTCTGTGCATCACAGAACACAGCGGAGCTTCCCCTAGCATGCTGTGGAGGAGGATTGATCCAGTAACAGCACCAGCGAAAGGGAACAGTGATTTGACTATCAAACGGAGGACAATAATAATTATGGATGTAAGTGAGACTTTTATTGATTGTATAAAATAAATGCACTTTTTACTGATTTGGCCCAGGGCCCTGGCTGAAGTCATCAACTTCATCCACAAGCTGATATCCTTGTGGTCCCATGTAATGTTCGGGCGCTCCGCTTTCCATTGGCGAAACTGTTCGTCATAGTGGAGCCAGGCCAAACCCCCATACACTCTGTGCGCCTCGCTAATGGCCTCCAAATAACAGAATAATGCCGAACAATTCTCCAACGCCTTTTCCCCAATAATGCTAGCTAAGATCGCAAACGCTTGCAACCAATTCGCAAACGTGCATGGAATAAGCCTATACCTCCTCCTCTTCTTTTTTGCTCTCATCCGGCTTGACCCTGTCAAAATTAAATTTCTCTAACGGTAACAGCGAGAATTTCCACAAACTCATCCCTCCAAATCTTCTCCCGCACCTCTTTCTTCCCCTAATGGTCCCTCGAAGCACACATAAACGTCGCTCCTCGCCGCATCCGCCAGCAAATCTTCTCTGCGTCCTTATCTTTCTCAGCTGAAACACCAATGGTCCCCACGCCGTCAGCCTTCTTCTCCGTCTGCGTCTCCGCCGTCACCCCACCCCCCTGAAACCCCCTGTACTGTGGGGACTGCTGTCCCCCTCCCCTCTGGCGCCACGCCGGGCGGCGCCACCCAAGTGGTAATCGGGGCGGACGCCTGCCTCGAGCTGCCCTCCAAGCAGCGCAACAATTCCTTAAGCGCAGTCAATACCTCACAACCCCCCATTGTTCAACCCCCCCCCCCCACAGACCCCAAGGACTTACCAGGCTGCTGCAGGCTAGAAGGCCCTCCAGCCGCCGACCCCACTGCCATGGTGTTACGTGGTCCTCGTCCATCAACTCCCCTTCCTCTGCACTGCTGTCCGGGAACTCTCTGGCCCCATCTGAGGTCTCTGTGCTGCTGTCCCGGATGGCCCAGGCCGCCCCCGGCTGTCATTACGCTCCGTGTCCCGACGGCCGCCATGTTCTGTGTTTACATGCGACGCACTTCCGGCCGCGCTGACGTCAGATCTGCAGACGTCATCAGCGTGCGCCGCGCTGCTCCTGCACGCGCCGCACTTCCTCCGGCCATCCCTCCCAGGCACTGAGACATGCCCGGAGGCGTGGCCACCCGACTGCTGCTCTGCGAATGGCGCTGGGCCTCCCCCTGAAGGCAAGATGGCGCCCACACATGGCAGGCTGCTGGCCGCCTCAGGGACAAGGCCGGCGCCTGAGGACCCCGCTCTCCCCCTTCGTGCAGCCCCCCTGACCGGAACATCGCCAGGGGGAACCACCGGAACCACCGGAACCACCAACGAACGAACGGTCCTGGAGGGGGCCTGAGACCTGTCCTGGTGAGTGACCCCCCCCCTCCCCTCTGGGACTCTGCCGTGAACGGGGATTCCTCCCAGACCCCCTGCTAGCCGACTGGGGTGTCTGCTTGGCAGGGGGACCTGAAGGGGCCCAGCTGGGGCTCCCAAGTCGGCGTTGAGTCCGGGGGCAAAATCAGGGCTTGGGCGCACCGGAGGCCAGGACCTCCTTGCACGTGTCGGGGTTGCCCTATCTGCTGAGGGTCCCTGCCCTACCCCCTGTAAAGTGGCCGTAATTTGGCTTTGAAGCCAGTTTGTGCCATGCTGCACAGCTGCCAATCTAAGCTGCTCCCAAAGCTGATCTAACCCACTCATCTTTTCTAGGGAGGTGATCCTGAACGTTCCTCCTGATCTGCTGCTCCAGACTGCTGACCTTCCTACACTCATGTACCATCCCATCAACTCTACTCCACCCACTCTTACTCCGTCCTCCAATCAGGTAAGCCTTGTTACTCTCCTACCACCTCTCACCATTCCCCTGCATAAGCCTTGCACCCTTTCATGTATGCACTATGCTTACGTTGCACTACAGCTACATACATGTCTTGTACTACCTGGTAGAACCACAAACAGCTATAGTAAAAGATTAATTTAATTGATTAATAACATATACAGGCCATAAATACATCTCAGCATGATGTATGCATGCAACATAAATTCGTCTCATATGCTACACCCTCAAAATATAGCAATGTATAATGAATAAAATTATATCCAAAAATGAAGAAAAGCAGACATTGCCTTGACTTCTTCCAACACTAAAAGGTAAGGGGTGCAGGCAACCAAATCCAGATATTACCTGGTAAAACCTCAAAAATGGAGTCACATAAAAACCCCAATAAAAAACAGGTGATTGAATGGTCATATGTATAATCATAATCGTGGTGGGCGCAAGCGGCAAAGGCTCCCCACGTCGCCTGGGTTTGTTTGCCTGCACTACTACCCATGGCCACAGGGGTGGACAGTCCAGGCAAACTGGGTTTAGCCATGTAATGTGATCTAATGTGTTATACTTTCCTATGTCATAATTGCATTCCCTGTACTATTATTGCTTCAAAGTAATCTGGTTGCTGTATAGTCTCCTGTTCGCTCTCTTTGCCCCCCCATGTGACACACTGCCATGCTTTCTGGGGAGCCTATGCCGCTTGCGTCCATCATAAGGCAGGCATGTACTTGGCATGTACAGCTTCTCTCTCCCCTTATCTTAGTTTGCAAGTTTTGCTGTATTACCTTCAATTTGATGCTCTGGTGTGGCTGATGTGAGTGTCCAGAATCATTACCTGAGGGTCAGTATTCAGGATGTGTTTGAAATGTGGAGACATAACATTATTTTATCACTATAGTAGAACCACAGTATCTTATGCCATTGATAAGAAACACATCGGGACTCTAGTCAAGTCACAAGCAGCATTGCCTGGGTCTCTATGGATGTGCTATATGGTTATACCATTTATTTATCCAATGATCTATTAGGGCCAGTTCACACTGCTGCGATGTGGGAACCTTACGAATCCACTGCAGGTTCCCGCATCGCATGTTTCCAGGCGGCAGTTCACAGTGCCCTATGCCAACTGCCGGGAGTGTGAATTATAGTTAATGACACCCCCAAATCAGTTCACAAATTGCAGTGCGATCTGCAAACTTGGACAGGAATCGGATCGCATGGGTGTGAACACCCATGTGATTTGATTCTGCTGCGGACGTAAAAGGATCCCATGCAAGCTCGATGCAAATTCAGCCATACAATCTTTTTGGCTGAAATCACATTGCACAGATATCGCATTTGATTTTCACTGCAGTGCGGTCTGAATCACATCCGATCTCTGACATCGCAGCAGTGTGAACTGGCCCTTACTCCATGCTCTCATGTTAGGTTGCAGTAAATTGATATAAGGAATAAAGTATCTGCTTTCTACTGACAGGTCTAATAAGAGCAGTATTAGGATGCACTCATTTTCTTTTCCTCAGACCATGTACACTGCATGAGAGCACCTCTGTATATGCCCAGTGCTGGGTGATGTGTACATTATATTGATGGATTGCTGCTAAACTCATTCTTGGTGGATGCAGAAGAATAATTCTGTGGAGCTTTTCAGGGAGACTTCTATTTGTGATATTTAATATAGCATTTTTTTAGGTATAAGCATTGAGATTTATAGCAGCTGAATGAGGTCCACACATTATAGGGAGTGCAGATTGACAATGCTGCCAATTTGTAATGGCAAAGGGTGAAGGTCTTATTCATTTAGCTTAGATCTAGAATGGCTTGCTATAGTTAGTTTTTGTCCCTTGTGTATGGCCATATTTTTATCCAAGGTTTTTTCTTTTCCACATTCCTGCATTATATACACTATATTTTGCAGTATGTCATTGGACTTCAAGTAGTTATATCATGAAAAATTATCATTGCCACCCCCCCCCCCAGTTTTGACTGTGGTATCTTATGTGCCCATATACAGTATATTGTTCCTAGAGTCACCACTGTGTACTGCCTATAATAGAAATAAAGTAGAATGGCGAATGGACGGTGAAAGGGGGGGGGGGCTGCACTGCCTATCACCTCACTTCATAGTGCGCAACCTGGCGGAGCCTCAGTATTGCTGCATTGCTGAAAGGCAGCCAATGGCTGTGCAGCAATGCCGGTTTCTAAAATTCCAGCCAATGAGGATGTAGCAATATTCCTGCATGATGTTAGCCCTCCCACTTCACTTGTTCACTTGTTTTTGTGCGTGTTTACAAAATTAAAGTGGGCCAGTTAGGATGAAGTCCAGGGCCAAATTTTTGTCCCAGCCCAGCCCTGTGATAAGGGAAAATTATGATTATACATAAATGATCATTTAATCACCTGTTTTTTATTGGGGTTTTTATATGACTACATTTTTGAGGTTTTACCAGGTAGCTAGGGTTTGGTTGCCTGCACTCCTTACCTTCTGGTGTTGGAAGAAGTTAAGGCAACGTCTGCTTCTCTTCGTTTTTGGATATCATTACTAGTAAAAAAAAATAAAAATGTCCCCGGATTTTATTTTAAAAATCTGGTCACCTTACCATAAGTCACCTGTGAAGCACGGTGAGCACCAAAAGTCACCTGCAACTATTTTTAAATATGACACAAAACTATCTATATCAGAATGGATGCACATATGTGACTCTAGCAACTGCTGAGATTTGGCCATTTTGTGGTTTTTGTTTTTTATTTTCTATGTGTTTATTTCAAATTTTTTTTGCCACCAGAGGGTGTAAAAGTAACATACCTGGCTTCCAAAATTCCATGCTTCCCCTGTGTTATGCTTAGTGTCAGCAAAGGCTTCTGCAGACATAATTGCTCCCTTTCCGCTCTGTCAGCTATCAGTGGGGGTTTTGGGGGGGACCATCCACCTTTAGCACAGCGGTCAGGTTCCCCCCTGAGACCCTTTGCCTCCCGCCTCGATCCGTCCCCGCCATGGGGCAGGCCTGTCCCCTCTCACACACGCAGGAAACGTTTTTTTTTTTGTTTTTTTTTAAAAGGGGATGGAGCCTAAGAACATGGGCTTTGACGCTGGCTGTGTGCAGGTGGAAACAGTGCGCACGTGATACATAAGGCTTACTAGCTTTAAAAGCGTGGTTGGCTGACAGAGGAACACAGAGTATACAAGGGCATGTAAGCTGTATGGGTGTTTGGATACAGGCATTTTTAACCACTTGCCGACCAGCGCACGACGATGTACGTCGACAGAATGGCACGGGCAGGCAAATGGGCGTACATGTACGTCCCTTTAAATTTGCCGCCCTGCCAGCGGAAGCCAGCGGAAGCCGGCGTGCTCCCGCGCTGGTCGGGACCCCCGTGAGTCCGGTCGCAGGACCCGCGGACTCGATCGCCGCGGGCATCCCTGCGATCGTCTCACGGAGCAGCCGAATGGAGAAGTGCCGTTGTAAACAACATTTCTCCATTCTGCCTAGCAACTAGTGACGCTGATCTCTGCTCCATGTGATTGGAGCAGAGATCAGTGTTCACTAAATGAAAGCCCAACCCCCCCACAGTTAGTAACACGCCCCTAGGAACACTTAACCCCTACACTGCCACCCACTGGTTAACCCCTTCACTGCCAGTGTCATTTACACAGGAATCACTGCATTTATATAGCAGTGATTACTGTATAAATTACAATGGTCCCAAAAATGTGTCAAAAATGTCCGATGGGTCCCCCACAATGTCGCAGTCACAATAAAAATCGCTGATCGCCGCCATTACTAGTAAAAAAAAAGAGTAAAAAATGATTAATAAAAATGCTATAAAACTATCCCTATTTTGTAAACGCTATAACTTTTGCGCAAACCAATCAATAATCGCTTATTGCGATTTTTTTTTTTTTTTTTTTTTTTTTTTTTTTTTTTTTTTTACCAAAAATATGTAGAAGAATACGTATAGGCCTAAACTGAGGGAAAAAAAGTTTTTTTTTTATATATTTTTGGGGGATATTTATTATAACAAAGTAAAAAATAATGCGTTTTTTTTTCTAAATTGTCGCTCTATTTTTGTTTATAGCGCAAAAAATAAAAACCGCAGGGGTGATCAAATACCACCAAAAGAAAGCTCTATTTGTGGGAAAAAAATACGTCAATTTTGTTTGGGAGCCATGTCGTACGACCGCGCAATTGTCAGTTAAAGCGACGCAGTGCCGAATCGCAAAAAGTGGTCTGGTCTTTGACCAGCAAATTGGTCCGGTCTGAAAGTGGTTAAGAGGACAGATTTTACTAGCATTTAGACTGATCATTTATAGTGGCATATCATTCATCTGCTGAACTAATGCCGTGTACACACTACCGGACTTTCCGGCAGACTAGGTCCGACGGTCTTCCCGATGGACTTTCGACTGACTTTACAAATGAACGGACTTGGCCACACAGAATCACACCAAAGTCTGACAGATTTGAACGTGATGACGTATGACCGGACTAGAATAAGGCAGTTCATAGCCAGTAGGCAATAGCTGCCCTAGTGTCAGTTTTTTCATCCGGACTAGCATACAGACAAACTGATTTTTCGACCGGACTCGAGTCCATCAGAAAGATTTGAAACATGTTCTAAATTTAAAGTCCGTCTGATTTTTCGACAGAAAAGGTCAGATGAAGGCCACACACAGTCGATTTGTCAGATGGATTCATTCCGTCGGACCTTAGCTGTTGTTTAGAGATCCAGCTGATAAGAAGTTGGAATCTATGCTTAAAGCCTAATTTGCTGTAGCTGGTGCAGTAGCACAACCTGCAATAGCAGCAATAGACATATGTCAATCCAGGACCGTTTTTAAGGCAGGGCAAAAGGGGCAGTTGCCCTGGGCCCTATCATTGTTGTGGGGCCCAAAGCAGCTGCATCATACTTGCCAACTATCCTGGTTTAAATTCCCTTGTTCCTTGAGGTTTTAGTCCCGTGCTTTGTCCCAAGGTCTCAGTGTGAAGTGCTGCTACTAATGCTGCCCAGCTCTGCCCTTTTGTTGTGTACAGATGACTCACCTGCAGACCTTGTGTTTACATGTAAATTACTGGCACTCATATGTGAATAGCGGTGGCCGGCAGCATTGATATGTATATCTTGCTCCCCTGAGGTCATATCCACAGTAATTTCTAGCAGCCAATCAACAAGCAGAAATCATGTGCTGTAACCTTTAGCAACTAGTCAGTGAGCTGTAATATGTACTGTAACCTCTAGCAACCAGTCAGTGAGCGGTAATGATACACTGTAACCTCTGGCAACCAATCGCAAAAGCTGCCTGATCTGATTCAGTAAACTGATTTTGAGTCTAGCTGCTATTTATTGTATGTCTCAGAGCAGGTGGAGAGCGAAACTGCATGGGGGGCCCCAAAAAAAGTTTTGCCCAGGGTCCAATCAATATTAAAGGCCCTGTGTCAATCCCTTAGGAACAAATTCAAGCAGGTTATTAAAAGAGTTTCTGCTCAAACTGAAGAGGTCCAAAGTTTAGCTGAGCTACCTAGGGCCTTATGTTTTGCAGTGGACGCTATCAAGGATTCTATCCATCAAGCGTCTTGCATTGCGCTCATGTTAAAACATATGCGTAGGGGGGGGCGTGGTCTGGACATGGCCGAGTGAAGAAGTGCTTGCTCTGGGCTCCCGGCCACCTTCCTCCTAACCTGGCGCTTAGCTACGGCTTTACTTAGGATGCACTCGTCTAAAAAGCGGACAAGTCAGAGGCACAAAAACCGGACCGCTCTCACCCCCACCACTCCCGCGGCGGGGGAACTACAAAGACTTTTTGGCCGTTCGAGCCCCGGTGTCTCGGGATCCAAGATGGCGGCGCCGCGTGGCTCTCATCCCCCAGCCCTGACTCAGGAAGATCTGTTGGCTACCCCAGAGGGGTCTCAAAACCCGCTCCCTCTCTCAAATTCACAGGCGGCACCTTTGACTGACCCCGGGGGACCTCCTCCCCTACCGCTACTGTACCGCACTGATCCTGAGCTGAAGGCGATCCTTCAGTCCCTGCCAACCAAGGCAGACATCGAGGCGATTGTGGGACGAGTGGAAGCGGCCCACAGACAGGAGATGGCGGTTGTCCGTCAAGAAGTCAGCTCTTTGGACGCCCGTGTTAATTCAGGGGAACAATCGATGGCCGCTCTGGAGCGCAGGGTCTCCGCGCTGGAGAGCCGACACAGTGACCACTCCATGGCAGCAGTGGACCTTCAACTCCGCATGGAGGAATTTGAAGACCGGAGCCGCAGGAATAATTTGCGGCTCCGTGGCATCCCAGAGGCTACTGGTGCTACTGACCTTCTGGCCACAGTTACGGCGATCTTTCGGCGGATTGGGGGCGACCAACTACCAGAGCGTCTAGAGGTTGACCGGGTTCACAGGACCCTGGGTCCAAAATCCTCTGATCTGGCCGGGCCGAGAGATGTCCTGTGCAGGCTGCACCATTACACACATAAGGAACTGATTGCTCGTAAGTCATGGGAACTGGGTGCAGTGGATTTCGATGGTGCTGCGGTGAAGATACTACCTGATGTCTCCAGACCGACTCTGCATCGCCGAGCACTCCTTAAGCCGCTCTTGGACCTGGCCAGACGCTGTAACGCTACATATCGCTGGGGCTTCCCCCTCTCTGTTACCTTTCATCGAAACCAGCGATCCTTCCTGCTACGATCTCCGGAGGCCCTTCCAGCTCTGTTTGCTTTTCTGGCCGCAGACCCCATTGATGTTCCTGACTGGCTGGCCTACATCCCCCGCTCGCAGAATCGCTCCTACATCCCGGGGGGGAGCGCACCACTGCCGCAAAGGAGGTCACGTGAGGCCCGCCGTCCGCGCTCCATATCCCGGGATGGGGAGAGGGAGACGTAAGTACTGTACCTAGACCTCCCATTTACTGTCCTGGCCTTGCCGGCACCTGCTCCCTTTATTAATATTTTTTTTTTTATCCCATTAACTCTCCCACTACCTCCGTCCCCGCTACCCCTTGCATTAACTTTGAGGGGGGTTCCTGCTTTTCGTGCCTCCCGGATTCTGTCCGCCGCAGCGCCTGATCTGATGGAGCGTGCGGACGCCCACTGCATGGCGAATACTCCACTTGATTGATCGCTCGGATGCAGGGCTCCTGGAGCAGCGGTTTCCCTGCCTCGACCCTCCTGTGTGCCCTCCTGCCCATGTCCCCTTGTTGCATGGCTTCTCCTCTCCTGGCTTGGTGGCCCGCACTGCATATTGCCCCCGTTGGTGACCACCACTGCCCACCGTTTTGGCGGAGGGGGGTGCTTTTACTTCACGGCTGGGCAATGGGGGTCGGTTGTGAACGGTCCCTCGCCTTGGAAGTGCTGTGCTACCAGACAAACGGATGTGGACATTCCTCTTTAATACTGCACCCGTCTAATGGACGCTCTCGCACGGTATGGTCTGAGGAGGAGGGGGAGGTTCTCTGTTCTATTTTTTGCCGGGAGGGCTGCAGTTCCACGAGACTCTTCTGACTCATGGGGGTTCCGGGTACCGTGCCATGGTTCTGTGATGATGCTGCTGTGGTGGGGTGCTGGGGGGGGAGGGGAAATGTATACTATAATTGACAAGCTGTTTCTCTCCTCACCCCTGGTTCTCCCCCTTCACCCCCCCCCCCCCTCCTTTTTTTTTTTTTTTTTTTTTCCTCTCACCTTACCCTTCCCATATTGAGCCGCCTAGGTTTGCACGACAGGTGCCAGGTTCCTGTTTGGTTATGTGTTCTATCCTGGTCCCTCACCTTGGAGGCCACATCCAGCGATGAGTCGCGGACCACGATCGCAATAGGTTACAATTTATGTTGATGTTATTTGTTGAATGTTGTTATTATGTATGATTGTTCCTCACTGTCTCTCATATTTTTTCTTTTTTGCTCCATGTGATATATGCTATACGTCCAATTCTCTATATAATTGCAGAGTCATCCTTTTCTTCTTCTTCTTTTTTGAGTGCGCCGGGTTGGGGGGGAGGCCTGGGGGCTCATCACCGGTCCCCCGTCTGCCCTCACCCCGCATAGGCCACTGTGTACTCCCGGTACTTCGGTGCTGTACACTACCGAAGGCTAGGCCTTCTTATTAGTTTACTCCCAGCCACCTCCAGAAATCCCGGAGTGGTGGAAACCCCCCCCCCCCCTTTAGACCCACTTTAGATCAGATAAACTCCCCCTACTCCAAAACAGACACTACTCCAGGGTTTATCACTCCACTAACCCCCTCTCTAAGTCCAAGGGGGTATCTATTTTGGTCTCCAGTAAGCTACCTTGGCTGTGCCATACGGTTACGAGTGACCCGGCAGGGCGTTTCCTTTTTTTGGTAGGACAGATAGGGGAGTCGCAATTCACGCTGGCCACGCTTTATGCCCCTAATGACCGTCAAGACACCTTCCTCCGACACACCCTTTCTAAATTGATGGAAATCAAAACAGGCCAGTTAATTTTAGGAGGTGATCTCAATGTGCCTTTGTTTCCGGCGTCTGACACGTCCTCTGGGTTGTCCTCTGCACCATTAAGCTGTAGGAAACGGGTAACACAGACACTACATGACGCTCAACTAATAGACGTCTGGCGACTTCAGCACCCCGGAGAGAGGGATTATACTTTTTACTCCCCTCCCCATAAAGTTTATTCCAGGATAGATTTTTTTCCTGATCCCCCCACGATCAACTGCACTTAGTCAGTTCCACTGCCTTGGGTCAGATCACGTGGTCCGACCATGCTCCCATTTCTTTAGTTTACACCCTTAGCGCCCAACCTTCGCCTAGGTCCCTCTTTTGGCAGTTGAACGAAAGCCTTCTGCAGGTTCCTGAGATCCTCGCAGATGTCTCTAAAGAACTTGACCTTTTTTTCCGGGAAAACGCTACCCCAGGCGGCGACCCCGGGATTCTCTGGGAAGCGCATAAGGCGGTCATCCGGGGGGTTTTAATCAAACATGGAGCTATTCTGAAACGAAAGAGGAATGCTCACTTGGCCCATCTACTCTCTCGATTGGTCTCTGTGGAGTCCTCCCATAAGCGTTCCCCCACTCAACCCTTGGAAATAGAATTGACATCGCTTCGTACACAAATAACGGAAGCCCTCCAATACAAGGCGAAAGCGGCGGTACAATTTTCGCGTAGACTGTCCTACGAAACGGGAGATAAATGCGGGAAGATGTTGGCCAAGTCGGTCAAAGCGATTAAATCAGCGTCCTACATCCCCCAGGTGCTAGATGCGCAGGGCCAGCGGGCTTCCACCCCACAGCAGATTGCCACGGCCTTCGGCGAATTTTACTCAGGTCTTTATAATCTACCTAGTTCTAATTGCACACAAGTACACATAGACGGTTATATTGCAGATTCTCGACTCCCCTCGCTGTCCACGGAGGCCCGGGCCGTATTGGAAGCGCCGATCACCTTTGAAGAACTGCAAGCTGCTGTGGCCGCAATGAAGTTGGATAAGGCACCGGGCCCGGACGGTTTCACCGCACAATATTATAAGACCCTATTGCCAATTCTGGGACCCCACCTGGTGTCTTTCTTTAATGCTTTGGGCGCGGGGACGGGCTTCCCCGGGGACACGTTGAGAGCCCACATATCGCTGATCCCTAAGGAGGGGAAAGATCCCCACCAATGCGGCAGTTACAGACCGATCTCCCTGTTAAATCTGGACTTGAAACTGTTTTCTAAAATTATTGCCTCTAGATTAGCACACCATCTACAATCCCTCGTACACCTGGACCAGGTGGGGTTCATACCCAACAGGGAGGCAAGAGACAACACTATCAAGGTCTTGAACTTGCTCCAGGTTGCTAACTCCCGTAAAATCCCGTGCCTTTTGGTCAATACTGATGCCGAGAAGGCATTTGACAGGGTTAATTGGCAATACATGTTCTCTGTTCTCAGACATATAGGCCTAGGCGAGAGAATGATGAAGTGGATCACCAGTATTTACTCGATCCCCTCAGCTCAAGTTAAAGCCAATGGGGTCCTGTCGACTCCCTTTCCTATCAGGAATGGGACGAGACAGGGTTGCCCTCTATCCCCGCTACTTTTTGCTATTTCCCTGGAACCGTTTCTCTGTACCATCCGCAATAATCCGGACGTCTCGGGGCTTCAGATCGGCGACTCCCACTATAAAATCTCTGCATATGCGGATGACCTTTTATTCTCCCTAACGAACCCCCGTGTGTCTTTGCCGAATTTACTGCAGGAGTTTGAGAAATTTGGGAAACTCTCTCACCTAAAAATCAACTTTACTAAATCGGAGGCCATGGGGTTGGCAGTCCCCACCCGAACCTTGTCGGATCTTCAGGCCAGTTTTAAGCTTAAATGGACTACCACGGCCCTCACGTACCTGGGCACGAAAATCCCTGCAGACATCTCCCGGACGTTTGATCTTAACTTCCCACCCCTATTGACCTCTACCCGTTTGCTCCTTGGATCATGAAATGGGGGTCTCCATTCCTGGTTCGGAAGATGCAATCTTCTCAAAATGACCGTCTTACCCAAATTTATCTATCTCATCCAAGCGTTACCCATACATATTCCTCCCTCCTTCTTTAAACGGGTACAGGCTCTCTTTACCAAATTTGTGTGGGCTACTAAGAAACCCAGACTACGTTATTCCCAAATGACTCTTCCCAAACAGTGGGGAGGCTTGGCACTCCCCGACATTCGTCGCTACTATCTAGCCTCTCATCTCGGATGGATTCTTGACTGGCGCAGAAATAAGACCTCCAAGCTCTGGATTTGTTTAGAACAATCCCAAACCCGTATATCCCTGCCTGGAGCACTCTGGTGCTACAAGGACCTTCCGACTATGTTGAAGACACACCCCTTGATTGGGGTGACGTTGACGCAGAGTCATCGGGCTGTTGCCCACACGTCCCTCTTGTCACCTGTGTCTCTGCTACTCCCCGTTCTAGGTCACCCGAAGTTCGAACCGGGTCTCGACCGGACGAACTACACGTCTCCGGTCATGATCATGCGGCCAAATTTATGGCCGATGGACACTGGCCCTCTATTACAGACCTTTCGGCAGCGGCAGGGACATATCGACTCCCCTTCTGGAAAGCACTACAGCTACACCATTTCCTTTCTTCGTTACCGCGACCGCGGGACTTTGGGCAACGGTTAACCCCCTTCGAGCTCTTATGCTCCGGTTCGGAACCATTGGCACACATTCTTTCGCAGACTTACGCCTTGCTATCCACACCTCGGGAACCGCTCCGCCTAACCTGTCTATCCAAATGGGAGCGGGACCTTCAATGCACTTTTTCAACAGCACAAGCGCAGCGCATTGTCACCTTGGCTCTTAAATCCTCGTCCTGCACCAAAATCCAGGAGACTAACTTTAAGGTCCTAAACCGTTGGTATTTAACCCCCTCTCGTCTGAGTAAATGCTTCCCTTCCTCCTCAGACCGGTGCTGGCGCTGCAATGAGGAGGAGGGTACTATACTCCATATCTTTTGGACCTGCTCCAGACTGAGGGAGTTTTGGGATGGGGTACGCCGCATCACTCAGCAATTTACGACATATGAGGTTCCAAATGAGGCGGCCTACTTTTTACTACACCACTCCCCGACACCAGTCAAACAGTATAAGAGATCTCTGGTCTGCCACCTTCTCAATGCGGCCAAAGCGTGCATCCCTCTGTATTGGAAGCAAAGCTCTCCCCCAACTGTGGCACATTGGTTGAGGAAGGTGGAGGACGTGCGGAGGCTGGAGGACGTGATTCTCACAGCGCAACACAAACAAGAAGTCTTTAAAAAGACCTGGGACATCTGGTGCATATTTATATTCTCGACCGAAGGTCAGCGTCTATTGTCGCCCTGATCCTTCCTTCTCCACCATCCTGAGTGGGAGTGGGCTGGGGCCACCGTCGTGTCCATGCTAGTTCTTCCCCTCTAATCTCTTTTATGCCTGATCCCTGCCTGTCTCTTCCCCCCCCCCCCCCCTCTTTCTTTTTTATCTTTTCTTTTTTCTCCCTTTTTCTTTCTCTTTCCTTTTCTGACCCCTCTGTCTTTAGCTTCTATTACCTATTGGTCCCGAGCTTCCCTATTTAGTAGCTCGGGACGTCCCCCCCCCCCTATTTACAGGGGGGGGGGACATAGGGGTTGACTTGTGCTCCGATGCTTTCCAACTGACCATTGACAGGGGCTACTAATAATTATCCTCCTTCTTTCTTTGGGTTGCATGTACAACGGAATATTATTTGTTATCACCTGTCTTATGACTTGATTTTTGTACTGCCTCTCTGGTAATCTTTGCCCTGTGTATATGTTTTATTATATGTACTGAGGAGCTTCGACCCCTCTGGAAATCAATAAAATTATATATTTGAAAAAAAAACATATGCGTAGGATTCTGTGGTTAAAGAACTGGTCAGCTGAGTTACCATGCAAGAAGCTCTTGGCTGGGTTTCCCTTTCATGGAGAAAGGTTGTTTGGGGAAGATTTGGATAGATATACCCACAATATTTCTGGGGGTTTGAGTACCCTTCTGCCGATTAAGAAAAAGAATAAACATCCTTCTTTCAAACATGCCCCCCCCCCCCCATGCCTGAGGCAACAGCTTTCAGGCAGTCTCAATGGCCTCCACCATCAGGGGCAAAGTGTAAGCCTCGTAACCAAACACAGGGCCAGAAAAAGCCCTGGGATTAGAAGTCCACAAAATAGAGTCCCAAGGCTTCCTTGTGAAGGGGCGCCCCTGCTCGATCGAGTGGGGGGAAGACTTTGGTGGGTTCAGAAACTTGGCAAAAGGATATCCAAGACAAATGGGTTCTCTCTGTGGTAGCTCTGGGCTACAAATTGGAGTTCCAAGAATTTCTGCCGCCTCGTTTTCTAAGATCAAACGTTCCTTAGGACCCCAGTAAAGAAGTCCTTATTTCTGGCACTAAATCCCTTCCCTCCACGTCTCCCCCCCTCCCCCCTCCAGTTTGTGGTTATATCAAACTATAATGGTGATTTTTATCCCCTTTTTAGTATATGGATGCACTTGCCCCTGATGAGTGGATAGAAGTCCATGAAACGGCGTCAAGCTTATTTTGATGCATCCATTTCATATTTATGATTCTAGATTTTTTTATTGCTTTACCACCCTGATCCTTTTCTGACCACGTCGCAACCCATGTGACCTTGCACTGGGAGGCTGTCCCCCTAAGCCCCCCAATTTGGAAACTCAATGAATCTTTGCTACAAATCCCCGAAGTACGTAGTGAATTAGAGAACATTTTATCAAACAATTTCTCTGAAAATGATGACCCGTCCCTGAGCCCGATGACCATATGGGAAGCGCATAAAACGCGTGTTACAGGGTGAGTTCGTACGGATAGGGGCTTTACAGAAGCTGGAAAGATCTAGTCAGATTGATTCGTTAATATCTCAGGTTCGCTCTCTCTAGCTACTACACAAACGTACGTTGGCAGAAGTTCATCTTAAGGCCCTACTGAAGGCCAGAGAGGAGCTGAAAGATCTGCTGTACCAAAAGATTGCTCAAAGCTTGGCCTGGGTGAGACACTCCCTATTTTGAGTTCTCAAATAAACCGGGTTCAATGCTTGTTAGAGCTCTATATGGTCCGAGGAACCGCACCTTCATCCCATTATATTACAACTAGACAGGGGACCAAATTAAATTACATCTAAGGCCGCGTACACACGGGCGGACTGTCTGACGGACTTGGTCCGCTGAAATGTGTTTCAGCGGACAATCCGCTCGTGTGTGGGCTTCAGCGGACTTTTTCAGCGGACAGTCTGGCGGACTAAGTCTTTCGGAATTTCCGTAATATTGTCCGTCCAAACTTGGTTTCAGCGGACAGTCCGCTCGTGAGTAGGCAAGTTGGACGGACTAAGTATGGCGCATGCTCAGAAAGGATTTACACGGCCGAAGGTTGCATTGCAGTGTATTGGACGTCGTATTTCTAGTCCCGTCGTACGTGCTGTACACGTCATCGCGCAAGCTTTCGGCGGACTGTCTGTTCATCGTGTGTGGTCAAGTCCGTTCATTCGAAAGTAGGACGGACTGTCTGTCGGATTGTCTGACGGACTTAGTTGGACGGACAGTCCGCCCGTGTGTACGCGGCCTAAGGCTAAAGCAGGAGGATTTTGTGACTTTTATCAGAAATTGTGTAACTTACACCCTGGGGAGTCCGCTGAGACCACAGCAGCCAAAACTGAGTCAGCTAGTGAATACATCAGAGCCTCTGAAATCCCCACATTACCGGATGAAATACGAGGCTCCTAATCACGCATACACATGAGCGGAATGTCCGACAGAAAAAGTCAGACGGAAGCTTTTCAGCGTATTTTCCTCATCTGACTTTTTTTTTTAAATTCTGATTGACCTAGAAATAGAACATGTTCTAAATATTTCCGACAGAACCAATTCCTATTGGAAAAACCTCATGTGTGTATGATGTTCCGGCGGACCAAAAAACGACGCATGCTCTGAAGCAAGTACGTGATGGAAGCTATTCGCTACTGGGTATTGAACTTCCTTTTTCTAGTTCCGTCTTACATGCTGTACGTCACCGCGTTCTTGATAATCTGACTTTGGAGTGTACGCAAGACAGTTTCAGTGGAACTCTGTCGGAAAACCCTTCTGAGTTTATTCCGACGGTAAAACCGGTCCTGTGTACGCGGCATTGGAGTCTGAGATTACAGCTGAGGAATTACATGTAGCCTTAGCTCAAACAAAACCATGGAAGGTGTCGGGGCCCGATGGTTTCACTGTGACTTATTACCATACCTTCTCGACCTCTTTGACGTCACATTTCTTGACAGCCTACAACACCCTGAAAAGGGATAGTTCCATGCCAGTGGATTCACTGAGGGCATATTTATCTCTCATACTCAAAGAAGGGAAAGACCTGTCAGTGTGAAATTACCGTCCAATTGCGCTCCTCAATGTAGATTTAAAGCTCTTTTCAAAAGTTTTGTCAAATTGACTTTTACCGCACACTGTCGGGGTCTTCAACCTTATCCACATGCTCCGTTCCACCAGAAGCCCCTTTCTCTTGCTTTCAACAGATGCAGAAAAGGCCTTCGACAGGTTGGCCTGGCATTTTATGCGGGCCACCCTGGACCACATTGGATTAGGCCCAAATATGATTAGATGGATTCTATCTCTCTATTCCAACCCTTCGGCGGCTGTACAGGTAAATGAATGGCACTCTGACTTTTTCACAATTGAGAACAGGACGAAACAGGGTTGCCCCCTGTCTCCCCTCATTTTTATTCTGAGCCTTTTCTGTGCTACATAAGAGATGACCCTAATATCAGGGGCGAGCAGAAACCCTCAGGGCACCATAAAATTGCAGCCTATGCCGATGACTTGATCTTTCATCTCCAACCCGCATGTTTCGCTTCCCAATATTCTAGCGGCTCTACGGGTGTATGAAGAATTGTCAAACTTTGAGGTCAATTGTGCCAAGTCCGCAGTGCTTAATATAACGGTCCCTGACTCTGAAGTCCATAGTATGCACACGTCTTTTGCGTTGCACTGGGCAGACAAATCATTACACTATATTGGGATTAACATCACTCTGCACTTGGCACACCTTTATCCTTACAATTTTCTACCCCTGCTACATGGTGTCCGCAAATGGCACTCCCTGATCTGTGTTCCTTAGATATTTTTCAAACAGCTTTGGGTGATAATTAGGGATTTTATTTGGGCCCATAAGTCGCCTAGGATTAAAATGCAATTATTATCTATGCCGAAGGAGAAAGGGGGCATAGGTCTCCCCGATTTCTTCAAGTACTACAGGGCGATGCACCTCTCGAGGGTTGTGGATTGGCATTGTAATGAGGTCTCCAAACAGTGGGTGGGGATGGAGATTGAGGATGCCTCTATTCCTCTTTTGACGTCACCATGGCTCACTTTCCCCACCTCCAGAAGACATGAGAAACCATTTCCTGATTGGCGCTACTCTCGCAGTAGTCAGCACGACCTTCCGCAATACGGGTCTATCACCGTTACCTTCACCTATGACCCCTGTCATGGGAAATCCTGACTTTATACCTGGTCTTACCAGCAGAAGGATGAGACAGTTGATTCTATCAGGGAAATAGGGGGAGTGCAACTGGGGAATCCGTAGTGAAGGATCTGGGGATTTATGTAAATCATAAGCTCAATAATAACATGCAATGCCAAGCTGCGGTTTCCAAAGCGAGTAACGTCCTTTCTTGTGTAGCGGGGTCTCTTTAAGGACTATAAAACTACTGTTCCCAGAACCCCGCTGGTTCCCAGGATGTTTGGAGTTATGCCTCAGAGACTCATGGGGGAGGATATATAAGGAGGGGGAGAGGCCTAGTTCTTCCTCTTTGGACACCCCCCTTTCTCCTAGCAAGAGGAGGTCTGTGCTGGACTGCTGGAGGCACAAGGCCTGAAGCCTGGGCCTTGTGCTCTTTTCCAAAGAGCCCTCTGCCAGCCTAGCTGTATCTGAGAGACATCTTCTCATCCTTGCTGCAGTACACCAGAAGGATTGAAGACTCGGAGGTCGGTGGATTCCTGTTCCTAGACGAATCGGACTTGGACTTGTCCGGGTGGTGAGAGCTGTTTAAAGACAGACACTTTATCTTTATTATTCGTTTGGATTACAAAGTTGTTCTTCAAGTGCACCACCGAAAGATTGCTAGCGAATATTATTTCACTGGACTTCCATCTAGATCAGTCAGGCCTGACTGCATAGGTAGATAGTGGTGGGTGTTAGTTTACCCATGCGGGGAAGTAGCTGAAAAAGGGCAGCGTTAGAGTTGCATAGCAATACTTTCTTATGCTGATTACTCTGTTTATCTTTATTACTGGTTACTGCAGGGACCTGCTTATGTGTTGCAATCCAAATGTTTGATTCATGTTATTCCTTTTATAAAAACAACAAGTAAAGTCAGTTATATACTTTCAAAGATTGTCTATGAGCTTGAGTTATCCACCCACGCACACACACATATTTAGAATATAAGTGATTTAATGTGTATTGCTAGATACTAACTGTGCCAGAGTGGGTAGTGCAGATTGCCGGGGGGTTGGCGGAGCTGTGCTCAGGACCCAAACCAAACTTGCGGCCCTCTTAAGTGAGGGTATCGCTATACGTGGGGGCTCGTAAATCCGGGATTTCTGAGACAGCGGTGAACACGCCAGAGGTACCGGCATGGACCCACAGGGAGTCATAGCGTGGTGTGAAGCGGCTAAGGCCGACCCAAGGCAGTCAGTGGTCATTAGCCTCCCAGGGGAGAAATGGTCGACTGAGACCGTAGAGGAGTTATTGAAGTCAGTGTCCCCAGACCATGAACCATGGGTGATGGAGATAAAATCAGACCCAGACATCTCATATCAGTACGCGCTAGTGGAATACTGGGATGGGATGCCGGAGGCTTGCAAGCGCAACTGTGTACGGACACAAGACAACAGATTCTATAGGTTGGCGCACGCAACAAAGGAGGAGCCATCGCCAACGGGATCACCGCAGGCTGCGGCCCGTACCTCACCCGAGAGTCTCAGACCAGCACGGGCCACCCTTAGCGAACTGTGTGCTGTCCTGGGGGAGATTGTGGCCCAGTGCAAGAAGGATCCCACAGATTACCCGATGTCGGGGTACAGAAAACTCCGGATGTTTTCAGGGAGGAAACCTGTACCTTCGGAAGAAGAGGTATTTGAAGAGTGGTTACATAGCGCAACACAGGCACTAGAGGAATGGGAAGTTCCAGAGTGCAGAAAGAAGCAGAGGATTGTGGAAAGTCTAAAGGGGCCTGCTCTAGAGGCCGAACGCAACCTGAAGATGAGCAGGGCAGACTGTAATGCGCAGGAGTACCTAGATGTATTACAGAATGTGTTTGGTGGGACAGAGAAAATCTCTGAGCTTGCTTATCAGTTAGAGCATTGCTACCAGAAGAAAGGTGAAAAACTATCAGACTACATGGGACGTTTAGATAAAATCCTGCATAGGATGATCCTAAAGAAGGGGATCAGCCCAGGAAAAGTAGATGAGGCCCATGCTCAACAGGTACTGAGGGGAGCTCAACCCATGGATCCTATTGCATGGACACTGCGTGCCCGACTGGATGGGAAGAATCTGGAGTACACTGACCTCATCCGAATGATCAGAGAGGAAGAGGCCCTACTGGAAGAAAAAAAAGGGAAGAACATCTCACCGAGCCCGTCAAACAACCGGTAGCAATAGTTACACCGGCCATGACTCCCGCTAGAGATAAGGAGGTGGACACTTTGAAGTTACAGATGTCCCAGGTGATGGAGATGTTGACTGCTATGATGGCGAAAGGTCAAGGGGGAGCCGAGAAATCAAGTCCTAGGAGGGAGTTGTTTCCAGATACACCAACACCAAGCCCCACTCGAGACCGAGAAGAGATGCTATGCTACAACTGCGGGGGCAGTGGCCACTTCGCCAGTAGATGTTCCAGTCCCAAGAAGAAGATAGATAACCGCCAGCCGGCGGGAAACTTCAGAGGGCCCCGGTGAGGGAGTCAACCGGGTGCCCATGCCTTTCAGTGAACTCCAAACTGAATAGAAGGAAGAGAGAGGGAGAAAACCAGACCCCTCAGAAGGAATGTCTACAAATAAGAGACAATAACATCCCTCAGCGGGTTTGTACTCCCATTACTGTGGGGAGGGTCAATGCATACCAGGCTCGAAAAAGAATAAAGTCTAAAACCAACTGGATGAAGACAGGTCCCCAGAAGAGGGTGACCTCAACCCGGCCCTACCCAGAAGAATTGGTCGGCCCATCCCCCACTGTCTCCATCCAGGTGGAAGGAGTCTACACGAAGGCCCTCCTGGACACTGGAGCTCAAGTGACTTTGTTGTACAGAGACTTCTATGATAGGCACTTGAGCCATTTGCCTATACAGAAGATAGAAGAGCTGGAGATATGGGGCCTGGGAGCTCAGTTTCCCCTACGATGGTTACCTGCCCATAAAGCTGACCTTCGATCCCTCTGTGGCAGGGAAAACAGAGGTGTTTGACACCCTGGCAGTTGTGTGTCCTAGACCGCCCGGGGCCAGCAAGATGTCCCTCATCATAGGGACCAATACGGATCTGGTGCGAAGACTTCTGACCCCTCTAGTGGAGACGAGAAACCATCAAGATCCCGATATCCATCCCATGCTGGAGACAGCCTACCAACGGTTGGTCCTAGAGCAGAAGACCCCAGGAGAGGGGATAGGGAAGGTGTGGAGACTTGGGAGAGAGGGAGTGGTGCTGCAGCCCGGAGAGGTAGCCTGCCTCAGGGCCACGGTGAAGCTTACCTGGGAGCAGCCTGGCCCCTTTGTAATGCTGGAATCCGATCCAAGGGAGGACCACTCAGGCCTGGAAGTGATACCGGAAGTGATTTCAATCAAGGCCCTGAAGAAGGCTCGAGGAAGAGTCCCAGTGAGTGTGAGAAACCCTATGGAGAGACCCATAGAGATCCCTGCCAGGATGCTGTTGGGGCAGGTGAGTCCTGCGGCCCCAGTCAGCTGGTCAGAAGTAAAAGGAACGGGTGAAGGAGATGTTTGGGAGAAACTTTCCATGGAGAACCCGGACCTACCTGGAGCCTGGAAGGAGAGAGCCAAGGCCCAGCTGACTAGATGGGAGAGGATTTTCTCAAAGGATGAGTTTGATGTGGGATGTGCCAGGAGTGCCACCCACCGAATCCGCCTCCAAGAAGACAAACCCTTCAGGGAAAGGGTTAGGCGGGTCCCTCTAGCTGACCTGGAGGATCTGAGAGAGCAGCTTGCGGAGTTGAAGAAGACTGGTGTGATTCGGGAGTCTAGAAGTCCTTATGCCTCCCCCATAGTGGTGGTCAGGAAAAAGAATGGGTCGTTGAGGCTTTGTATTGACTACAGGACTCTCAACAGGAGGACCATCCCTGACCAGTATACCACACCGAGAATAGAGGATGCCCTACAGAGTTTGTCTGGTGCCAAGTGGTTCAATGTAATGGACCTCAAGAGTGGGTACTACCAAATCCCCATGCACCAGGAAGACCGAGAGAAGACAGCTTTCATAACCCCAGTGGGATTCTTCGAATTCAACAGAATGCCTCAGGGCCTGTCTGGAGCCCCTGCTACCTTTCAACGCCTCATGGAGAAGACCGTTGGAGACATGAACCTCATAGAAGTCCTTGTGTACTTGGACAATGTCATTGTCTTCGGGAAGACTTTGGACGAACATGAGGCCAGGTTGGAGAAGGTGTTGAGAAGACTCAGCGAAGAGGGACTCAAGCTTTCTCCCGAGAAGTGCCGGTTTTACCAATCCTCTGTGAACTATCTGGGACACATAGTGTCTGAAAAGGGAGTGGCTACAGACCCTGAGAAGTTTGGAGGCAGTTACCTCTTGGCCAAGACCGACAACAGTCACAGAGCTCAGATCTTTCTTGGGGTTCTGCTCCTATTATAGAAGATTTGTGGATGGGTTTGCCCGGATTGCCAAGCCACTAAACGAATTTCTCAAGACTGAAGGAGAAGAGGATGGCTTGGGACCTAGGAGGGCCGGTGAGTCAGTTCAAGATCAGTGGAACCCAAGGTGTGAAGAGGCTTTCCGAACCTTGAAGAGGAGCCTTACCACGGCCCCAGTCCTGGCCTATGCCGACCCCACCAGACCATATGAGCTACATGTCGATGCCAGTCATGAGGGCCTAGGCGGAGTGCTCTATCAAGAGTATGAAGAGCAGCTACAACCAGTGGCCTATGTGAGCCGGAGCCTAACTCCCTCGGAGAAGAACTACCCCACTCATAAATTGGAGTTCTTGGCCCTCAAATGGGCAGTAGTAGACAAACTGAAGGACTATCTCTACGGGGCGGAGTTTACCGTAAAGACAGATAACAATCCTCTGACCTACGTCTTCACTACTGCAAAGTTAGATGCAACCGGACACAGATGGTTGGCTGCATTATCCAGATTCAACTTCAGTCTAAAGTACAGACCAGGGGCTGGAAATAGGGATGCAGATGCCTTGTCCCGAAGATCTCATGTCATGGTCAATGACTGGGAAGACTGGACCCAGGTAGCACCGGAAGGAGTGCGAGCACTCTGTCAGGGTGCTGAGTTTCAAGCAAGAGGGGGCTCCAGAGCAGAGGAGATGGGAGTCACCGCAGTGGGAGTCCCTCAACCCTACTGTGGGGTAACTCAACTAGCAGAGGAACTCCTGCCAAAGCTGTCCAGAAAGGAGCTGAGCTATGACCAATTGGAAGACCCCATGGGGAGATTGGTCCTTGAAGCTTTGGAGAACGAGAATCCAGAGGGACTTCGACATCACCCTTCCAAGGAGGCTCACCTGCTGAGGAAAGAGTTGGATAAGTTACAAGTACATCAGGGAGTGGTCTACCGAAGGGGCCCCTCTGATAACTCAGAAGATAAGCGTCAGTTGTTTCTCCCAGAGAAGCACCGAGAGACGGTACTAATTGCCTTACATGACCAGCATGGCCATCTAGGGGCGGAGAGGACTTTCCAGCTTGTCAGAAGCCGGTTCAATTGGCCCTGTATGAGGGCAGAAGTGGAGGAATATTGCCGTTCTTGTGCATGATGCATCCAGAGGAAGACGCTGCCCCAATGGGCCACCTACAGAGTCAGGGTCCAATGGATCTGGTGTGCATTGACTTTCTCTGCCTCGAACCCGATTTGAGTGGATTGGGAAATGTTCTGGTGGTAACCGATCATTTCACCCGTTATGCCCAGGCTTTCCCCACCAAAGACCAAAAGGCCTCCACTGTGGCCAAGGTGCTCATGGAAAAATACTTTGTCCACTATGGATTACCACAGAGAATCCACTCAGACCAAGGAAGGGACTTTGAGAGTCGTCTGATCCGGAACCTACTGGACTCATTGGGAGTAGAGAAGACCAGGACTACACCTTATCATCCACAAGGAGATGCCCAACCTGAGAGGTTTAATCGGACCTTACTAAACATGCTTGGAACTCTAGAGACAGAGAAGAAGCAACACTGGAGCCAACACATATCAGCTTTGGTGCACGCTTACAACTGCACCACAAGTGATGTGACGGGTTACTCCCCCTACCGGCTCATGTTTGGGAGAGAAGCAAGATTGCCGGTGGATCTGGCCTTTGGCATTTCCCTCGACCATGCCTCTGCTACCTCCCACAACGGATATGTGGACCGACTTAGACACAATTTGAAAGTGGCCCATGAACGAGCTCAGGCGGCCTCGGACCAAAGGGGAGCCCGCAACAAGAGGAACTTCGATCTGAAGGTTCGAGTGCAAGACCTGCAGCCTGGGGACCGAGTACTGCTACGCAATCTGGGGATCCCTGGGAAGCACAAGCTTGCTGATAGATGGAGATCGGAGCCCTATGTCATTTGGAGAAAGCTACCTGGATTGCCTGTGTATAAGTTAAAACCAGAGGGGAAAGTGGGGCCCTTGAAGACTTGGCACAGGAATCATTTGCTCCCGCTTACTGAAGCAGTCAGAATACCTCCAGTGAGAAATTCACCTGAACCTGTTTCCATTCTGGATACCCCGGGACCTAGCACTCGGTCTCAGACCTCCCGGGTTAGAGATGGACAAGATCCCCTGCACCATTCATCATGTCATCTCGGACCCGGGAGGCAGGTTTTTGATTGTTGTTGCTGATCTCAGTAATTGCAAGATGGTTTTGGTTAACGTTTACATACCTCCCCCTTTTCAAGTACAGATATTGTATGATCTATTAGGCAAATTGGCACCATACCTACATCTTCCACTTCTTATAGCAGGGGATTTTAATGCCATACTCTCTGCAGCGTTGGATTCCTCTAATACGTCTAGGGTGGCATCGGTTGACCTTTCTGCGTGGGTAGATCCTCCTCCAGAATCGATTTGGCTTTTGCTAATGCATCCATGTTGCAGTTGGTGGGTGGAGCCAAATATTTGGCAGGGGGCATCTCAGATCACACGCCACTTTCGGTACACATTCTTCCTCCTTCGGTTTTTAGAGGAGGGGCATGGAGATTGAATCCGGGCTGGTTAGAGGTGGAGGAGGTATCATCCCAGGTGGCCCCACATTATGCTAACTATTGGAATGATAATGTAGGGTCTGCTGCTCCCACAGTGGTGTGGGATGCTTTTAAGGCATGTATGCGAGGCCATTATATTTCAGCCATTAAGCAGGCACGCAGGTCCCATAATCAGAAAGAGCAGGAGCTGCAGGATAGGGAAAGGGTTTGTGCACGGGCTCACGCCAACGACCAGTCTGATGTCACGTATGAGGCCTTGTTGGAGGCAAGGCGCACACTCGCACTCCATTTCGCTGACTTGACACATACCTCTAGAACAAAATCTGCAGAATCCCTTTTTGAGCAAGGGGATAAAAATGGTAAACTACTGGCAATGTTGGTGGCAGAACAGAGAATACAAACCAATATACCATGTATTGGGAATGCTAGGGGGGATGTACTTGTAAAGGTAGGTCCTTGCTCTGTTAGGTGCTCGATTTCCCTCTTCCTATCTTTCCTAGGCCGTGGTCTGAATGTACTTGGGAGTCCCATTCACTGGTGAGATAACCAAGACTCATACACGAGATGTATGTGAATAATGATTACGATTTAATGTTTTGAATACAACAGGTTATATGCTGAAACAGTTGGGGTGGCGCCCTGTGGAGTAGCCAATCAGGGATCCGCTCGTAGCTATACACCAAGCTTTTCCTAGTAACAGGTTTATTGACAGAACAAGCAAAATAAGCAGAAATTGTCTTCACGGCAACGCACGTCATTAACCTTCACACGAGATAAGAATAAGACTACGATATTCAACAATATTGTGCTAATAGTCTGTGGTCCAGACGTTCTAGGTCATAGATGCAGTTAAGAGAATATAAGATAGTTGCATATCTTGGCTTTCTCTGTACAAACTCTCGCGGCCAAGGGCATTCTAAGAAAACGGCATATTCTCCAAATAGCAAGCATCTATGTCTCAGTAGTTAGAATTCTAGCTTGGTCATACAAAGTTTAAAATGGATGACAGTATAACAAAATGGAGACTTGTTAATCCTTATCCCTCCTGTGATCATAACTTTGGCACGAAGTTATCGATCATCCTCTATACCAGACATTCTTGGAAAAAGCCATAAGTGCTTTCTCTTCGTCATTGGGCTTGGTTGCTATTGTTGGATGGGAAACCTTGGAGGCTGCTATGCAGCAGCACTTGGCGATCACATAGAACATTACTATCAACAACACTATCATCACTAATACGAGAAATATTTTCTTGAAAAATCCCAGTATGCCCCCCCAAATACCTCCAAACCACCCTCCTGTACCCGAGAAAAGGTTCCAATCTCCCAAGTTTTTTGCTTTCTGTAGGAGGGTCTGTCTTTGGGCTGAATGGCTTTTGATAATATCGTAATAATCGGGTACCGACAGACTTTCCACAGGAACGGTGAAGTTGTGTATGAAGGTGCAACACATCTCCGAATTGGCCATGAGGTTACAAATCCCAGTGATGGCGGCCAAAAGTTGTTCCTGCCTCATTTTTATCAGTTCCTGCACAGTTCGGATCTTCCGAGTTTCTTCGTTTAGCAGAGAAACATCTCTGGAAGTAGAGTTCACTACCCCAGAGATTATTTCAGCAAAAAGATCTATTTTATCTAGGGCATTCCACATTCCCGGGCTTCCAATGGAGGCGGCTAATTTTTCCCACCATGATGTTACTTGTCTCTTAGCCCTCCCAAACTCTAAATGCCCATGGGCAGGGGTCATTTTGATGTACTGATTGTCAGAGGCTATACCCATATATGGTACCATCCTGGCAATGGTGCACCAACCACCTGTAGAGGAATCTAGAGGGTAAGGTATGGTGGTGTGACATATTAGACCGCAACACACCAACCATCCATGAGGCAGATGAGGTGCTGGTATTATATCAGGGGGTTGGGATATGCCTGACCTGAGTCCAACTAGGCATAACCAATCTCCTAAACTCGCGGTGCTACTGTACTCTAGTAAAGTATCATTCATGTGGTAGGACTCTAACCAGTCTTTTTTAGGTCAGTATCGTCAAATGTTTCTGATGATAGTACACAGTCCATTATGTTATATAAAGACATGTTCCCTATCCTTTCGTCACTATCTCCAATGGTGGAAGTATTCAACCCCTGGATGTCAAATGTCCCATCCCGCAGAAACTTCCCTAAGTCTCTAAGGGTAAGATTTACTAGTGTGTTCCTACAGAATTGGCCATTGGGGATTTCCCCGTTTTCTTTTCAAGCTCCATTTAGGAAACAGAAGGATGGGGGTTGTGTGAAACCAGAGAAAATAAGGGGGGAGGGTTTGGTCGTTATATTGGCCATATGGTCTTGTGTCGTCTCGTTAAACAGGTCCTCTACTGGGAGGGGGATTCCCACTACTGGAATTTGATTCCTACCCGTTCCCATGTGGGAGCACACCCAACAGGGTGCCCCTTTTCCCATTACTTGACCAAACGCGTATTGCCATAAAAAAATGATGTGGTATTGTTGGGGCTAAAGAAAACATTTTACTGTCCTGGGGGGGTAGTTCGTTCCGTGCTACCATTACTCCTAAACCTTTGTTATTATTATTATTATGATTACTGGGCCTTGGAACCAATGCTCTTCTGTCTAGTGATTGGTTCTCAGGACCTTTTGAGCTTCTTGTAAACCCACACGACCCTGTCATGATACTTGTACTCAGAGTCACTCTGTGGATGATGAGGAAAGGAACAAAGAGCAACAAGGAAACAAAGACCTGAAGTGTGCCAAAGGTCACGTGGTCAGTATGCCTAAAGGGGGCATACCCAAGTATGAAATGTAAAGAAAGAAATTAAAAGAAAAAAGGGAATGGGTGGGTGGGACACGAGATCCGACGTCCAACGAGGAGGAGGTGGAGGAGGGCAGGCTTTATGCAGCCTGACTCCTCCTACAAATACAGGCTTACCCTGCGGTGAGCCTTACACTTGTACTCAGAGTCACTCTGTGGATGATGAGGAAAGGAACAAAGAGCAACAAGGAAACAAAGACCTGAAGTGTGCCAAAGGTCACGTGGTCAGTATGCCTAAAGGGGCCAAAAAATAACACAGTAGGAAGAAAGCTCAACAACCAGATGACCCAGTGAATAACGTCTAACCTGGAGTGGTGGCAAATGAGTTATGCCTTTGCCGCAGAGAAGGAAACGCTAAGAAAGGCAGTAGCCCCTCCCCTGGCTTCAGGAATCACAAGGCCAGCTATAGCACCCCCTTGAGCCCAACCCAGCGACCAACACAAGATAAACCTGAGAGTACGTGAACGTCATAAAATGAAACCCACCATGGAAAACCAGCTAAGCACAGCAGGGAGTCCCCACCGCTGGAGACCCGGATGGCTTCAAACGGAAAAGCCGAAAATAAAACAACCTGATAGATCATTCAACATGAAATGCTGGGACTTAACTGGATACGCCCAGAAAGTGCTGAAGGCTGATACCAGCTGGAGGAGCCAAAAAGGAAACTAAAACAAAACAGAAAAGCAAAGGGAACTGGACGTTTCACCATCAGGACTGGAAACCTAACCTGGAAACATGCCAAGCAGTGTCATGGGCTTTCCTGGAATTTAAAACAAAACCCAATGATCGAGGCTGCAGTGCCAACCAAATGGAAAACCAATCTACCACAACTGGAACTGACAAGAAAGTGCGTCACTGGAAACCTGCTTCTGAGACCCGAGCCTACAGATACTAGCCCGGGCCCCGTGATCCACGAAAGCCCCTGAGCCAGTAGAAAACCGTGGATCAGTGAAAAACTGACTAACCAAACTTCCATACCCCAGGACAACTCCTGGCCGAAGACGCAGCTAGGAAATTAAGTAAATAGTGAGGAATGGCACCCAACTGATCAGGAACACAACTAGCGAGAGAATCGTGATCAAACAAAAACACCTGCGACAAAAACGAAACCTGCGATAAGGAAACGTGACTGAACGAAAACATGAGAAGCGTGAACCGATCACCGTGAGCGGCTTTAAGAACCGCGGCTGCTAGAAAACACGACCTGCCTAGGAAATGCAGGCTTCACAAATTGATGAAAAACATAAAAGAAAACCCTGGGGGGTACACAAGAGAAAAGAAAAGCCTAAGACACAAAACGTGCTGCATATCGTAATAAGTAAGAACACGAGAAAAGGCAAGAAAACACGAGAAACAAAAGAAACATGGGAAACGCGAGAAAATGCATGAGACACGTAAATAGCATCAGACACGTACAATACATCCGACACTAACAAGCATGAGGAACGTAAAAAGCCTGAGAATCATGAAACTACACAAGGGTAATGACATGAAAGGCATGAGACATGAAACGTGCGGCACATGGGAAATACGGAAGGAAACACCGGACAACACGTAAGGAAACATGTGAATACGTCAAAACCATGGAAATACGTCAGAAAATGCTAGAAACACATGGGGAAACTTCAGAAACAAGGGAAACACAAGAAGTTGCATCACGTAAATAACAGCCATGAACAATACATCCGATACGTGAATTGCATGAGAAACGTAAAAACCCTGATAACCATAAAAGCGCAAGAACTGTAAGTCGTTTAAAAACCGTCAACTGCCAGCAAAACACACGAGAACGCAATTGTATGAGAAACTGTAAAATTGCATGGAAAACCATCAAATATATGAGAAACACCAACTTCATATGTAAATCACATGAGAGACCTAAATCACTTGAAAAAACGAAATTGCGTAAGAACCGTAACTTCAAGAAACACCAACTGCATGGAAAACCGAGAATTGCATAAACTGAATTGCATGAGAAAACGGCAATTGCATGTAAAACCGTAAAACGAGTGAGAACCGTGCGTGAAAACAAAGCATGAGAACGTCAAATCGAATGAGAACATAAAATGCATGAGAACGTAAAATGAAATGAGAACATAAAATGCATGAGAACGTAAACTAAACGAGAACATGAGTGTATGAGAATGTTAAAATGAAACAAGAACATGGGTGCATGAGAACGTAAAACGAAACGAGGACATGAGTGCATGAGAACGTAAAACGAAACGAGGACATGAGTGCATGAGAACGTAAAACGAAACGAGGACATGAGTGCATGAGAACGTAAAATGAAACGAGGACATAACTGCATGAGAACGCAAAACATGAAATGCCAAAAAGCATGAAACGCAAAACGCATAACGCTGGAACGCGATAGAGAAACCTGGAAAACGATAGAGAAAACCTGGAAAGTGAGAGAAAACCTGGAAAGTGAGAGAAAACCTGGAAAGTGAGAGAAAACCTGGAAAGTGAGAGAAAACCTGGAAAGTGAGAGAAAACCTGGAAAGCGAGAGAAAACCATAAAAAGCATGAGAAACCGTAGTTGCATGAACCGTCAACTGTACCACGGGAATACGTCAGAACCACGGGAAACGTCAGAAAATGCTATAAAAAACATGGGAAACGCAAGAAGTTGCGTGAGACACGTAACTAACATCTAATACGTAAATTGCCTGAGAAATTTAACATGCCTGAGAACCATAAATTCATGAGAACCATAAATGCGTAAGAACTGTACGTCGTTTAAAAACCGCCAACTGCCTGCAAAACGCACGAGAAACGCAAATGCATGAGAAACCGTGAAATTGCATGGAAAACCATCAATTGTATGAGAAACAACAACTTCATAAGAAAAGTAAATCACATGAGAGACCCAAAACGCATGAAAAACAAAATTGCGTAAGAACAGTAAGCAACGTGCTTGAAACCAACAAGCATGAGAACGTCAACTCGAATGAGGACGGAAAACGAAACGAGAACATAACTACATGAGAATGTAAATGAACGAGAACATAACTGCATGAAAACGTAATTGAAACAAAACGCAAATGCAAGAAACGCAAATGCAAGAAACGCAAATGCAAGAAACGCAAATGCAAGAAACGCAAATGCAAGAAACGCAAATGCAAGAAACGCAAATGCAAGAAACGCCAAAGCAAGAAACGCCAAAGCAAGAAACGCCAAAGCAAGAAACGCTAATGCAAGAAACGCCAATGCAAGAAACGCCAATGCCTGAAGATGCAACTGCCTGAGAAACGCAACTGCAAGAAGATGCAACTGCCTGAGCAACGCAACTGCTTGAGAAACGCAACTGCTTGAGAAACGCAACTGCTTGAGAAACGCAACTGCTTGAGAAACGCAACTGCAAGAAGATGCAAATGCATGAAAAACACAACTGCAAGAAGCTGCAACTGCCTGAGAAACGCAACTGCCTAAGAAAACGCAACTGCCTGAGAAAACGCAACTGCAAGAAACACAACTGCAAGAAACGAAACTGCAAGAAACGAAACTGCAAGAAACGAAACTGCAAGAAACGAAACTGCAAGAAACGAAACTGCAAGAAACGAAACTGCAAGAAACGAAACTGCAAGAAACGCAACTGCAAGAAACGCAACTGCAAGACACGCAACTGCAAGAAGATGCAGCTGCATGAAAACGCAACTGCACGAAGATGCAAATGCATGACAAACGCAACTGCAAGAAAATGCAAATGCATGAAAACGCAAATGCTTTAAGAACGTGACCGCTAAGAGAACGTGAATGGCCTGAAACCGGAACGCATGGAACCGAAACGCATGGGAAACCCTAAAATGCACCAGAACGTGAAACTGTATGAGAAAACCGTGAATAACACGGGAACGTGGAGCTCAGGCGGGGGCAGGCCATGTGGAGCTCAGGCGGGGGCAGGCCACGTGGAGCTCAGGCGGGGGCAGGCCACGTGGAGCTCAGGCGGGGGTAGGCCACGTGGAGCTCAGGCGGGGGTAGGCCACGTGGAGCTCAGGCGGGGGTAGGCCACGTGGAGCTCAGGCGGGGGTAGGCCACGTGGAGCTCAGGCGGGGGTAGGCCACGTGGAGCTCAGGCGGGGGTAGGCCACGTGGAGCTCAGGCGGGGGTAGGCCACGTGGAGCTCAGGCGGGGGTAGGCCACGTGGAGCTCAGGCGGGGGTTGGGCACGTGGAGCTCAGGCGGGGGTTGGGCACGTGGAGCTCAGGCGGGGGTTGGGCACGTGGAGCTCAGGCGGGGGTTGGGCACGTGGAGCTCAGGCGGGGGTTGGGCACGTGGAGCTCAGGCGGGGGTTGGGCACGCAGCGGGGAGCTCAGGCGGGGGTTGGGCACGCAGCGGGGAGCTCAGGCGGGGGTTGGGCACGCCGCGGGGAGCTCAGGCGGGGGTTGGGCACGCCACGTGGAGCTCAGGCGGGGGTTGGGCACGCCACGTGGAGCTCAGGCGGGGGTTGGGCACGCCACGTGGAGCTCAGGCGGGGGTTGGGCACGCCACGTGGAGCTCAGGCGGGGGTTGGGCACGCCACGTGGAGCTCAGGCGGGGGTTGGGCACGCCACGTGGAGCTCAGGCGGGGGGCGTCCTCCCCCCGGTGGAACACAGGGAGGAGGCGGGAGGGAGAACGGTTCCCCCACAGCCACCCGGCAGGCTAACGCGTCCTCCCCCCGGCGGAATACCGGGAGAAGGGGGCGGGTGGCAGAAGTATCACCCCCGCAGCCACTTGCGGACAAAACCCCCCCTCTGCAGGTGAAGCATACCCCCCTCCCACCGGGAGAAGCGGGCGGACAAGCGAAACGGCTCCCCCGCAACCACCCGTGGAGCCCAGGCGGGGGAGGGGAGGCCCGCCAAGTGAAGCCCAGGCGGGGTGCAGCAGACACCCCCCCCCCCCCCCCCCCGGGGCAGCCAGAGGGAAGCGGGCGGGAGAAGACCTGTTTAATACCATCTGCCCAATTTATTACCTGTCATCTTGGCTAATATACATGACAGGAGCATAAGAGCTGTTTGTTTTTTTTTTTTTTTTTTTTTTTTTTTTTTTAAAAAGAAACCGCAGCTGACACCCCTCCCCCCCCACGGCCCGGCAGCCAGAGGGAGGCGGGGAGAAGGCTCCCTTGTGGCAGACAACCCCCTCTCCCCGGCGGAACACCGGGAGAAGGGGGTAGGCAGGAGAAGTAGTAACCCCGCAGACATCCCCCCCCCCCCCCACCAGGCGAAGCATGCTCCCCCCGGCGGAACAAGCACTTGCTTCCATCCCCCGCCAGGCCGGAACACATGAGAGGGGAGAGGGGGAGCCGGCGGCCGAACACCTCCCCCCTGCCAGGAAAAAACCGGCCGGCACTCTGCGCACATGGGAGGGGGGAAGGGGAGCCGGCGACGACCGCTCCCCTCTCCAGGAGAACCAGCGGGCGCTCCGCACGTCAGTGGGGGGGGGGGGGGCAGCGGCAGCCGAACACCTCCCCCCCAGGAGAAACGGCGACAGAGGGAAGCCTGGGAGAGAAAACCTCTCTCCCGCCGAGGCGGGCGGGAGAAAGACTCTCCTGTGCAGACAGCCACCGGCGGGTGAAGCGCGCCCCCCCCCCCCCAGCACCACACGGGGGAAGCCTGGGGCTGGCACAACGGGAGAAAGGAGGTGGGTGGGCGACAAGGGGGAGCCTGAGACAGAAAACCCCCCCCACCCCCCTCCCCTCCAGCAGAGGCAGCCGGAGAAGGAGGCGGGCGGGAGGAAGGAAGGCTCCCCGTGCCGACAGAAGCTGTCCCCCCACCCACAGATGCCCACAAACGGAGAACATAGGAAGGGTAGTTGTCTTCAGAAAACACAATGACTTGTCAGCCAAAAGCACCCCGTCCATGAGCGCCAGAATAGCAAACTGACATCCTCCCCGACCCGCCGGAAGTGACGTCAGGCACACGAGATCCGACGTCCAACGAGGAGGAGGTGGAGGAGGGCAGGCTTTATGCAGCCTGACTCCTCCTACAAATACAGGCTTACCCTGCGGTGAGCCTTACACATGTCATCATGACTATAGAAAAAACCACAAAAGTCAATACTATCGACCAGCAAAATGGTGTGTAGTACATACTGATCTTCTAAGCCCCTGTCCCTTTCTTTTTGCAAAGACTTCAGTCCGAGCTGGTGGGAGGAGGAGGAAAGTCCAGGGAGATTCTGACGAACTGTTCCTGGAGGGTCTGTAGGTTCGTCTCTGGGGTCCCTTTGGTGGTGGCGTCCTCCTGTTGGTCTTGGGCAAGTGTCCTCTGGGGGTGTTCTGGAGTCGGTGGAGGTTCGGGGCATTTTTTTTAGTCTGCTGGCATGGATCCACTGAGGGGTGTAGTCTGTGAGGACAGCAGTCCTGGAGACCTTCTCCACGTTCCATGGACCGGAGTAGATGGGCCCCACGTGCTTCCATTGGGCAAGCTGCTTGATCAACACTTTATCCCCCGGGATGAAGGGGTGAGTAGGTTCTGTTGGAAGAGGAGAAAAGGTGACAGCAACTTGTTCATTATGTTCTTCTATTGTACTTACCAGATGTTTCACGTACTCTTCCTGTAAAGAATATAGGTTAATGTCAGTCTGTGCATCTAATGCTTTTAGTTGTGTTTGTGCTGGGACACCCATTAGGATTTCGAATGGTGACAAACGTGTCCTAGAGTGGGGGGTGGTTCTGATTTGCAACAATATTCCTGGAAGGAAATCTATCCAGTTTTTTAACATTCCTCCTGTGGCCTTTTTTAGTTTGTCCTTTATATTCCTGTTCATTCTTTCTACCACTTTCTACCACTCCTGCGCTTTGGGGATGATAGGGAATGTGAAGTTTCCACTGTATTCCCAGGCACTAACCCTACTGATATTATGGACACGTTTGTGGAATATTACAAGACACTGTGTGCTCCTACTCCGGTCTATGATTCCCAAGAATTGGATGCACTGTTGACATCCCTTGAAATCCCTGTGCTGTCGGCGGGGGATAGGGAGGCGTTGGAGGCTGACATAAACGAAAAAGAAATTGAGGCAGCTATAAGGGCTTTCCCCCCTCACAAATCTCCTGGGCCTGATGGTTTCAGTATTGAATGGTATAGGCTGCATATGGAGGACTTAGTTCCTAGGCTTAGAACCCTGTTCTCTTACTGTCTCAAGCACCGATGCCTCCCTGATTCCTTAGCTGAAGCGCAGGTGATTCTTCTTCCGAAGCCGGGCAAGGATGTTTTGTCCTGTTCATCCTATAGACCCATAGCGCTGTTGAACCAGGACCTAAATCTTGACAGGTTTTGGCTACCAGACTCTCCCAGGTCATTACCACCTTGGTTGACATAGATCAGACGGGTTTCATACCGCAAAAATCTACTGACACAAATCTTCGCAGACTGTTTGCTCATTTGCAGATGGAACACGATAGGATGGGTACTAGGGTGGTGGTGTCTCTGGACATGGCCAAGGCCTTTGATTCTGTGGACTGGCAGTATATGTTGGCAGTTCTACGACACATGGGCTTTGGGGACGTCTTCATGACTTGGATCTCCTTACTATACAGTAACCCTCAAGCGGCCATAAAGATAGGCACCTCAGTTTCCTCTCAGTTTCCTGTGGGTAGGGGCACGCGCCAAGGGTGCCCGCTGTCCCCATTTTTATTTGCACTCGCGATAGAGCCCTTGGCCATAGCATTGAGGAGGTCATCCGAAGTGGGGGCGTTGGAGGTAGGGGGCATCCGGGAATGCATTGCACTTTACGCGGACGACATTCTTCTTTTCTTGCGTGATGCAGGGCCGTCATTGGAAGCGGTGTTCGGGGTGCTTGACAAATTTGCCACGTTCTCCGGACTCCGAGTTAACTGGGAGAAGTCCACGGTGATGGCTATTGACTCGGGTGCCAGGGCTCTTGCATCCAGCAGGGTCCCCATAGCTTGGGTGGAGGAGTTTAAGTATTTGGGGATACATATATCACCCCGAGTGGGGGACTTTATGTCTCTTAATCTTCTACCATTATTGACCAGGGTCAAAGTACAACTGGAGGCATGGAAACATCTGCCGCTGTCTCTGATTGGTAGGGTTAACCTACTTAAAATGAAAATCCTGCCGGTTTTTCTCTACCTTTTGCGGAACAATCCGATTTGGATTCCCTGTTCTTTTTTTCGACGGGTTAATAGTCTTTTTAACTCCTTTTTATGGGCCGCTGGACATCCCAGGATAACTTTGCGTACTTTACAGGAACCCTGGGGTCAGGGCGGATTGGCGCTACCTGATCTTTTCAAATATTTTATAGCGGGACAGATGGTGATTGTTAGGCGCTGGTTGACGAAGGACGCTGGGGACTCAGCGACGGTATTGGAGGCAGCCCGTCTAGGTTCTTATGAGAGTTTGTCTTATCTAGTCTATAGGGGCCCACAGACTGCCTCACCCTTGACCGCCTCCATGCGAATGACAGTACGCGCGTGGGATAAGGCACAGGCTTTGATGAAAATAGAGGCAGGGAGCTGGTCACAGGACACCCCTCTCTGGTTTAATCCCAGACTGTCTCATTTTGGTGCGATTCCGGATCCAGTAATTTGGGCCAGAGTCGGCATCAAACAATTGAAACATATAGTGGGGGGGACAAGGCTGTACACGTTTGATCAACTGAGAGAAAAATATACCCTCCCTAATTGGTATTTCTTTCGCTACCTCCAGTTGAGGCACGCCTTCCTTACTCAGTTTGGTTCTGATGCTTTGGAACTGGGTGTGTCTCCCCTGGAGAGCATGCTGCGAAGGGAGGACCTGATAAAACCCCTCTCTGCAGTTTATAAAGAACTGTTTATGGAAAGGCCAAAAATGCTTACAAAGTGTAGAGACACATGGAGTGCATTGGTTACGGATTTCGGGGGGGAGGATTGGGATGATATGTGGGATTACCCATTTAAGACGCTAGTATCAGCCAGAGATGGGCTCATTCAATTTAAGCTTTTACACAGGGTGTACTATACCCCGGCAAGGATAGCTGAGATATATGGCACAGATGCGGCGGTGTGCTGGCGCTGCCCGGACAATCATGCTGACTTCGACCATGTGTTCTGGCGGTGCCGGCAGATACAGGTATTCTGAAAGGGGGTGACACACACTATACAGACGGTGCTTTCGGTGCCGATTCCTGTTACGGTAGCGATCTGTTTACTCGGGCTGGTGGAGGAGTTGGCGCCCAGAAGGGCACAAAGAATTATGATTTCTCTTTCTTTGTTCTATGCCCGTAAGGCTATTCTGTTGTGTTGGAAGAGTCCAGAGCCACCCACGGTGTCATTCTGGAAAAGTATAATTAACAAATCACTACCAATGTATAAAGCTACTTACTTGAGCAGGGGATGCCCTAAAAAATTTGAGAAAGTGTGGCAATGTTGGCTAGATGCTAATGGTACTGTGAATTAATCCATTGTGTTGGGGCTGGGGTTTTTGATTTTAGGTTTGCTATGCTGGGCGGGGGAGTGATATGAGTATGATATTTTTCTGTATGCGGGTTGGATGGTACTGTTATGGATGTCTTAGACATGTAATATTTGTTATAGTTGGAAATATGGAATGTGATTTAGTATTGGTCGGAAGGCTGCACAGGGGATTAGGGGGGGGGGGGGGGGTTTGTATATGTGTGTTGTACTGTGTGTGTTGATAAAACTGTTAATAAATAAAAATTTACAACAAAAAAAAGAGATGGACAAGATCCCCAACGAGGTGAAGGTGGAAGAGGAGAGCTTGAGTGGCTGTGGCCTTCATCAACTCCAGGAAATTCTGCCATAGATCTCCCACCTACTGAGGATACACAGGATGGGGCACTGAACCCAGAAGCTATGGAGTTCATTCCATCTAGTGGTGTGCCTGACGGCTGGGAAGATATCCCTAGCATTAACTCAGAAGAGGAAGGAACCGATGTTCCAGAACCAGTGATGCTGTCAGAATATGTTCCTGAAGTAGAGCCTGTGGCACCAGAGCCTGAAGTCCCAAGAGAACAGAGAGCTCGCCGAGTTGTGAGACCCCCCAAGAAGCTAACCTACTCTCAAATGGGGGAGAGCTCTGAGGACTCTGTTGTGACTGCTAGAAGAAGTGCTGAACGCTCTAATCCTTCCACTGACCATTTGGTGGAGGGCAACCCCAGCTCACTCTCTGGCACAGTTAGGCAGGCCACTCATGCCAGTGTGACCTGTGGGACAGGGAATCCCACCTCTGAGTTCTGGTGGAAATTCCCTGTACCAACATAATACCCAGCACTTTCAAAATTGGTACAGGATATGTGTTAAAAGTTTATCTTTGGGGACCAAAGAGTTTAAGTGGGGGGAGTGTGTAGCGGGGTCTCTTTAAGGACTATAAAACTACTGTTCCCAGAACCCCGCTGGTTCCCAGGATGTTTGGAGTTATGCCTCAGAGACTCATGGGGGAGGATATATAAGGAGGGGGAAAGGCCTAGTTCTTCCTCTTTGGACACCCCCCTTTCTCCTAGCAAGAGGAGGTCTGTGCTGGACTGCTGGAGGCACAAGGCCTGAAGCCTGGGCCTTGTGCTCTTTTCCAAAGAGCCCTCTGCCAGCCTAGCTGTACCTGAGAGACATCTTTTCATCCTTGCTGCAGTACACCAGAAGGATTTAAGACTCGGAGGTCGGTGGATTCCTGTTCCTAGACGAATCAGACTTGGACTTGTCCGGGTGGTGAGAGCTGTTTAAAGACAGATACTTTATCTTTATTATTCGTTTGGATTACAAAGTTGTTCTTCAAGTGCACCACCGAAAGATTGCTAGCGAATATTATTTCACTGGACTTCCATTTAGATCAGTCAGGCCTGACTGCATAGGTAGATAGTGGTGGGTGTTAGTTTACCCATGCGGGGAAGTAGCTGAAAAAGGGCAGCGTTAGAGTTGCATAGCAATACTTTATTATGCTGATTACTCTGTTTATCTTTATTACTGGTTACTGCAGGGACCTGCTTATGTGTTGCAATCCAAATGTTTGATTCATGTTATTCCTTTTATAAAAACAAGTAAAGTCAGTTATATACTTTCAAAGATTGTCTATGAGCTTGAGTTATCCACCCACGCACACACACATATTTAGAATATAAGTGATTTAATGTGTATTCCTAGATACTAACTGTGCCAGAGTGGGTAGTGCAGATTGCCGGGGGGTTGGCGGAGCTGTGCTCAGGACCCAAACCAAACTTGCGGCCCTCTTAAGTGAGGGTATCGCTATACTTGTATTAAGAGAGGTATGGACTTCAGAGAGAGAGATATGATTTTGCCCCTGCTCAAGTCATTAGTAAGACCTCATCTGGAATATGCAGTTCTGTTTTGGGCACCAGTTCTCAAAAAGGATATCGGAACTGGAGAAAGTGCAGAGAAGGGCGACCAAACTGATAAGAGGCATTGAGGAGCTCAGCTATGAGGAAAGATTAAAGGAACTGAATTTATTCATTCTTGAGAAGAGGAGAATAAGGGGTGATATGATCAACATGTTCAAATAGAGTTATTCTCTTTACGGTCATCACAGAGGACACGGGGGCACTCTTTACATCTAGAGGAAAAGAGAATTCATCTCCAAATACGGAAAGGTTTCTTCACAGTAAGAGCTGTGAAAATGTGGTATAGTGTCACGTACCTGGTAGAGGAGCCCAGAATGCAGGAAGCGGCCTCTCGTAAGCCTCTGGCTCGAGAATCCCTGGAAGTGGGAACAGGAATTCTAGAGTTCAGAGGGCACAAGTGCCGAGCTGGTGAAGGACAGATCCGGACCTTGAGCTGACAGCAGGCAACAGCAGGCACAGGTGGTCAGACTGGAACAGCTGGTAGCAGACAGCAGGCAACAGCAGGCACAGATGGTCAGACTGGAACAGCTGGTAGCAGACAGCAGGCAACAGCAGGCACAGGTGGTCAGACTGGAACAGCTGGTAGCAGAAGCGAGGTCAAGGTACAAGCCGGGTCGGTAACAGGCGGGCAGTAACGGTACACAGGAGAAGACAGAAGCGTGGTCAAACAGTCCAGAGGTCAGAGGCTGGCACCTAGCAGGCGTCGTCAGGAACAGGCCGGGTAACAAGAATCAGAAACAATCAGGTAGGCAGAAGACAGAGTAACCGGACACGCTGTAGACTGGACAGCACGGATGCACTGTAACAGGTTCCTTAAGTAGCCCTTTGGGCGCCAAGAACGGTCGCACGGCGTGTCTGCGCGCGCCCGCTTGAAACCGTGCAGCCGTTCGTGACCCCGCGCATGTACCATCGCGCACCCGCGTGCGTCCGTTCGGGCCAACGCGCGCCCATGGATACTTGTTAATTCTCAACGAGGAGATTCCGTGGGCAGGCCTTACATAAGCCACTGGATTCCGGGGACGACCATGACATATAGACTCCTGCCAGAGGTGGTTCTGGCCAGCTCAGTATATTGTTTTAAGAAAGGCCTGGATTCTTTCGTAAATGTACATAATATAACTGGCTACTAACATTTTATGGGTAAGGTTGATCCAGATAAAATCCGATCAGGAAGGAATTTTTTCCCCTGCTGTAGCAAATTGGAGCATGCTCTGCTGGGGTTTTTTGCCTTCCTCTGGATCAACTGTGGGTATATAATTGGGTATATTGGATTGTACAATATTTTTTGCTTTCATTTATTTATTTTTTTATGGTTGAACTGTATGGACTTGTGCCTTTTTTGCAACCTGACTAACTAACTATGTAACTGTAACTATGGAAATATTGCCTAGTTGATGTTTGGCCACGGGGGGGGGGGGGGGGGGGGCTTTCCTCGCTGTCAGCTATTTCTACACTTTCAGACCCACCATTGAATAGGCTAAGCCCCAAACAACTCAGACATTTATTGCAGTCTCTGCAGAAGGCACCACATACCCCATGAATCATTATGCAGCAGGGGGGAACCTTCTCGACATACGCATTCTCTGCTATATAGCTATTTGACATAGGGATGAGCTTCGTGTTCGAGTCGAACATACGTTCGACTCGAACATCGGCTGTTCGCCCGTTCGGCGAATTCCAAACATTATGGGCCGTTCGCGCCAAATTCGTGTGGCGCTCACGGCCCACAATGCACTGCGATGGCGCAGTGCATTGCTGGCTCATGATTGGCCAAGCATGCACTGTGACCCCCGCATGCTTGGCCAATCACAGCGCCGGCAGCGAGGAGAGCCAAGATTGGCCACAGGCAGGATGCCTGTGACCAATCATAGCTCAGGCTCTGTAGTACACGCCCCACACTATATAAGGCCGCCAGCGCGGCGGCCTTGTGTAGTGTGTTGGCGTCTGAAGCAGTTAGTGGGTGTTCTGTGTAACTTCAACACAGTATACACAGATCGTTATCGGACGATTTTTCGATCTTGCTCTTCTGTAGTGGTTGTTGTCTGCATATTCACCTCACCTATATAGCTAGCTATATATCTATCTTTTATAATAGAGCTTGCAGTCAGTGTTAGGAGCTTGTGCGTGCTATCTGCGTGCTCTGTACCCAGTACACACCGCTATATCCACCTACATAGCTCTTCTCTATTTGAGCCATCTGCCATCTGCAGGAGTTATTGGAAGTTGTGTGTGCCTCCAGCACAGCACAGTATACATCTGTATTTACCCTTTATTGCTGGTGTTCTATAATAAAGGCATCTGCAGGAGTTAGTGGGTGTTGTGTGCCTCCAGCACAATATACACCTGTATCTACCCTTTATTGCTGTTCTCTAATAGAGCCATCTGCAGGGCTTAGTGGGTGTTGTGTGCCTCCAGTACAGTATACCCCTTTATCTACCCTTATTGCTTGTGTTCTATAATAAAGGCATCTGCAGGAGTTAGTGAGTGTTGTGTGCCTCCAGCACAATATACACTACCCAATTGCTGTTTTACCCAACTCCCTTCAGGCCATTACCATGTCTGGAAGGCCAGCAAGGAGAGGCAGACAGGCGCGAGCCGATAAAAGAGGGCAAGCAGGCTCTGTGTCTAGAGACAACAGTGCTGGTCGTGGACGCGGTGCATCGTCATCATCAGCACGTGGCCATGGGACACGCTTGTCCTTCTTTTCGGCAGCTGGACATGTTAAGCCGCAACATGCCAACGACTTGGTAGAGTGGATGACCAAGCCCTCTTCATCCTCCTCATCCTCTCTCACCCAATCTCAGGGTACTAGCAAAGCAGCTGCCAACGCATCGTCTTCCCTCATCTCAATGTCATCATCAGTGACCCCTTCCCTAGACCCACCACATCCTCCTGAGGAGTCTCCTGAACTCTTTGAGCACAGTGTTTGGTACATGCTCCAGGAGGATGCCCAGTGTTTTGTAGGCTCTGATGATGATACTCAGCTAGAGGAAGGCAGTAGCATGAATGTAGAGAGAGGGGATGCTCAAGAAGGACAGCAATCTGGCAGTCATTTTCCACAAGCTGCAGCATACTGCCAGGTTTGCTACAGCGATGAAGAGGGAGGGGTTAATGAGGGCACTGACTCCACGTTGGGTGCCTGGTAGGAGAGAGGAGGAGGTATGGACTTAAAGGGGAATCCCTATGCTGAAAAAACAGCGTGGGGGTCCCCCTCTAGGTCCATATCAGACCCTTATTCGAGCATGCTACCCGGTCGGTCAGGAAAGGGGGTGGGGATGAGCGAGCGCCCCCCCCCCCCCTGAGCTGTACCAGGCCGCGTGCTCTCAACATGGGGGGTGCTTTGGGGAAGGGGGGCCGCGTGGCCCCCCCACCCAAAGCACCTTGTCCCCATGTTGATGAGGACAAGGGCCTCTTCCCGACAACCCTGGCCATTGGTTGTCGGGGTCTGCGGGCGGGGGACTTATTGGAATCCGTGAGCCCCCTTTAATAAGGGGGCCCCCGGATCCCGGCCCCCACCCTATGTGAATGAGTATGGGGTACAATGTACCCATTCACCTGTGAAAAAAAATGTAAAAAAAACACAACACACAAGGGATAAAATAGTTTATTGCACAGCTCCGGGGGTCTTCTTCCGTCTTCGGGGGTCTTCTCGCCGGACTCCTCCGCTATCTTCTGCTAGCTCTTTTACTAGTAGAGGAGCCCGGTTTTCTTCTTCGCCGCTGCCCTCTTCTTCCGACTTCGGGGGTCTTGTCCCCCTCTTCGGTTCTTCTTGCTAGGCCACCGCGCCTTCTTCTAGCTCTTTTACAAGTGGTGGCCCGGTCTTCTGTCGCCGCTGTCTTCTGGCCTTCTGTTCTTCTGTTCTTCTTCTTGAGCTGTTGCCTCGTCGCTGTCTCTGGCCACAATGACAGGCAAGCGGCGTGCAGCGACTTATATAGGGACATCGCCGGATGATGTCCCCATCCATTATGATGTCACAGTCCCAGAGGATGCTGGGACTGTGACATCATAATGGGCGGGGAAATCATCCGGCGATGTCCCTATATAAGTTGCTGCGCGCCTGTCGTCGTGGCCAGAGACAGCGATGAGGCAACGGCTCAAGAAGAGAAGAACAGAAGGCCAGAAGACAGCGGCGACAGAAGACCGGGCCACCACTTGTAAAAGAGCTAGAAGAAGGCGCGGGGACCATTGTCATTTATACAGCAATCACTGCTATATAAATCCAGTGATTCCTGTGTAAATTACAGTGAATGGTTTAACCAGTGGGTGGCAGTGTAGGGGTTAAGTGTTCCTAGGGGTGTGCTGCTAACTGTGGGGGGCTGGGCTTTCATTTAGTCAACACTAATCTCTGCTCCAATCACATGGAGCAGAGATCAGCATCACTAGTTGTTAGGCAGAACGGGGAAATGCTGTTTACAACGGCATTTCTCCATTCAGCTGCCCCGTGAGACGATCGCGGGTATGCCCATCTCGTGGCGATCGAGTCCTCAGGACCCGCGACCAGACTCACGGGGGTCCCGACCCGATGGCAGGGTGGCATTAAAGATTGGACGTACCTGTACGCCAATATGCCTGCCCGTGCCATTCTGCCAACGTATATCAGCATGCACCGGTCGGGAACCGGTTAACCGCTTCGCACCCGCCCTATAGCCAAAAGACGGCTACAGAGCGGACGCTAACTGCCGGGAGGCCGTCCCTGCATGGCCTCCTGTTTACTTCCACAATGTACGCTCCCGGGAGCGCGCATCAGGGAAGTTCTGTGCTGTCCAAGGTATTTAGTATCAGTGCTGATAAACCATTGTGTATTCCTTTGTGTGTTAGTTTCCTGTTTCCTGCCGTGTGCTCTTCTACTGTTTTCCGTTACTGATCTTCCTGTGTTTGCTTCAGTACCTCGTACTTTGGAAAGGGTTGGGTCCTGAGGAGAGGTCTTGGATCACTGCATCTGAGGTCTTTGCTCCCTGTCTGTTAAGGAGGTTCCATCTGGAGTTTCCCTTTAAGCCTGGACCCAGGCGAGGGAGGCCTCGTAAGAGGGAGGGTACTGTCATGGTTATGCAGTGATCTTCCTGTGTTTTGCTTACCTCCCCTCATGTGTTCAGACTAAGAGGTCAGCCACTTCCACCTGGTGGTTTTTATAACCTCTCCTCTAAGCATGGCTCCACCCCAGGCCCTATCAGGGAGCCCTATATTAACCTGTGCACTGCAGGCCATCAGTGCTGATAAACCATTGTGTATTCCTTTGTGTGTTAGTTTCCTGTTTCCTGCCGTGTGCTCTTCTACTGTTTTCCGTTACTGACTTTGGCGTGTTTTTGACTATCCCTGTTTGCCTGTGAGCCTGACCTTTTGGCGTGTCCCCGACTATTCTTGTCTGCTTGTGGCCCCGACCTTGGCTTTGTCCCTCACCATCCCTATCCTCCTGTTGCCTACTGTGGGTGTGAGCTGGGGGACCCTGGGGGTCGCAACCTGGACACAGCCAGTCACAGATCGCTGTAAACGGCCAATCACAGCAGCCGTTTACAGCGCGATCGGCGTGTCCAATGAGAGATGATCTCATATGTAAACATATGAGATCATCTCTCAGCGCCACTCTTCCTCCTCACACAGACAGAGTGTGAGAAGGGAGAGATCAACGGCTGCAGCAGCCGTGAGTTAAAAAAAAAGTGACATCCTAGCCCAGTGCCATCCTGCCCAGTGCCATCCTGCCCCCAGTGCCACGTGTCATCAGTGCCACATATCAGTGCCACCTGTCATTGTCACGTGCCATCTGTCATCAGTGTCACGCGTCATCGGTGCCACGTATTAGTGCCATCTGTCATCGGTGCCACGTATTAGTGCCATCTGTCATCAGTGTGACGTATAAGTGCCATCTGTCATCGGTGCCACGTATTAGTGCCATCTGTCAGTGCCACGTATTAGTGCCATCTGTCATCAGTGTGACGTATAAGTGCCATCTGTCATCAGTGCCACATATTAATGCCATCTGTCATCAGTGCCACGTGTCATCAGTGCCACGTATCAGTGCCATTGTCATGGTTATGCAGTGATCTTCCTGTTTGCTTCAGTACCTCGTACTTTGGAAAGGGTTGGGTCCTGAGGAGAGGTCTTGGATCACTGCATCTGAGGTCTTTGCTCCCTGTCTGTTAAGGAGGTTCCATCTGGAGTTTCCCTTTAAGCCTGGACCCAGGCGAGGGAGGCCTCGTAAGAGGGAGGGTACTGTCATGGTTATGCAGTGATCTTCCTGTGTTTTGCTTACCTCCCCTCATGTGTTCAGACTAAGAGGTCAGCCACTTCCACCTGGTGGTTTTTATAACCTCTCCTCTAAGCATGGCTCCACCCCAGGCCCTATCAGGGAGCCCTATATTAACCTGTGCACTGCAGGCCATCAGTGCTGATAAACCATTGTGTATTCCTTTGTGTGTTAGTTTCCTGTTTCCTGCCGTGTGCTCTTCTACTGTTTTCCGTTACTGACTTTGGCGTGTTTTTGACTATCCCTGTTTGCCTGTGAGCCTGACCTTTTGGCGTGTCCCCGACTATTCTTGTCTGCTTGTGGCCCCGACCTTGGCTTTGTCCCTCACCATCCCTATCCTCCTGTTGCCTACTGTGGGTGTGAGCTGGGGGACCCTGGGGGTCGCAACCTGGAGCCAGTTGCAGCCAAGTCCATCCTCACCACCAGAGGCGCTGGTGAACACCTGCTGGCTCTTAGCCCTTGTACACACGGTCGGAGAATCCGTCGGAATGTGTCCTATCGGACCGTGTTGTCGGATAATCCGACTGTGTGTGGTATGCATCGGACTGATTCTGTCTAAATATCCGTCTGACCCAATTTTCCAACTTGTTGGAAATATTTTCCGACCAACTGGTTCGATCGGACATACTCCGATCATGTGTAGAGAATTTTGATCGGACCAAGTGCCACGCATGCTCAGATCAAATTCCTACATCAAAGCTATTGGCTACTAGCCTGAACATAGTCCCATCGTAACGAAATTACGTCATCACGTTCTGAATGATCGGATTTTTTGACAACTTAGTCCGACCGTGTGTATGCAACAGTTTTGGACAAGATCCGACGGATTTGGTTGTCGAAATCTCCGACCGTGTGTACAGGGGCTTAGACTCCGCGCCCCAGGGAATCTTATGCTCTAACCCCAGTGGGATCTGTCCCCCGTCTGCAGCAGTCAGCCGTACGGTCCACAACCTTGCGGTGCACTCCTGATCCTACAGTGTGCACCTGTCACCTCGCCTCAATGTGACCTGACAGCCATCTGTCATCAGTGTCACGTGTCATTGTCCTGGTGCTCCAGGGCCTTCAAAAGTGTAATAGGTAGTCAACAAGTTAGATGTGTAATTTATGCTCCTAGAACACGTGATGTGCTCCCTGCATGTTGGGTCTCTCTATCTGGCCAGGCTGTGAAAAAGTCCCACACATGTGGTATCATAATACTTAGGAGGAGTAGCAGAATTTATTTTGGGGCATCATTTGTGGTATACTCATGCCATGTGAGAGAAATAACCTATTACAATGACAATTTTGTGGAAAAAATGTAAAAAAATTAATCTTAATTTTGCAAAGAATTGTGGGAAAAAATGACAACATCAAAAAACTCACCATGCCTCTTACTAAATACCTTGGAATGTCTACTTTCCAAAAAGGGGTAATTTGTGGGGTATTTGTACTTTCCTGGCTTGTTCGGGTCACAAGAAATGAGACAGACCACCAGTACATCAGGTGTGATCAATTTTGTGCGATTCGCATCACAGCTTGTAGACTCTCTAACTTCCACAAAGACCAAATAATATCCACTAATTTGGGTTATTTTTACCAAAGATATGTAGCAGTATAAATTGTGGCCAAAATTTATCAAGAAAAATTAATAATTTGCATAATTTTGTCACAGAAACAAAGAAATATGCGTTTTTTGTTTTTTTTTTCAAAACTTTCGGTCTTTTTTCATTTATAGCGCAAAAAATAAAAACCCCAGAGGTGATCAAATACCACCAAAAGAAAGCTCTATTTTCATTCATTTGGGTACAGTGCTGCATGACTGAGTAATTGCCATTCAAAGTGTGAGAGCACCGAAAGCTGAAAATTGGTCTGGGCAGGAGGGGGTTTAAGTGCCCAGTAGGCAAGTGGTTAAAGGGGGCTCAAGGATTCCAATAAGCCCCCCGCCTGCAGACCCCAACATCCAATGGCCAGGGTTGTCGGGAAGAGGCCCTTGTCCTCATCAACATGGGGACAAGGTGCTTTGGGGTGGGGGGGTCACGCGGCAAAACTATGTGCAAAACTACTTTCTTAGTCTGCCGGACTTTTCCACTGGATTGTTTGATCTTGTGTACGCGGCTTTAGGGGCACTTTAGGCCTCCTGGTTTCAATGTTTATAAATGCTACCGTATAGGCAAAGTAATTCTTAAACTGTCAACAACTGTTATTTCAAGTCTTGTTTGTTTTTCCGCTTCTTGAAATGTGCCGACTAAATGTATCCATGTATACGAAAATGACGTGACTTGCTGTATTTGAGGAACTTTGTCATAAATAATAAAGGAATTAAAAAAAAAAAAAAAGGAAAATCCTTCATTCCAGTTTCCTGGAGAGTAGTAACAACGGATGCCCCCTATGTACAGCCTTAGAAGAGACTACGGTTCAAGGAAAGTGGTCAGAGTCTGATAAGACCTTGCCCAGAGATTCCTAGAGATCCCTAGAGATTCTCTTATCCTAGAGATTTGAACAATACGCCTGCCTCTAATAGCCAGGACGTTCAGGTTGCAGAGTTTTCCTGTCGGGGTACAATCCAACAATGCTACAGCAGTGGCCTATATCAATCACCAAGGGGGCACCAGAAGCCACGCAGCCCAAAGGGAGGTGGACCATATTCTGTCTTGGGCAGAGAAACATGTTCCTTGCCTATCTGCAGTCTACAAAATTGGCAGGCAGATTTTTTGAGCCATCAACAGTTGTTGCCGGGAGAATGGTCTCTACATCCCGATGTCTTTTTGGCCATATACCAAAGATGGGGTACGCCAGACATAGATCTGTTGGCGTCCAGGTTCAACAAGAAGTTGGACAACTTGGTGGCGAGAACAAGGGATCCACTTGCACTCAGAATAGATGCGTTAGTGATCCCATAGATGTGAAAAGGGTGCCTCAGCAGGACTTTAAAGGGGCAGGACAAGTATTTAGTAGGCAATATCTTACTTTAAAACAAATATTTTTATTTTACTTCAAGTAAAATCCAAGGGGTAGTGGTCATATGGGCAAACAGAAGCCCAAATGGTAGAAGGGATATGAATGAATGTGTGGATACAAAAAGCAAAAACAGGATGCAAAATACAATAAACACAAAGAGCAAAATACAGGTGAATATTCCAACCGACTCGTTTCGAGTGTTTCAAACTCTTCCTCAGGGAAATGGATCAGCAAACATATAATATCAATCTACAAAAAAAGAGATAACATAAGAGTGACATAACATTGAGTAAATGCTAGGATTGTACTGACCCTGTATCAGAAGCTCGATACATCATAAATGCATTCATAATTATACATAGTTAAAAACAATGATGGACCTTAGGAGAACAGGAAGAAGGGGGGAAATGGGGGTTCACCCAACAGAGGGCGTCAATGGAGGTCCCTCACAGAACCCGCAGGGGGTAATCTAAAAAGGGTACATAGGATGTGAATAAGATTGAAATGAGATTGAAATAAAAGTAATTAATGAGTGTGTGTGTGTGTGTGTGTGTGTGTATATAATATACTGAGTAAGCTCAAACAGGTCAGCATAAAATGAAATGATAGACCGGGTATGGCCTCTCCGTGAGCAATTAAAGTAGTAATAAAGGAGTATGATTAGGGATAGTGACGCCCCCCCCCCCCCAAGTCGGTGGCGCGGGAGCCCTCCCTCTCCGCATGTAATGTGCGGTAGATGGAGGGGGCGTGTCCCGGTGCCGATTAAGGGGAGGGGACTCAGTGCCACAGTCAGGGCAGCGCAGTCCTGTGCCAGTGTCCCAGTGTCCTAACCTGTGCTTGAGCCCCTCCCTCTGCCCGGCCCTTACCCCCACCTATGCAGGGCTCCACTGTGGTGGTCCAGAGGTGCCAGTCCAGTGCTGATCCTCAGCCACCCCCCTCCCCTTAATCGGAACGGGACACGCCCCCTCCATCTACCGAACATTACATGCGAAGGGGGCGGGCTCCCGCGCCACCGACTCGGGGGGTGTCACTATCCCTCCCTACCTCCTAGCCACTCTCACCCTCTTCCCTTTTAAAAGGCTGGCTTTCTACCCTGTCAGTCTGGCCAAGACACACACACCGCTGCTCTAATCAAGGTAAGCCTCTGGTCTGAATACTCCATCCCCATCATACTCCTATTGTACCGTTCTGACTCCCTCACTCATCCCTACCATACTCCAATTGTACTGGCATCCCAGTCCCCTTCCCCCTCCCCCCCTTTTTTTTTTTTTGTTCCCTTCCCCCAATTCACTATTTACACCAACTATTTCCAGGGAAGGGCTCGTTGATGACATTGCGTTGCCAGATTTTAATTCCATGCTTGTATTTGCCTGTAATATATTACACAAACGGATCAGGGAAACTTTCCCCAGTGCACCAGCAGCAGCCAGACAGCGACACAGTGACTTGCATTGTGAAGGTCCATCCAGCCCCACAAGGGGCATAAGTTCTGGTGAGAGCATTTACATACTACAGCACTGAGTGGCGCACGGGAGATGAACGTTTCCCATTGAATACCCGCACTGTTTGCACCAGTATTTTGCGGTGGCAGTATCATCAGCCAAAACACCAATATTGGATACGTGTAGAGAATACACATGCGTCCTTATGCGATTATTGGTTGAACTTAGATTTGATTTTTAGTCTTTTTTGCACTTTCCTTGCACCTATTTGCACGGTTCACTTTTCATTTTGAATGAGGACACTGAAGGATATTTCTAGTATTTTTGTGCTGTCCAAAAGAACTTTTGTCATTTTTGTAAAAAGACACAATATCTGTTATGGTCTATGTGAACATTTATCATATGAATTATTTGGGGTTTTACTTATTGTAAGATGACACTTATATGATGGTTTAATATTGATTGTATTTTATATTTATTTTTATTCAATTTTTCAAATATAATTAGGAAACACTTGCACTTTAATCTATATAGCACTTTTTATATCACCAATTTTGACGATAGGTTATGGCGCTAAACCCAAATAATTGTGCTCAAAATGACCTATCTATTTGACTTCTTAAATTTTACCTCCCCTCCTAAATTAGGAAGTGGGGGCTTCAGGTATAGGCAGCTCTAACCCCGTAAACAAATACTTTTTACCACGTTGTGGTTTGTTTTTCACACACTTAGGGTGAATATTCCATAGCACGACTTTACCCATCTACTTACATATAGGAGACCTGCCCGCAGAATCTCCATGTTAAGAACTTGTCGGTATCCTTGGGCGCACGTTAGCGCGAACGGGCGCACGCGGGTGCGCGATGTTACGAACGGGCGCACGCGGGTGCGCGATGTTACGAACGGGCGCACGCGGGTGCGCGATGGTACGGACGCACGCGGGTGCGCGGGGTCACGAACGGGCTCACGGTTACTCGCGGGGGCGCGCAGACACGCTGTGCGACCGTTTTTGGCGCCCAAGGGGCTACTTAAGGAATCTGCCACTGTGCCTCCTTGCTGTCCAGTCTACAGCGTGTCCAGTTATTCTGCTATCTGCTACCTGATTGTCTTGATCCCTGTTTCCCGGCCTGTTCCTGACGACGTCTGCTTGCTGCCTGCCACCGATCTACGGCCTGTCTGACTATGCTTCTGCCTCTCCCTGTGTACCATTGTTGCCCGCCTGCTACCAACCCGGCCTCCCCTATGGAAGAGCTTTGCCGCCACTTAGCTGGACTTACCCAGGCGGTGAAGAGCCTGCAGGAAGGCTACGGCCGACTGGAAGAACGTGTCCAGGCCCTATCTGCTAATACGCCAGCCGTTCCCGGATCTTCTGCCCCACCTTCAGTGGTGATGATGCTGCCCGAACCCAGGGTTCCTACTCCGGAAAGATTCTCCGGCAACCGGAGTAAATTCAGGGCTTTTCGCAACTCTTGTGAACTCTTCTATGCCTTACAACCGAGGACCTTCTCTCTCGAGGCTACCAAAGTGGGGTTTGTCATCTCTCTGCTGGCAGACTAACCCCAGGCCTGGGCCCACCGTATCCTGGAACGGAAAGGTCCATCTCTGGAAACTCTGAATGCCTTCTTTCAAGCTATGTTCCGGTTGTACGAAGACCCTCAGCTAACTGCCACCGCAGAGGCAGCTTTGCATGCACTACAACAAGGCCGCAGACCTGTGGAGGACTATGTGTCAGAATTTAGGCGCTGGAGCTCTGACACGGACTGGAATAATTCTGCCTTACGTTACCAGTTCCGCATGGGTCTTTCAGAGCCTTTGAAAGATGAACTGACCGAGTGGGCACCCCTGAGACTCTGGAAGCCCTCATAGATCTATCCATTCAGATAGACAGACGCCTAAGAAAGCGTCGCCTGGAACGTTCTTCCACAAACTCTCGTCCCGTTTGGATGTTACCACGAGTGCCAAGTTCCACCCACTCAGCCCCTTCTGCTCCTGCCGCGGCCGCCCTGGACTCTCCAGAACCCATGCAGCTGGGTTTGCTCCGACCCTCTTTGACACCTGAGGAGCGCCAACGTCGTCGGGCTGGCAACCTTTGCCTTTACTGCGGAGAACTGGGACATTATGTTCGCACTTGCCCTGCTAAACTTCGTAAGTGCTTTTCCATCTCTCCTGCTCCTCCTCCCGTTTTGCCGAACATTATTTCTCATTTGGCTGTACCTATTCTTTTGCAGCTCCCAGGAGGGAATATCCAAACCAGCGCATTAATTGACTCTGGAGCTTGTAGTGGCTTTATGGATTTGTCCTTCGCCTTAAAGAATAACATTCCCCTTCGGCCTAGGGCGAAAGGACTTTCGGTGTATCTGGCTGACGGCTCTACTCTTAAATCTGGACCAGTGACCCAGGAGACTTTACCGCTGCTTGCTACCATTGCCGGGACTCACCAGGAGCTACTATGCCTAGATGTTATCAAGTCTCCTCTGTTTCCTATCATACTAGGCATGCCCTGGTTGAGAGCTCACAACCCACGTATCAATTGGATCTCAGGAAGAATCGAGTTTCTTTCATCTTACTGCCTTCAGCATTGTCTTCCGGTTATCAACGAAGCCTCTTCTTCCCTACTCTGCTTGGAAGCTGATGCTGAGGTCCGACAAGCTGTACCCAAAGCCTATCACAGCTTCTTGGATGTGTTTAGTAAGAAGGGCGCTGAAACCCTACCTCCACATAGGCCGTATGACTGTCCGATAGAATTGCTTCCTGGGGCAGAGATTCCTTTCGGAAGAATTTTTCCATTGTCAGAAACAGAATTGGGGACCCTGAGATCTTTCCTGAACGCACTTAATAAAGTCACCATCAAGAACCGTTATCCCCTGCCTTTAGTGTCCGAATTGTTTCAAAGACTGGGATCGGCTGAAGTATTTTCCAAGTTGGATCTTCGGGGTGCCTGCAATCTCGTCCGCATTCGGAAGGGTGATGAATGGAAGACCGCCTTCCGTACACGCTTCGGGCACTTCGAATAATTAGTTATGCCTTTTGGTCTGTGCGATGCTCCTGCCACGTTTCAACACTTTGTAAACGATATTTTCAGAGACTACCTTGATCTATTTGTAATTATCTATCTGGATGATATCCTGATCTTTTCCTCCTCTCTAGCTGAACATCGGGAACATGTAAGAAACGTCTTAGCCCGACTCCGACTTCACGGTCTATATGCCAAGCCTGAAAAGTGTGTCTTCGAGCAACGAAGTATCCAGTTCCTCGGTCTGATCATCTCAGTGGAAGGTATTAAGATGAACCCCCAGAAAGTTTCTGCCATCCAGGACTGGCCCGCTCCTACTGACAGGAAGGGGATCCAACGGTTTGTGGGTTTCGCAAATTTTTATAGGAAATTCATTAAGGGGTTTTCCTCCATTTCCCCCATCACCGGACTGACTAAACAGGGTTTAAAGTTCCAATGGACTCCTGAAGCGCAAGAGGCCTTTAAAACCCTGAAAGACTTGTTTATCTCAGCCTCAGTCCTAAAGCACCCCGACTCGACTCTGCCATATATCCTAGAAGTGGATGCCTCAGAAATAGCGGTCGGGGCAGTGCTTTCTCAGAGACAAGGGCCTAAATCTCTTCTGCACGCAGTCGCATTCTTCTCTTGTAAGTTATCCGAGGCGGAAAGAAATTACGACGTTGGAGATCGTGAGCTACTGACGATTAAGGCGGCACTCGAAGAATGGCGCTATCTTCTAGAGGGTGCTACCCATCCGATCCTTGTGTATACTGACCATAAAAATCTGGAATATTTGAAGACTGCTAAAAGACTGAGACCACGACAGGCCAGGTGGGCACTTTTCTTCACCAGATTCTCGTTCCACATCACCGATCGCCCTGGGTCTAAGAACACCAAACCTGACGCCTTGTCCCGTATGTACAGCGAACCAGAAATTCCTTCGTCCCCAGACACCATCCTATCTTCAGGGAACTTCTTCTTGCTCCAGGGGGACTTACTGTCCCAAATCAAGCAGGCTTCTACGAGTACTGTTCTCCCGCCTCTACTGTCCAGGGATGACCTCCTTTGGTACAAGATCTACGTCCCTCAGGAAGTGCGAGTCTTGGTTCTGAGTTCCTGTCATGACCATTTGCTGGCTGGCCATTTTGGGGTACATAAGAACTGCTTCAACGTACGTTCTGGTGGCCACAGTTGAAGGATTGCAGGGAGTATGTGGAGGCATGTGTCACCTGCATTCAGAACAAGGGCAGCAAGTCGAGGGCATGGGGTCTGTTGAAGCCGTTACCTGTCCCGGATAGACCATGGAGGATGATCTACATGGACTTCATTGTTGAGTTGCCACTTTCGGAGAATTTTTCCACAATCTTTGTGGTGGTGGACAGACTTTCTAAAATGGCCCACTTTTTGCCAACGAAGGGCACTCCCTCTGCCGTGGAGACGGCCAAGACTTTCATCAGGGAGATTGTGAGGCTCCATGGCATCCCTGCAAATATCACGTCAGATAGGGGGGTGCACTTCACTTCCAAGTTCTGGAGAGCGCTTTGTGGGACTCTGAAGATTGAACTCTGCTTCTCCTCTGCTTATCACTCCCAGACCAATGGCCAAACTGAGGACGAATCAGACGCTGGAGCAGTATTTGCGCTGTTTTTCTTCGTTCTCTCAAGATGACTGGGCTTCGCTTCTACCCCTGGCTGAATTTGCATATAACAACTCTGTTCATTCTGCCACGAAGCAATCCCCGTTCTTTGCAAATTACGGCTTTCATCCGCTGTTCCTATCCAACAACCTCCCTGAATGCCCGGTACCAGCTGTGCAAGAAAACTTCAACTTCTTCAAGGCAAACAGTAGGCTTCTGCAGGAGACCATGACTAAGACGCAGAACTACAACAAGGAGGTGTTTGATAGGAAGAGAAGGGGGGAACTTGATCTCAGGGTCGGGGATCAGGTCTGGTTATCCACCTTGAACCTAAAACTGGCTTGCCCGTCTAAGAAACTGGATCCAAGGTTTGTGGGTCCTTTTCCGATTGTAAGGAAGGTGAATAGCGTGGCATATGAGCTGAAGCTACCAGAATCATTTCGGATTCATCCAGTTTTTCATGTGGCCCTACTCAAACCTGCAGTTCCGGATTCCTTTAACAACCGAAATGTCGGTCCCCCGGAACCTGTGATTGACGATGGAGAAATCGAATATGAGGTTGAATCCATTTTGGACTGCAGGAGAAGACGTAATCAGATTCAATTTCTGGTGAAATGGAAGGGGTATGGGCCTGAGGAAAATTCCTGGGAACCAGAATCTAATATCCATGCTAGAAGATTGATCCTTGCCTTTAAAAGGTCCCAGCCGGGTAAGATGGCACAGTTGGGCATCCGGAGGCTGCCCCTTGGGGGGGGGGGGCGCGCGCAATGTCATGGTCGTTCCAGTAATCCAATGGTATTTAGGAGACCTGCCCGCAGAATCCCCATGTTAAGAACTTGTCGGTATCCTTGGGCGCGCGTTGGTACGAACGGACGCACGCGGGTGCGCGATGTTACGAACGGGTGCGCGATGGTGCGAACAGACACACGCGGGTGCGCGGGGTCATGAACGGGCGCACGGTTACTCGCGGGGGCGCGCAGACACGCCGTGCGACCGTTTTTGTTGCCCAAGGGGCTACTTAAGGAATCTGCCACTGTGCCTCCTTGCTGTCCAGTCTACAGCGTGTCTGGTTATTCTGCTATCTGCTACCTGATTGTCTTGATCCCTGTTTCCCGGCCTGTTCCTGACGACGTCTGCTTGCTGCCTGCCACCGATCTATGGCCTGTCTGACTATGCTTCTGCCTCTCCCTGTGTACCGTAGTTGCCCGCCTGCTACCGACCCGGCTTGTACCTCGACCTTCCTTGCTGCCACCTGCTGTTCCTGTCTGACCGCTGAGTGTCTTCTGCCACCTGCTGTTCCAGCCTGTCCGCCTGTGCCCGCTGCCATCTGCTGTCTGCTATCTGCTGTTCCAGCCTGACTGCCTGTGCCAGCTGCCACCAGCCGTTCCTGCCTGACTGTCTGTGCCTGCTGCCGTCTGCTGTCTGCTACCTGCTGTTCCAGCTTGACTGCCAGTGCCTGCTGCCACCAGCTGTCCCGGCCTGTCTGCTGAGTGCCTACGTTCCAGCGTTCCTGTGGATTCTCCGCTTCCTTTGGGTCTGGACCAGTCCCGCATCAGCTTGGCACTTGTGCCCCCTGAACTCCTGAATCCCTGTCTCCATTCCCAGGGGTTCTCAAGCCAGAGGCTTACGAGAGGCCGCTCCCTGCATTCTGGGCTCTTATACCAGGTACGTGACATGCTCCGACCTGAGCGCTGTGTCCGTCATTTACCACTGCCGGCTTTTTCTCCGCAATATAATTCTACAAATTGTCAGTGGCTTTCCAGGTAATCATACTCCTTTATTACTACTTTAATTGCTCACAGAGAGGCCATACCCGGTCTAGCATTTCATTTTATGCTGACCTGTTTGAGCTTACTCTGTGTGTGTGTATGTGTGTGTGTGTGTGTGTGTGTGTGTGTGTGTGTATGTATGTATGTATGTATGTATGTATATTCATTCATTCATTCATTCATTCATTCATTCATTCATTTTATTTCAATCTTATTCACATCCTTTGTACCCTTTTTAGATTACCCCCTGCGGGTTCTGTGAGGGACCTCCATTGACGACCTCTGTTGGGTGAACCCCCATTTTCTCACTCAAGGTTGTGAGCCTCCCATCCAGGGCGGGAGCAATTTTTCAAGGATCAGTCTCTCTCCACCTCCTGGTTCCATTGTCGGATGCGAGGAGACACAAGGCAGCACACAAACCCCCCCCCCCCCCCCCTTCCTGTTCTCCTGAGGTCCATCACTGTTTTTAAATATGTATAATTATGGATGCATTTATGATATATCGAGCTTCTGATACAGGGTCAGTACAATCCTAACTTTTACTCAATGTTAGTATGCTACAGTTACTATAACCTTTGTATTAGCCACGCATCTTATGTTATCTCTTTTTTTTGTAGATTGATATTATATGTTTGCTGATCCATTTCCCTGAGGAAAAGTTTGAAACACATCGGAATAGGCATATTCACCTGTGTTTATTGTATTTTGCATCCTGTTTTTGCTTTTTGTATCCACACATGGGCGGCACAGTGGTGTAGTGGTTAGCACTCTCACCTAGCAGTAAGAAGGGTCGCTGGTTCAAATCCCAACCATGACACTACCTGCCTGGAGTTTGCATGTTCTCCCTGTGCCTGCATGGGTTTACTCCGGGTACTCCGGTTTCCTTCCACACTCCAAAGACATGTAGGTAGGTTACTTGGCTTCTGTCCAAAATTGACCCTAGTATATGAATGGGGACCTTGAATGGTGGGCTCCTTGAGGGTAGGGACCTATGTGAGTGTGCAATGTACAGGGATAGGGACAATTATAGACACCTCACTCAGGTTGAACTGGATGGACTGGTGTCTTTATTCAACCTTGCAAACTATGTAACTATGTAACATTCATTCATATCCCTTCTACCATTTGGGCTTCTGTTTGCCCATATGACCACTACCCCTTTGATTTTATTTGAAGTAAAATAAAAATGTTTGTTTTAAAGTAAGATATTGCCTACTAAATACTTGTCCCGCTGAGGCACCCTTTTCGCATCTACCATTAACTGGGATGTGGGTCAGGCCATTTCCAGACCATTTGCAGCACTTACCCCCCTCCTTAGTGATCCCATGGGATCAGTTTTCACTGATCTGTGTTTCCTCCAGTTCAGCTATTACCACGGCTGCTCCACAGGATCAGGGCAGAAGGGAAGTCGGTAATCTTGGTAGCCCCAGCATGGCCCAGAAGACCCTAGTATGCAGGGATCGTTAGAATGGCTGTAGGAGAGTCACGGACTCTTCCATCTCGTCCGGACCGGCTGTTGCAGGGACCGGTATTCAAGCCTGCCTTACAGTCGCTACATTTAATGGTATGGATATTGAAGCCCACATTCTAAAGAAATCGGGGGCTTTCAGATTCAGTAGTAGTGATGGACGAACTTCCCACGGGACGTTTCGCGAACTGCAAATGCGGACAAAAGTTTGCGAACCGCAAGGATCACGGCAGACCCCATTGACTTTAATGGCAGGCGAACCTTAAAAACCTACAGGTCATATTTTCAGACACAAAATACTTACTAGCTGTGCACACATAGTCCCACAACATGGACACTGACATAACAAAAGTATTAAGTGAATCTGGGATTGAAAATGACAAGCATTCTTCTTTTATCTGTGAAATTTTGACAATTCAGGAGCGCATGAAGGCCATGGAGGAGAGGCAAGGTCAGGGCAGGCTATGAAGGGGGTGCAGGAGATGATCAGTGCCACAGTCAGGGCAGCGCAGTCCTGTGCCAGTGTCCCAGTGTGCCAACCTGTGCTTGAGACCCTCCCTCTGCCCGGTCCTTACCCCCACCTATGCAGGGCTCCACTGCGGTGGTCCGGAGGTGCCAGTCCAGTGCTGATCCTCAGCCATGGTGCTGGCACTGCCTGCTGATTGGCTTTTTGCCCTGTTTCAATGCGCTTAGCAGATTGGCACCATTATCACACACCACTTTACCAACTGTCAAATTGAGCGGTGTTAGCCACTGATCTGCCTGTGAACGCAAAGCTGAAAGGAGTGCAGGGCCAGTGTGGCTCTTGGCTTCCAGGCACAACAGACGCAGCACAGCATGGCAATGTCTCATCTGGCATGTCGAATAGGTTCTGGGGAGCTTGAGCGGCTCAGCGGAAGAGACGCTAGCGGCAGAAAAGGAGGAGTCAGCCGAGGAGGAGAGGGAGGAGGATGGAGTAGGAGGAGGAGGAGAAGAAGAGCCAGGCCTACATGCAATCCGTGGCGGAAAAACCAAATCTACATAGGTGCCATGGGTTACATGCTTGATGGCCGTCAGAAGGTTCCCCCAGTGGGCAGTAAAATTTATATACCTTCCCTGCTCATGTTTGCTAGACCACGTGTCTGTGGTCAGATGTATCTTGGTACCGACACCGTGTGCCAGAGATACATTCACTTGCCACTATACATGGCCATATAGCTCTGGGATGCCCTTCTGTGAGAAATACTTCCTTCCTGGGACCTTCCATTGTGGTGTTTCAATGGCCACAAATTTTCGAAAAAGGCCTCCAAGTCCACCAGTTTATATGGCAGTAGTTGGGCTATCAGTTCTGACAAGCCAGCCGTCAACTGTTGGGCAAGAGGGTTATCCGGCGTCATCATTTTTTTTACGCTCGAACATTTGGCCCACGGAAGCCTGCCATTTTCCAGAAAAACGTGAGGACGGCATGATGGAAGGTGGAGTGGAGGACAATTGTGAGGAGAAGGAGAAGTAGAAGACGAGGCTGGACGGTGAGAGCCTGGAGTGTGGGTTTGTGGGTTCCATTGCTCTCACTGGGCTCGGTGATGGCAGCTCATGTGCCTTCTTAAGGCGGTCATCCCTAGGTGAGTGTTGGGCTTACCGCGACTTATGCGTTGACTGCAAAGATTTCAGATGGCAATACTATTGTCAGCAGTGGACACGTTAAAAAAAAGCCCACACTGCGGAGCCATGTGCTGGCGTCCTGGGAGCGCCAGATGTGACCGTTCATGGTTGATGCCTCGCTCCTGATACATTAGCAGTCTGCTTTGTCCCTCCTGTGCAATCTAAGTTCCGTCTGCTTCTCCTCCCTATCTACTGGTCCATATCTCCCTCTGAACTCCCCTCCTCTTCCTCTCTTGTGGGCACCCATGTGACATCACTAGACACGTCATCATCGACGTCACCTTCCCCACCGCTATAATTAGAGATCTCGGAGTAGGCAGCAACACCGGGGATCAACCTCCTCCTTGGGCTGATCTGGGTACTGTCGTCAGACTGCTGAGTGGGGCTTGTTGCTACCTCCTCTTCCTGATCCAATGCCAAGAGTGGCTGTGCATTGGCAATGTCTTGTGATGGATTGGAAAATAATTCCTGTGACTCAAGCGGAGGGTATATGGTGGTGGTGTTGGTGGTGGTGTCTTTGGGGGTGCACACAGCAGAGAGTAAAGAAGAGGGTGCAGATCGAGAGGATGAGGAGGGTGCAGAAGAGCAAGGCTGAGTGAGCCACTCAACCAAATATGGTGCGTCCTTTGACGTAATCGCACGCACCTTCTGCAATTTGCCACTTTGGCTCAAGCCTGTTGCTCCTGCCCTACCCCTACCACCCCTGCGGAAGGGCCTGCCTCTTCCTCTGCCTGTCTTTTTTAAATGACCCTGTGACAAAAAACTCTAGAGAAGTGCAGTATGTATGTGGAAGAAGGTATATAACACCCTGCTTCATTCGGTCATTTTGGGGGGCCACTGGTCTATCACACCAGTTATAATACTTTTTTTTTAAATTGCGTTTGTCACTCTTTGTACTATTGCTGCAGAACCGCTCAGCAGTCGCAATGCTGCACAGTGGAAATGCACTATACTATGCTTTCTATATTTGCAAGTATGATATACGTGTATTACACCCCTATAATACTGCACACCAAATAGTACACCTATACCAGTCCTTAAAATTACCTTTGTGGACCTAATAGTAGCTAGCTAGTAGCTAGTGAATTGCAGACTGTCTCTGCTCCAAACACCAAACTGTCCCTCCCTACACTGAGAAACGACAGCTGCAGAATCGGTCAGCAGCATAGCAGTGCAGTGCACTATGCTTTCTATATTTGAAAGAAAGTATATTATATGTGTACAACCCTATATAATGTACACCTATACCAGTCCTTAAAAGGACCTTTGTGGACCTAGTAGCTAGTGATTTGCAGACTGTCCCTGCTCCAAACACCAAACTGTCCCTCAGTCCCTACACTGATAAAAGACAGCTGCAGGATCTGTCAGCAGTGCACTCAGAAGCACAGCAGTCAGAAGCAGTGCACCAGAATACACTTTGTATATTTGAAAGAAAGTATATTCTAAGTGTATTACAACCCTATATACTGTACACCTATACCAGTCCTTAAAAGGACTTTTGTGGACCTAATAGTAATAGCTAGTGATTAAACTGACTGTCCCTGCTCCACACAGCGTCCTTTCCCTACACTGAAAAAAGACAGCTTCAGAATCGCTCAGCAGTGCACTCAGCAGCACAGCAGTCAGCAGCAGATCAGGTCTATTTATAAGGTAGGGGGTATGCCCAATTGTCCATGTGCTGAAATGTCTCAATTGGCTGTCCTGTACCCCATGATGGATGTGTCATCATGGGTCAAAGTTCTTTCACAATGTAAACGCATATGTCCGCCGCGCGAACAGCGCCAGAAGTCCACCGGTCTGGCGAATCGCAAATGAGCAAAATTTGCTGCGAACAGACCGCCGGGCGAACTGCAAGACCATCTCTATTCAGTAGTAACCACCCTGATTAATGCCAGAAAGCCAGCCTCCAGGACCATTTATTACAGGGTCTGGAAGGCCTATGTCGCCTGGTGTTAAACCAAGGGTTGGCATCCTCTATAGTATGTCATAGGAAGAATTCTGGCCTTTCTACAGTTAGGAGTAGAAATGAAGCTGGTCTTGCGTACAATCAAGGGTCAGATTTTGGCTTTGGCAGTGTTTTTCCAAAGGCCGCTTGCTTCACATTCTTTAGTCCAGGCATTCATACAAGGGGTAACTCTAACTCCACCAGTTAGAGCACCCTTGTGCCCATGGGATTTGAATCTGGTTTTGTTAGTGTTGTAAAGACAACCCTTTCAACCTATGCATAATATTCCTTTGCTCCTTTTGACAAGGAAATTGGTATTCCTAGTTGCGGTAACCTCCATGAGAAGAGTTTCAGAGTTGGCTGCTTTCTCCTGTAAAGCGCCATACTTAATCATTCATAAGGATAAGGCGGTGCTGCGTCCTCAGCCAACCTTTTTACCAAAGGTAGTGTCTGGTTTTCATCTGAATCAAGATGTTTCCCTATCTTCCTTTTTTTTTTCCAGAACTTTGTTCTGCAGAAGAAAAATTATTGCATTCTCTCGATGTAGTGAGAGCAGTTAAGGCCTATCTGAAAGTGACAGCTCAGATACAGAAAGTTGATGTTTTGTTTGTGTTGCCAGAAGGCCCTAGAAAGGTCCAGGCAGCATCCAAATCTACTATTGCTAAGTGGATTTGTCAGGTGATTAGTCAGGCTTATGGTCTGAAAGATTCCTCCCATTCAGATTCAAGCGCACAGTACCCAGGTAGTTAGTGCTTCATAGGCAGTGCATCACCAAGCCTCTGTTGCTCAGATTTGCAAGGCCGCTACTGAGTTGTCAGTACATACATTCACAAGATTCTATCAACGGATGTAAGATGGCAGAAGGACACTGCCTTCGGGCACAGTGTGCTGTGTGCAGCAGTTTAGGTCCTCACACCTGGTGGCAGCTGTTTTACTTTGTGTTTCCCTCCCCTCAGGTGGCATTGCTTTGGAACATCCCACATAGTTATTACTATGGCGGCTCTGTGTCCCGTGATGTACGAAAACAAAAATAGGATTTTTATAACCGCTTACCTTTAACATCCTTTTCTTGGAGTACATCATGGGACACAGAGAACCCGCCCCTCTTGTTGGAATAAGTATATATTGCTTTGCTACAAAAACTGAGGTACTCCCTGTATGGGAGGGGGACTTACTGTTTTTTGAGTGTACCAGTGTCCATTCACCTATAGGTGGTGTATAACCCACATAGTTATTACTATGGCTGCGCTGTTTCCCATGATGTACTCCAAGACAAGGATTTTACAGGTAAGCTGTTATAAAAATCCTATTTTTCAAGATTCCTGCAGATCAATGGGTAATATTCTTTCCTCAGGGCACAGCGTGTCACACCACGATATTTAGTATAGAATAGAAAACAAAAGGTTGCGCTTGAACCTAAAATCAAAAAATATAAATATTATAAATGTGTAATTTGAATCACGTGTTATACTGAATATACCCTTGAAAGTGACAACAAAGTGATCAACTTGAAAACATATGCGTGTGATGACTGTTAAAAAATTATTATTGATCCATAACAAATAAAGTCCAAAATAAATTATCCAAAAAAACAAAGCAATCGTGAATGTCCTGTACGTAGTGCAGTATTGAATGACAGTTCAAATTATAGTGACTTCAGAAGTGGTGAGTGGCAATCCAAAGACATACAGGTAGGTTAATTGGCTTCTGTCTAAAATTGGCCCTAGTATATGAATGGGGACCTTGGATTGTGGGCTACTTGAGGGTAGGGACCAATGTGAGTATACAATGTACAGGGATAGGGACAATTGTAGACACTCACTCAGGTTGAACTGGATGGACTGGCACCTTTATTCAACCTTACTAACTATGAAACTACTACTATGAAACTATGAATTCAAATTATAGTTTGTCAGGGATGGCTTAGCCTGTCCTTCTCTTGGCTGGCTGCTCAGCTGTCAGCTAATTGCCAGCTCTTATCTCTCTCCAGTTACTCAGCTGTCCCTGATCCTGCTCGTCTGACCTGCCTACTTAAAGCTGTCCAGCTCACTTCATCTCACCCTTCGCCTTGGTCACATCACAGGAAACCATCTCCTGCGGTTCTGTTTAAAGACTGGCTTGCTGACATCCCTTCTGGCTCCTTATTCTGCTTGCTGTTTCTCCACTTGGATCCCTGACTTCTGGCCTGGCTGATTACCCGATCTGGTTATTGAACTCTGGACTGGCAGACTACTCGATCCGGTTACTGGACTCTGGCTATGTTTTGACTATGCTTACTCTATTTACATTTTTATTTTTTATTAATAAACAAGTGTGATTTAATTGTACTTCTGTCTCGGTCTGGTTCATGGTTTCTGACATAGTGACATCCGCAGAGGTTAAAGTGACTTTTGTTTAGTGAATCCCACCACCATCTGAATTTTGCACTTACCAACTCCCAGATAGTATGTGTTTGTAGCTATTGCCCAGCCAGGGCCTTTTCCTCTAGACTTCCCAGAACCGATCCGATCGTCCCGTCTATGGAAGCTCTGCTGGTCAGGACTGTAATCTCCCAAATCCTCTGCTACCGACCAATACTGTTATATCAATTGGTAATATGTTTGTAGCTCAAAAGAGGAAAAAACGAAAAAAAAAACAAAGGTAGAACCTGATGGATATTTATTAAAAACAAAAACGCTGTAGATGTATAAAGCAAGGATAAAAAAATTACAAAGTAGATAAAAAGTTGCGGCCGGCCGGCTGCAATACACAAGCCCGTGCTATACAACGGGAAGTTATGCACGGTGTCGTCAGCACGTCGCTCCTACCAATGCGTTTTGTCACAAGTTTGACGTTGTCATGGGGCACAGGCAGCGTACTGACGTACCACATTATATACAAAGACCAAGCCTCGTTCTGAATCGTAAGTGGCTGTTTCCAAAAAAAGTCATATTGGGTAAGAGACAAACTCCGTCTGCTGCCAGAACTTGTTAATCTCCATCCAATAATGCCAAAACCAAATAACAAATATATATAAAAAAATGCAAATATCTCAAGAGACAAACCCCACTACTTATTGCGGGATATATCTGGAAACAATTTAATCATGCGTCAGTCGGGGAGCATATGATTCTCACTATTCAAACACATCGCTAATGCTGGCAATGATCTATGCTCACCAAAAGCGCTAACTGTACTACTGTATGCAAAACGGGGATTTAAAATTAACTTACTATCACAGGCTCCCTAACCCTAACCACTAAATTCTCCCCCCACACATACCTCATAAACTTAGGCCACTGGTTGTGTAAACTGACCTCAATCAGTAACGCCCAAGAATCTCAATATAAATTCTAACCCCTAGACGAACCGATATCGGCTATCAAAAATTGTCTCATCTAAAACACCTACAATTATTTTTAACCTCAGGAGAATACACTCCTCTGCATCCTTAGAATTAGATACAATCCAGAGTGTAACAAAACACTCCAAAGTGTCATCCAGTCATAGGAATAATAAGTATGTCATAATCATCGAGAGATGAACTTCACATCAAAATTGTTTTGGATTGGAAGGTGCATGAAACACAGCACCCAATAAGGTTGCTATAAGTGATGCGCACCTAAACCGATATCAAAATTGCGATAAAAAAATACAGATCATGGCCAATACCTATATCCTAGATCATAATAAAAATATATATTGAGATGGTCATTAATCAAAATAAATTATGGGCAAAAGACCAGTAATATATATAAATTACTGAAAAAATATATTAACAATAGTTATCTAATCTAAAAGGGCACCACCCAACATTCAGCCCAATTACACAGGAACAAACTAAGTAAAAAACAAATCGAATTCAAATTCTAAGAAATCCTGCTCCTCAAGATTCAGATCAAGTTCGCATCACCACATCCATATAGACAACATATATCAAGCATAAGTGATTCATGTATGATCTATAAATGCATTGACGTCTACATCAATATTTAAACCATGAGGGGTATATGTCTTTAAGCCTATGTACCCATGCCATCACAAGCTTGGAAATGGTTCTAACAAGACAGCTCTATTGTCCATTTCAAGAAAGATGGTATTTGAAGGGTCTCTATTGTGGGCCGTCAAATAATGTTTTGATACCGAATATTTAGTGAACCCCCTTCTAATATTATTGATATGTTAGCAGGGGGCGTTTGGTCCTGCCCACATATTGAAGGCCACAGGGGCACTCCAACAAGTAGGCCACCTCCTCCGTTGAACACGTAATGAACGGCTCAATCTTATACTCCTTTGATGTCACCATGGAGGTAAATTCTATAGTCCTCCTAGTTCTGCATCTATTCAGAGAACACATTTGGCACCTTCTGCATTGATAATAGCCCTTTATCTCACCAAACAACATTGGTTCACCTATTGGGGGTTTAGCACATTGAGTGCCAATTTGTCTTTTAAAGAGGGAGCACCTCTAAAAACCACCTGTGGTTTAACAGGCAGAATAGTTTTCAATTCCCGGTCATTTCCTAAAATGTGCCAATGCTTGTTTATGATATGCTTTATGTTAGAAATGAGAGGAATGGAATTCCTCAACACCATGTCTTGTGGGGGGGCTTTTTCTTTCAACAGGTGTGCCTTATCCATCAATGTGACAAGGTTTAAGGTAAGGTAAGGTGTCAAATGTGACCTCCTTCTCCTTCTTGCTCTATACCACCTCCCTGAAACTTGTTTAATGGATGCCAAGCCACCACATCCACCTCCACATCCGCAATAACATTAAACTTTTTTTTCTTCCTACAGGGGAAGTCCAGGAACAGAGGAGAAAACTGTCTGATGCTGTCATGAGCTCTAATTTAGCTCTGACACGACCCCCTGTTAGCAGAGTATTGGAATCATGCTGGAAGATTGTTGTATGCAGTAACACGCTTATCAATGCATGTCTTTACAGAATGGAGAAACATCATGATGTTGATAGAGAGCTGCCATCATGCCTCGTTGCTTCGATCGTTTTTTAACCTCAGGAGAATACACTCCTCTGCAAAGCCAATATATGAGGCTGAAAAGGAACTGCACAGAACCTTACCAATTTTTAATACAGGCCGAGACATTAACCTCAAAATTTCTAGAGAAAGGTTATGAGAGACTTTTTGGCGGATACCTTTTAACCTAGTCACATTGATGGATAGGGCAGACCTGTTGAAAGAAAAAGCCCTCCCCCCCCCCACAAGGCAGAAATGAGAGGAATGGAATTACTACTAATTTTTCTAATCAACACCATAACATAAAGCATATCATAAACAAGCATTGGCACATTTTAGGAAATGACCGGTATTGAAAACTATTCTGCCTGTTAAACCACAGGTGGTTTAGAGGTGCTCCCTCTTTAAAAGACAAATTGGCACCCAATGTACTAAACCCCCCAATAGGTGAACCAATGTTTGGGGAGTTAAAGGGCTATTATCAATGCAGAAAGTGCCAAGTGTGTTCTCTAAATAGCTGCAGAACTAGGAGGACTATAGAATGACAGTGACATCAAAGGAGTATAAGATTGCGCTGTTCATTACGTGTTCCACGGAGGGGGGTGGGCTACTTGTTGGAGTGCCCTTGTGGCCTGCAATATGTGGGCAGGACCAAACGCCCCCTCTGTGTATGGCTGAATGAACATATCAATGATATTAGAAGGGGGTTCACTAAATATTCGGTATCAAAACATTATTTGACGGCCCACAATATAGACCCTTCAAATACCATCTTTCTTGAAATAGACAAGTATAGTCCCCATTGGAGGGGGAGTTGTCTTGTTAGAACTATTTCCAAGCTTGAGATGGCATGGGTACATAGGCTTAAGACATATACCCCTCATGGTTTAAATATTGATGTAGACGTCAATGCATTTATAGATAATACATGAATCACTTATGCTTGATATATGTTGTCTATATGGATGTGGTGATGTGAACTCGATCTGAATCTTGAGGAGCAGGATTTCTTAGAATTTGGATTTGATTCGTTTTTTACTTAGTTTGTTCCTGTGTAATTGGGCTGAATGTTGAGTGGTGCTCTTTTAGATTAGATAACTATTGTTAATAAAATTTTTCAGTAATTTATATATATATTACTGGTCTTTTGCCCATAATTTATTTTGATTAATGACCATCTCAATATATATTTTTATTATGATCTAGGATATAGGTATTGGCCATGATTGGTATTTTTTATCGCAATTTGGATATCGGTTTAGGTGCACATCACTTATAGCAACCTTATTGGGTGCTGTGTTTCATGCACCTTCCAATCCAAAACAATTTTGATGTGAAGTTCATCTCTCGATGATTATGACATACTTATTATTCCTATGATTGGATGACACTTTGGAGTGTTTTGTTACACTCTGGATTGTATCTAATTCTAAGGATGCAGAGGAGTGTATTCTCCTGAGGTTAAAAATAATTTGAGGTGTTTTGAATGAGATGATTTTTGATAGCCGATATTGGTTTGTCTATGGGTTAGAATTTATGAGACGATTTTCAATAGCCGATATCGGTTCGTCTATGGGTTAGAATTTATATTGAGATTCTTGGGCATTACTGATTGAGGTCAGTTTATACAACCAGTGGCCTAAGTTTATGAGGTATGTGTGGGGGGAGAATTTAGTGGTTAGGGAGCCTGTGATAGTAAGTTACTTTTAAATCCCCGTTTTGCGTAACATGATTACACATAGTACAGTTAGCGCTTTTGCTGAGCATAGATCAATGCCGGCGTTAGCGCTGTATTTGAATAGTGAGTATCGTATGTCCCGGACTGACACACGATTACATGTTTTCCAGATATCCCGCAATAAGTAGTGGGGTTTGTCTCTTCAGATATTTGCATTTTTTTATATATTAGTTATTTGGTTTTGGAATTATTGGATGGAGATTAACAAGTTCTAGCAGCAGACAGAGTTTGTCCCTTACCCAATATGACATTTTTTGGAACCAGCCACTTATGATTCAGAACGAGGCTTGGTCTTTGTATATAATGCGGTACATCAGTACGCCGCCTATGCCCCATGACTACGTCAAAATTGTGACGAAACGCGTTGGAGGATCGACGTGCTGATGTCACAGTGCACAACGTCCTGTTGTATAGCACGGGCATTTGTATTGCAGCCGGCCGGCCGCAACTTTTTATCTACTTTGTAATTTTTTTTTATCCTTGCTTTATACGTCTACAACATTTTTGTTTTTAACAAATATCCATCGGGTTCTACCTATGGCTTTTCTTTTTTCCTTTTTCCTCTTATGAGCTACAACCATATTACCAATTGATATAACAGTATTGGTCAGTAGCAGAGGATTTGGGAGATTACAGTCCTGACCAGCAGAGCTTCCATAGACGGGACGATCGGATCGGTTCTGGGAAGTCTAGAGGAAAAGGCCTTGGCTGGACAATAGCTACAGGTACATACTATCTGGGAGTTGGTAAGTGCAGAATTCAGATGGTGGTGGGATTCACTAAACAAAAGTCACTTTTACCTTTTGTGGATGTCACTATAATTTGAACTGTCACTCAATACTGCACTACATACAGGATATTCACGATTGTTTAGTTTTTTTGGATAATTTCTTTTGGACTTTATTTGTTATGGATCAATAATAATTTTTTACAAGTCATCACACAGATATGTTTTCAAGTTGATCACTTTGTTGTCACTTTCAAGGGTATATTCAGTACAACACGTGATTCAAATTACAGATTTATAATATTTATATTTTTTGATTTTAGGTTAAAGCGCAACCATTTGTGTATTATCTCACTTTCTGTTGCAGCTATTTTTTAGTTTAGCATATTGTCCAGTGCAATTTTTTTCTTGGTTGTTTTGGTCAAGCTATTTAGTAGTATGTCTAGTTTTTATTGTATTGGGACATTATAAGGTATTCGCCCCTAAAGATTATAGGATCACGATGTGTAAATTCTTTACTCTCCCTATCCCTATGCCAGATGTAATCACTGATACTGTCTCATGATGGGAACCAAAGTATGATGGATCTTGTATAGCTGTAGGTTCAAACAACATTGATCACAACAAGCTGATAAGGGTCTCATTTGTACACATAAGTCTGCTATGTTTGAACTCTGTCTATTAGCCAGGTCAGACGTTAACATGTGTACTTGGACTTTATATCCACAGGGTTTTATTGCGTTTATAGAAGTAGGCCCACAGCAGGTATGCTTGGCAACGGAGGTATGAGTAAACATTATTGAAGTGGATGCTCATTAACCCTTTTCAGGCTGCATACACAATGGGGGTTATTTACCAAAGGCAAATCCACTTTGCTGTACAAGTGCAAAATGCACTTGAAATCGCACTGGAAGTGCATTTGGATGTGCAGTCGCTGTAAATCTGAGGGGTAGATCTGAAATGAGGGGAAGCTCTGCTGATTTTATCATCCAATCATGTGCAAGCTAAAATGCTGTTTTTTATTATTCTTGCATGTCCCTCTCGAATCTACAGCGACTGCACTTCCAAGTGCACTTTCAGTGCAATTTCAAGTGCACTTTCAGTGCAATTTCAAGTGCACTTTACATTTGTTGTGCAAATTGGATTTGCCTTTCGTAAATAACCCCCAACGTTTCATTTTTGTATTGGCATGGAAAAAATGATGTGGTGGAAGAACAGAACGTTTCCACGGTATTTATTGGAGACCAGATGCACTCCCAGGCATCTGGGCATATAGTCAGGCACCACCTGTTTCTTGATAATTTACAATTTGCCAAGCCCCTCATTTTACTTTAGTTAAATATTCCCCATATTTATCAACATTAAAAATGTTATACCACACATTCACTACAAAATTATATTAGTTGTACCATGTGTAAATTTTCTGGCTATTTAAAGCCAAACTGTAGCCAGAAATTAATATTTCTTGATCATACATCACGGGACACAGGAGCTTCATTACATAGTGGGTTATATAGGCACCTCTGGTGATTGGATACTGGTTGACCCCAATTAAGGAAAATTCCTCCCCTATATAACCCCTCCCATATGGGAGGCACCTCAGTTTTTTCACCAGTGTCTATGGTGGTTGGTCACGCAAAACTTTAGCTCTGTGCAGGTCCCTGCAGGAGCCTAAGGGCTACAACAAACCGGATCCATACCTCGGGCCGATATTTGACTCCCAAGATGGTATAGTACCCGGGCCTCGTCAGCCGAAGAAAAACGAGGTTTGACCTGTAAGTCCTCTCCATTGGAAGACTGGGCTCTGGAAAAACCAGACTTGGTGTACTGTTTACACAGAGCGCACGAAAGTTTCTGGCAGAGTCTTTTACATGGTCCAGGTAGGAGGCTCTTCCGAGAGAGCCCCAGATAAACCTGAAGGTTGGCTAAAACTACCCGCCGTGATGGGTGAAGGCTGGAAATTGTCTGGTTTAGCAATTCCTGCAGCGGGGACAGGTAAGGGAAGTTATAATATATATAATATAATTATATGATGGATTTCTTCATTGTGAGTAGTTGTATGTCTTACCTGGTTTCCACCACTAGAGGGAGTAAGAGCAGCCTGATGCATACTTACATGCCTTTCAGTACACACGCTCAGTGAAGCCTGGTTCTCCAGCTGTCTCACTGCAATCCCTGCCACAACAAGGTAACACAGGGGTCCCACATAGTCTGGGGGTCTCACGCAGCTCCGGTGGAGTTCTCCTTTCCCCCCCTGGATCCTGCGGTCCTCGTGCGCGCGCGCCGGGCGCGTTCCCGGCCTAATGGAGGAGGGGGGAGTGTGGATGTGAGCCGTGCACGTCAGTGTGCACGGCGCTGCACTGCGCAGGCGCCAGGCGGCAGTTTTAAAAAGCCCAGAGCGTCAGGGGGCTGTAAGTGGAGACACAGGAGCTGTGGGCAGTAAGCATCCGTGGGGATTGGATCCAGGCAAACCTTAGACACCTACTCAGCATCAGGTTGTGCAGTTTAAGCATATATATTTATTGTGAGACTTTAAGCACAACAGTGATTGCACTTGTACTAGTACCTCTGCTTTGTAGCTTAGGACTATGTCTCCTCGTAAGAGGGTCTCGGGGAGGTAGCAAGGGCACTGGTAAATCACCGCCTATTTCCAGGGGTTCTAAAGGTGCCTGTAAGTTACCACCCCCCCTGCAAGACTGGAGCCAGCCTCTCAAGACGAGTCAGTGCCCCTGTCAGGTTTTGCAGCCTCTCCTAATGTCCCAGCCCCGGTTTATGTCACTGAGGACTCCCCTAGGACTACATTGGAGGGTTTTGAAGGGAGAATAATGAATTTTATTTCTGCTTCCCTGAAAGATAGCAGGAAAAGGGGTAGATCCCCCTCCCTCTGCTGAAATTCCTCTCTCAGATGATTCTTCTGAAAATGAGGAGAGATCCCTGTCTGGGGACAGGGATCATGAGTAGTCTGATGAATCAGAGGAAGAGGAGAGAGTCCCCTCCTCCCAGGCGCTCAGAAAACAGTTGCAGTATTATACGGAATTGGTGCGTACCCCATTCAGAATGCCTGCTGCTGAAGTCGCTACGTCCTGTTTCTTCCCTGCGAGTCAGGAAAGCCCCACAGACTGCCTATTCCTTTCCAATTCATCCCTTAATGGATGAATTGTTGTATAAGGATTGGGGACATCCCGATAAACTGTTTGCTCCTCCTAAAAAGTTTTCTATGCATTATCCTCTGGAGGAAAGTTTCACCAAGAAGTGGGGGGTCCCATCTGTTGATGCGGCTGTTTCTTGCGTGAATAAAAACCTGACTTGTCCCTTGGATAATGCGCAGGTATTAAAGGATCCAACTGATAAAAAGCTGGAAACTTTATTAAAAGCCTCCTTTTCCATGACTGGCGCTGTGGTGCAACCTACAGTCGCAGCCGTGGGGTTGTCAGTTCCTCAAGGAACAGGTTAAGCAGATGCTTGGGCTCCTTCCCAGTGAGGAAGTAGAAAATTATGCAGAACTGCCTCATATTCTGTGTTTCATGATTGATGAGATTTTGGATTCTGTCCAACAAGCATCACGTTTGTCCCTCATGTTGGTACACATGCGAAGGCCCCTATGGCTAAAGAATTGGGCAGCTGAGCTGTCATGCAAGAGGCATTTGATTGGGTTCCCTTTTAAAGGGGAACGTTTGTTTGGAGAAGAATTAGACAAATTCGTCCAAAAAATTTCGGGAGGTAAATCTACTCTCCTTCCAGTCAAAAGGAGCAAGAGTCCTTCATTTAGGCGTGCTCTCTCTCATCAAGCTCTAAGCAGTAGCGACTGCCTTCTCAACCCTCCTCTACAGGAAAGGCTCAAGGCCAAGCCCAGAAAAAGACTTGGGGGCGAAAGCCTGCCAAGCAGAGCCCAAAAGCTTCCTTGTGAAGGGGCGCCCCCGCTCGGCCGAGTGGGGGGAAGGCTCCTGCGGTTTACAGGAGCCTGGCGGAAAGAGATCCGGGACAAGTGGGTGATCTCTTCGGTATCTCTGGGCTACAGGCTAGAGTTTCAGGAGATTCCACCTTCTCGTTTCCTAAGGTCAAGGATCCCCAGGGATCCAGTAAAGCAAAAACCGCTATTTCTGGCCTTAGATCACTTACTATCCCAGGGGTGATAGTAGAAGTGGACCCAAAAGTACAGGGTTCAGGCTTTTACTGGAATCTCTTCACCGTTCCGAAGCCAAATGGAAGTGTCAGACCTATCCTAGATCTGAAGGATCTGAACCGGTTTTTACACATCCGGTCCTTCCGAATGCAGTCAATCCGCACTGTGGTCTCCTCCCTACAAGGGGGAGAGTTTATGGCATCAATAGACATCAAGGATGCATATCTCCATGTGCCAATTTTTCCCGCACACCAAAAATTTCTAAAGCCGCGTACACACAGGCGGATTGTATGGCCTACTTAGTCCGTCATACAATCCGACGGACAGTCCGTCATACTTTCGAATGAACGGACTTGACCACACACGGATGCACAAACAGTCCGTCGAAAGCTTGCGCGATGACGTGTATAGCACGTACGACGGGACTAGAAATAGGAAGTCCAATACACAGCAATGCAACCTTTCGCCGTGTAAATCCTTTCTGAGCATGCGCCATTCTTAGTCCGTCGAACTAGCCTACTGACGAGCAGATTGTCCGCTGAAACCAAAGTATGACGGACAGTATTACGGAAATTCCGAAATACTTAGTACGCCAGACTGCACGCTGAAAAAGTCAGCTGAAGCCCACACACGAGCGGACTGTCCGCTGAAATGTGTTTCGACGGACTAAGTAGGCCATACAGTCCGCCCGTGTGTACGCGGCTTTAGGTTTGCGGTAGAGCGGCGCCATTTTCAATTTGTGGCCTTGCCGTTCGGGCTTGCTACGGCCCCTCGAGTCTTCACAAAGATTCTGGACCCTCTCTTGGCAAACCTAAGAGCTCAGGGTATAGCCGTCATGGCTTATCTAGACGATTTGCTTCTCATGGAGAAAACAGCAGCGTTCCTGAACCACAGCGTCACCAGAACGCTAGAACACCTGAAACGCCTAGGTTGGATCATAAACCTAGAAAAGTCGTCCCTACAGCCTGCTACCAGGTTGGAATACCTGGGTATGATCATCGACACCGCTCAGGGCAAGGTGTTTCTTCCAAGGCCAAAGGCCTTGGCCATTGGGGATCTGGTGCACCTAATTCTGGGCAGGAGATCTTCCCCCATTCGATTGTGCATGAGACTGTTAGGGAAAATGGTCGCCTCCTTCGAGGCCGTCCCATTCGCCCAATTACACTCCAGGCCTCTGCAAAGATGCATCCTTGCCGCTTGGAACAGGAAGCCCCAATCCTTGAATCTTCCTATGCGTCTATCCCCAGGGGCACGCAGGAGTATCATCTGGTGGTTACAAACCAAGAATTTGCTGAAGGGCAAATCTTTTCTTCCTCTTCTATGGAAAATTTACACGACAGATGCCAGCCTGACAGGCTGGGGAGCAGTGTTGGAGGAGACGTGCTCGCAGGGGAAATGGTCTGCGATCGAGAAGCTATTGCCCATAAATGTCTTGGAGATCCGGGCAGTTTATATGGCTCTCATAAAGTGGTCTTACAGACTACGAGGTCTCCCTGTTCGGGTTCAGTCCGACAATGCCACAGCAGTGGCTTATATGAATCACCAGGGCGGTACCAGGAGTCTGGTGGCCCAAAAAGAGGTGAATCGAATAATTGTCTGGGCAGAAAATCATGTTCCTGTGTCTTTCTGCGGTCTTCATTCCAGGAGTGGAAAATTGGCAGGCGGATTTTCTGAGCCGCCAGCAGTTGTGCCCAGGAGAATGGGCTCTGCACCCCGACGTGTTTCGGAACATATGTCACAGGTGGGGTACTCCAGACGTAGATCTGTTTGCATCCAGGTTCAACAGGAAACTGGACAATTTTGTGTCAAGGACAAGAGATATACACTTGCTCAGGGGTCAGATGCTCTGACAGTTCCCTGGGATCCCTACAATCTGATCTATGCCTTCCCCCCGAGCCCGCTTCTGTCGCGGTTCCTGGGAAGAGCCAAGAGGGAGACAAAGTCGGTCCTTTTGGTGGCCCCGGCTTGGCCCAGGCGACAATGGTACGCAGAGATCATGAAGTTGGCAGTAGGCAGGCCATGGATCCTCCCTCTCTGGCCAGATCTGCTCTCACAGGGTCCAATCTACCATTCTGCTTTACGCAGTCTGAATTTGACGGTTTGGCTGCTGAGACCCACATTCTGAGAGACCGTGGCCTTTCAAGGCCAGTCCTTTCTACTCTGGTCAATGCCAGAAAGCCGGCCTCCAGGCTTATTTACTACAAAATCTGGAGGGCATATGTTTCCTGGTGTGAACTCAGGAAATGGCACCCTAGAAAGTATGTCATTAGCAGGATCTTGGCCTTTCTCCAGTCAGGCCTAGAAATGAATTTGGCCGTAAGCACTATCAAGGTGCAGATTTCGGCCCTGTCAGTGTTTTTTCAAAAGCCACTTGCATCGCATTCCCTGGTGCGGGCTTTCATCCAGGGGGCCATGCGGATAAGACCGCCAGTCAAACCTCCGGTATGCCCATGGGATCTGAATTTGGTTCTCTCGGCTTTGCAGGGGCAACCATTTGAACCTTTGCATTTGGCTTCATTAGTTCTCCTGACTAAAAAATTGGTCTTCTTGGTAGCCATATCCATGGCTAGAAGAGTATCAGAGCTAGCAGCTCTTTCCAGCAAGGAGCCGTATCTAATTATTCATAAGGACCGGGTGGTCATGCGTCCCAACAGGTCCTTTCTACCTAAGGTGGTTTCGGGATTCCATTTGAATCAAGACTTAATCCTACCATCCTTTTTTCCGGACCCACAGTCCGCAGAAGAAGAATCTTTGCACACTTTGGATGTGGTTAGAGCAATCCAGTATTTATCTTCAAGCAACTGCTCAGATAAGGAAAACTGATTGCTTATTTATTTTGCCGGAAGGCCCTAGGAAGGGCCAGGCGGCGTCAAAATCCACTCTCTCAAGGTGGATTAGACAGGTTATTTCTCAGGCCTATAGTGTAAAGGGGAAGATTCCTCCTTTTCAAGTGAAAGCGCACTCTACTAGGGCTGTAAGTGCTTCTTGGGAAGTGCATCACCAGGCCTCCCTGGCTCAGATCTGTAAGGCTGCAACTTGGTCATCAGTCCACACATTCACCAGATTCTATCAGGTGGATGTCAGAGGGCAAGAGGATATCGCCTTCGGGCGCAGCGTACTGCAGGCTGCAGTTTAGGTCCTCCGGTCATTGGCGGTCTATAATTATGATCTGTGTCTCCCTCCCCTCAATCTGAGCATTGCTATGGGACATCCCACTATGTAATGAAGCTCCTGTGTCCCGTGATGTATGATCAAGAAAATGGGATTTTGATATACAGGACACAGAGCTCCCGCCCCTCTTGGGTTTTACGTGGTTTCTTATTGCTTTGCTACAAAACTGAGGTGCCTCCCATATGGGAGGGGTTATATAGGGGAGGAATTCTCCTTAATTGGGGTAAACCAGTGTCCAATCACCAGAGGTGCCTATATAACCCACTATGTAATGAAGCTCCTGTGTCCCGTGATGTACTCTCAAGAAAAGGATTTTACAGGTAAGCTGTATATAAAAATCCCATTTTTTCACAGACCTCTTGCACTTTTTTTTTGTACTGTTATAGTTAAGTCTATTTCATTCCTCCTAGATTTTTCTATAATAGTGTAACAACGTTTTTATGCGCAAGATTCTTCAGTGGGAATCGCATTTTCTCACACTATTTTCTTTTAAAACATACTTCTGTGAAACGAATTTGTACACAGCATTTTGGGGCCTGTTCCCCCCCATTATATAACTGTAACGTTATAGTGGGATGCAGTGCTATTCATTCTGACACACATTCTTATGCCGCGTACACACGGTCGGAGAATCCGTCGGAATGCGTCTTATCAGACCGTGTTGTCGGATAATCCGACTGTGTGTGGTATGCATCGGACTGATTCCGTCCGAATCTCCATCGGACCCAATTTTCCAACATGTTGGAAATATTTCCCGACCAACTGGGCCGGTCGGACCTTATCCGATCATGTGTAGAGCATTTTGATCGAACCAAGTGCCACGCATGCTCAAATCAAATTCCTACATCAAAGCTATTGGCTACTAGCCTGAACGTAGTCCCATCGTAATGAAATTACGTCATCACGTTCTGAATGATCGGATTATTTGACAACTTAGTCTGACCATGTGTATGCAACAGTTTCGGACAAGATCCGACAGACAAGATCCGACGGACAAAATCCTGACGGACCAAATCCAACATATTTGGTTGTTGAAATCTCCGACCGTGTGTACAGGGGCTTAGAATGCTTGAATTGCAACTCTTGGATTTCAGAAGAACACAACGCACAATAATGTACCACAGTAAACCAGGTTTGTGTGAATGGGCCCTTAGCAGTATAGTGTGTTTTTCTTACAAGGAATTGTGAAGTCAGGAATATAGGAGCCCTCACTGCAGACATAGGAGTTGATTTATTAAGGGCGAGCAGATTGTACACTTGCACAGGTGCAGTTGCACTCTGTAAGTGCATGTGCCCCAGAGCTTAGTAAATCTGGTAAAGCTCTGCTTAGTTCCATCATCCGATCGAATGTAAGCAAAAAATGCTTTTTTTTTTTTACTTGCAGGTGATAGCATGTTCTTTGTAGCGTGAAGCTTTACCTCATTTACTAAGCTCTGGAGAAACTGCACTTGCAGAGTACAGATGCACCTGTGCAAGCGCACAGTCTATTTGCCTAGTAAATTAACCCCATTGTGTTTTAAACACGCAGGCTCTAGGCTGTAAATGATTTTTTTTTTCTGCATGCTTTACCAAATCAGTGCATCAGTAATTGGCAGATCCAGGTTCAAAATGGCAACCCTGGAGCCTGCATCTGTAAAGAGAACCTTGACTGTGACTGCTGTGCCCAAAAGGGCAAAAATAGGGCAGATGAATAGTCACCAGTGTAGCCTGTGTTTCCTCCCTACAACTTGTCTTTTCCTTAGTACTGACTTATCATGCCTTGTTCCACACTTTGGTCTCTGTGAGGAGGCCATATTGGTAGAGACAAGGCTTTGCTTCATTCTGCCTCCCTAATAAATGGTGATCTGAAGAGTGGAAACAAGACACCGTGGGAACAGATCCAAAGAATCAATGACGCAGAAGCAGGGAGATGCTTAGTGCAGTAATTGTACAGCTTTCTTTCCAGCAAGGAGAACAGTGAGTAGCATAGCAATGGCTCCAGAACATCTTAAATAGAAGTCAGGCACAGTGCCTTATGTTCACACTGCAGGTATCCATCGATATGGCCAAAAACACAGTAGGAATTCAAAACAAAAGGTAAATTGTTTAGGGTACTGTTTAGACACTATTTACTTTACTAGATTTTCCCTTTAGGTGATTGCACATCTTCTTTGTTATTTTAGTTAAAAAAAAACAAAAAACATGATGTTCTTACCTGCTCTGTGTAATAATTTTGCTCACAGCACCCCCGGTCGTCCTCTTTTCGGGTCCCTCGTAGGTGCTCCTGGCTCTCCTCCCCATGCTGAGTGCCCCCATAGGAAGCCACTTGCTTAGGGGGCACTTGTGTGTGCTTCCTCCTGAGCCCCGCTTTGTGTGTTCATAAAACGCATGGGGGGGTCAACCCTGTCCCCCCGTCACTGGCTGTAAATGACAGCCAGGAGCTCCCGCTGATGTATCAGAGCCAATGAAGAGGGAGAGAGCCTTGACTCTCGTGCACACTGCTGGGGTGAGATCGGGTCAGGTTAGTATTTATGGGGGCTGTGGGGGCAGTTGCATGCAGAATGTTTTTTTACCTTACCTAAGGTAGCAAAACTTTGCTTTTAGAGTTCAGGTTCACATAAAAGGCCTTTAATGTGTTATGTTTCTTCACAGCAGACCATCCAAATGGGCTACCATCATAATAGGCTTAAAATCATGCCACAATGAACCGTAGTGTGTTACCGTGCCCTGTGGGTATTTATACAACACAGGTGCACTGGGTGTGCACTAGTTTATTGTTGTAAGTATGTCATGCAAATTAATGGTACTGCATTGCACCCATACGCTATCACATTTGGGCACTTTTTTTGGGGGGGGGAGTAACGGTACCTGGTTTTGACAGGCACCCTATTCCCACTTCTGCTTGGATCACCTAGGCTTCTGAGCAGAAGTTTGCTCCCCTCCCTTTGCCTGCAGCCTTTTGGGAAACATCACAAGACCCAGAAGGCTGCAGGAACATTCACAAAGCACAGAACGGCTCAAGCATGTGCACTGAGGAGCTGGCTGTGAGTCACAGCCGACTTACTACACTAAAGATGCCTGTGCCAAGGACCCAAAGACCGATGAAGAACTGACTTGTGAGGACTGTGCTGGATACTTGGACAGGCAAGTGTCCTTTTATTAAAAATCGGCAGCTCAGGGCCATCTTTAATATTGATTGGACCCTGGGCAAACATTTTCTTTGGGGCCCCCCGATGCAATTTTGCTCTCCACCTGCTTTGAAACGCACAGTAAATAGCAGCTAAACTCCAAATCATAATTTCTGCTTGCTGATTGGTTTTGGTTGCTGGAGGTTACTGTACATCATTACCACTCACCCATTGGTTGCTGGGGCTAGGGAGGTGTGGGCAGTAGTGGTGGTGAGGGGTGGATTAGTATCAGTGGCATTGGGGGGATTGGAGGGTGTGATCAGTGTAAGTGGGAGTAAGAGAGAGAGCGCTAGGGTGGTGAAAGAGAGGGGTAAGGGGGTAGGTGAAAGAGGGGGTGAGAGTGGTGGGAGAGAGGGGGTGAGAGAGAGAGAGGGGGGTGTGGGAGCTAGAGATGGAAGAGATAGGGTTGCTGAGTTGAGCTAAGGACTTTCTCTGGTTTTCTTTCAGAGAGAGGGGGTGAGTGAAAGAGAGAGGGAGTAGGTCGAATAGAGAGGGGATGAGAGAGGAGGGGATTGGGGATGAGAGAGAGAGGAGGGGAGATTGGGGATGAGAGAGAGAGGAGGGGAGATTGGGGATGAGAGAGAGAGGAGGGGAGATTGGGGATGAGAGAGAGAGGAGGGGAGATTGGGGATGAGAGAGAGAGGAGGGGAGATTGGGGATGAGAGAGAGAGAGGAGGGGAGATTGGGGATGAGAGAGAGAGAGAGAGGAGGGGAGATTGGGGATGAGAGAGAGAGGAGGGGAGATTGGGGATGAGAGAGAGAGGAGGGGAGATTGGGGATGAGAGAGAGAGAGAGGAGGGGAGATTGGGGATGAGAGAGAGAGAGAGGAGGGGAGATTGGGGATGAGAGAGAGAGAGGAGGGGAGATTGGGGATGAGAGAGAGAGAGGAGGGGAGATTGGGGATGAGAGAGAGAGAGGAGGGGAGATTGGGGATGAGAGAGAGAGGAGGGGAGATTGGGGATGAGAGAGGAGGGGAGATTGGGGATGAGAGAGGAGGGGAGATTGGGGATGAGAGAGAGAGAGGAGGGGAGATTGGGGATGAGAGAGAGAGAGAGGAGGGGAGATTGGGGATGAGAGAGAGAGAGAGAGGAGGGGAGATTGGGGATGAGAGAGAGAGAGGAGGGGAGATTGGGGATGAGAGAGAGAGGAGGGGAGATTGGGGATGAGAAAGAGAGGAGGGGGGATTGGGGATGAGAAAGAGAGAGGAGGGGGGATTGGGGATGAGAAAGAGAGAGGAGGGGGGATTGGGGATGAGAAAGAGAGAGGAGGGGGATTGGGGATGAGAAAGAGAGAGGAGGGGGGATTGGGGACGAGACAGAGGGAGGGGGGAATTGGGGACGAGACAGAGGGAGGGGGGAATTGGGGATGAGAGAGAGGAGGGGGGAATTGGGGATGAGAGAGAGGAGGGGGGATTGGGGATGAGAGAGAGGAAGGGGATTGGGGATGAGACAGAGGGGGGGGGTGATTGGGGACAAGAGAGAGGGAGGGGGGAATTGGGGATGAGAAAGAGAGAGAGAGAGAGGGGTGAGAGGGGAGGATGATAGAGGTGGCCTTAGCCCTGGCTGCATGCCCCATCCAGCCAGGCCCCGGGCAGGGGAGCCTAATCCACTTGTCCTCCAGGCCGCTGTTGAAGGTTGGAGGAATCCAGCCTCTGGGTGGCGCCGCGGCATCCGGGTTGCCCCTGCCGCTCCTCACCTTCTGGTGGTCAGGGAGCTCTTTTCCCTCCTGTGCTCTCGCTTCTCCTTGGTCCCGCTCCAGGACTACCCATGCGAAGGGGCTCAGTGGGCAGCTGTTTGGGCCCCTCAACAATGACAGGGCCCTGGGCAGCTGCCCCTTTTGCCCCACATTAAAGACGGCCCTGCAGCAGCTACAGCATTTGTATCTGCTGACTTTTAATCTTTTTCTTCCTAGGGCTAAGATCCTCTTTAACACACTGGGCTGTTGCATATAATGAGGCAGACATTCATGCAATTTCCTAGAATTCCATATTTCATGGTTGAAAAAATGTTGCCGAAATAAGACTCTTCAGTCTGTTTTTGTACATATTTTCACATCCGTTTGCTTACTGATGCTTTACTATAGAAAATTAGCTGGACAGTAGGAAGAGAATGTTAAGTAAAGCTATATTTCAGTTACTTATATATGTGGAACTGAATACACTCTTAGTCTTAATGGATCACATATGCTTTGCATTATTAACTGTAAAACAGTGTGTGAAGCTACTACTCACTCAAATGTATATGTTAGATCAATCATATTTGTATGTGTGTGTAAGTGGTAATTGTAATAATTATTAAGTAAGTGGTGTATATCAATATCATGGGTGTACAGTATTACTTACAGTAAGTAAATGCAATCCCTATAAGAAAAAAATCTACATTACTGGAAACTTTCAAAACATTTGCCACTGTAAAATAAAACATTCAGTGTGTAAACTGATATTTCTTTTAAGAAGTATAGGACATTGCAAATTGATGGTGGTAATGTTCCCCCACTATTTAAAATATGAGCCATGGGGTAAAGTTCTGAGACAGGTGAAACTGTTCGGATATTTTCCTAGTATCACTGGATTTCCTTCCATTCTTACTTCATCCAGTCTGGTACGGAGATATCGGGTGTCATTTGATTTACAGAAGGTGTCATCTGTGATGGAAGTAATATTGTTATGCTGAAAGAATAGTAAAGGAATGTTATTAGGACTGACATTTATACAGGTTATATTTTTTTATCTTTAATATTTATTTTTTCATATTGTTACATTTTGATTTATTTTGTGAGTTAATGGGCAATATGAATGGTGTTAGTTTGAGTAGTTCATTAAAAAAAAAAGTTTTAAATATTGAACTTAACTTTTTTTTAAAATAGAACTATCAGTAAAAAATATGCATAATTAAATGTGTGACATATCACTTTTGGCATTTCATATTATAAAGCAACAGGTAAATTTTTTTTTTTTTGTACATTTTATTAATGAAATATCTTGCCTTGAGCTGCTGTCTACTTCAAGGTCCGATAGAAAAAAAAACATTCTTGGATAATGAGGTTATCAGCCTGCTGCAAGATGGGAGGCGGTACTTTCTAAGTATCTTTTTCAGTGATCACTGAGCATTCTGTGTAGTATTCTTGTTAAAGGAGTTGTAAAGTCAGAAGTTTTTTTTTATCTAAATGCATTCTAAGCATTAGAATAAAAAGCCTTGTGTGTGTGCAGCAGCTCCCCTCTCAGCCCTCCTAATACTTACCTGAGCCCCATCTCTGTCCAGTGATGTCCACAAGTGTCTCGGCTATCCGAGACTCTCCCTGATGAATGGTTTTACAAATTTTTTACAAATATGTGAAAAGTGTAGCATGCATTTGTATTCAGCCCCCTAAGCCAATACTTTGTAGAACCATCTTTTGCTGCAATTACAGCTGCAAGTCTTTTTGGGTATGTCTCTCCCAGCTTTGCACATCTAGAGATTGAAATGTTTGCCCGTTCTTTGCAAAATAGCTCAAGCTCTGTCAGATTGGATGTAGAGCTTCTGTGAACAGCAATTTTCAAGTCCTGCCACAGATTCTCAGTTGGATTTAGGTCTGGGCTTTGACCGGGCCATTCTAACACATGAATATGCTGTGAGCTAAACCATTCCATTGTAGCTCTGGCTGTATGTTTAGGGTAGTTGTCCTGCTGGAAGCTGCACCTCCGCTAGAGTCAAGTCTTTTGCAGATTCTAACAGGTTTTCTTCTAAGATTGTCCTGCTATTGGCTCCATCCATCTTCCCATCAACTCTGACCAGCTTCCCTGTCCCTGCTGAAGAAAAGGATCCCCACAACATGATGATGCCACCGCCATTTTTCACGGTGGGGATGGTGTGTTCAGGGTGATGTACATTGTTAGTTTTTTGATACACATAGCATTTTGCTTTTAGACCAAAAGGTTCAATACTGGCTTCCTCTGACCAGAGCACTTTCTCGCACCTTATTTGTCCCCCACATGGTTTCTCGCAAAAACTGACTTTTTATGGCCTCTTGGCTGCTTCTCTGACTAATGCTCTTTGCTCAGCCTGTCAGTTTAGGTGGATGGCTGTGTCTTAGTAGGTTTGCAGTTGTGCCATTTTCTCTTTCCATTTTCGGATGATGGATTAAACAGTGCTTCGTGAGATGTTCAAAGCTTGGCATTTTTTTTTTTTATAACCTAACCCTGCTTTAAACACCAACTTTATCCCTGACCTGTCTGGTGTGTTCCTTGGCCTTCATGATGCTGTCTGTTCACTAAACTTCTATAACAAACCTCTGAGGGCTTCACAGAACATCTGTATTTATACTGAGATTAGATTACACACAGGTGGACTCTTTTTACTAATTAGGTGACTTCTGAAGGCAATTGGTTCCACTAGATTTTAGTTAGGGGTATCAGAGTAAAGGGGGCTGTATATAAATGCACGCTTTTAAGCAAAATTTCAAGGGGTATGAATCCTTTTTTAAGGCACTGTACTTGATGGTCTGTGATATAATGAAAGACGAGGTGATTGAGGGATGCTATACATGACTTTGCATTCTTTCATATGTAGGAAACGAAGGTGGAATCCGCTCCAGGTTTCCTGGGTCACCTTGGCAGTGTAGGATCCAAGCCAGGTTTTGCTTATCACTTGTGACCAGCATCAAGGGGATACATAAAGATGGACTAAAGCAAGAGGTGGTTCTGGCTGTGACTCAGGAAGCTAAACCTGAGAAAGCTACATGTGGAAATTGCTTTGTAAGGGAAAGTTGTCAGGGCTTCCCTCAGAGCTCAGTGTTCAGCTGTCAGTTAATTGCCAGTACTCTTCATTCCACGGTGAATCACCTGGTCTTCATTTCTTGCTAGTCAGCCCTGCTGGCTATTTAACCTGCCAGGATCTGATCGCCTGTGCCTTCGCCTGGTCAAGATATCTGCATACTCTCTGCTGTGTTTTCCTGTTATAGAATTTTGCCTGGCTGACTTCCCTTCTGGTTCCTGATTCTGTTTACTGCCTCTACTACTCTGGTCTTTGGATTCCTGTTTCACTGGCTTGTTCTGACTACCCACTCTGGTTACTGAACCCTGGCTATGTTTTGACTATCTTTGCTCTGTTTATACCATTTTATTAAAAAGTGTGATTTTTTTATTTTTTTTTTTTACATTTAAACAGGTGTTGTTTATTAAACAATATTGCAGAGATTACAATCACAGTAAAAAGCACCGAACATTCAAGAAGTGCTGCACCATAGTCATAACAGTACATAAAGAAATATTTCTTCATCGCAATAGACAATGGGTATCATAGCTGAGCAAAGTTATATCATAGACATGTCCTCCATTTCAACAGTACTCCAAAGTTCCTAATTACATGTGTCAGCCTCTTGCAACCACCTATCCCAGATTTTATTGTATTTAGCTGGGCATCCCCTATTTTTATATATGAATTTTTTATATGGGAGTGTTAGATTAACTTCCCGTTTCCAATCTTCTACCTTGGGTGGAAGGGGTCTCATCCACTGTCTAGCTATCACTTTTCTAGCGGAAAACAAGGTTTCTTGTAGGAAAGTTTTGGTAAATTTATCCAGTACTTTGGGAAATATCCCTAGGAGACAGGGTTTGGGGTCGAGAGCCAAGGGCGAACCCATGACGTAATGTAGAAAGGATACTATTTGTTTCCAAAGTTCCTGGAGTTTAGGGAAAGACCAGATAAGGTGGAAAAAAGTCCCCGTCTCAAGGGTACATACCAGACATAGCACAGATTGGTTTGTATTATACTTGGCGGTCCTGAGAGGGGTAAGGTATGCTCTATGAACTATGTAAATTTGAGACAGCCTATCTTGGAGTCTAGGGGACACCATCTTGCACGTTTCCAGAGCCTCCTCCCATTCCTCATCTGTCAGCTCTCCTACATCGCCCTCCCAGCGAGACTTTAAAGCATACGCCAGTCTCGCCAAGACGGGGGCCATGAGCATACCATAGAAGCATGAAATAAGCTTTTTGGAGTCTGTACCCTTCATTATTGCAATAATAGGGTTGGGAGCAGGCTGTGGCGGTGATGGCGGAAACTGTGCCCTAAGTGCGTGCTGAACCTGAAGGTACTGGAATAGCATATTGCCTGGAACACCAAATTCCCCCTGCAGTGTTTGGAACGTTTTGACAGTTCCACCGTGAATCAGGTGATGCATGTAGTATATTCCCCTTGAGACCCATAGCTTAACACCCTGGATTTTTTGAAGTTCTGGTAATTGTTTGTTATGCCAAAGTGGTGTATAGTCATTTGGTGACATTACATTCAATTTAGTTAACGCTAGTTCCCAAATTTTCCTGTAGTGAAAAAGCATGGAGTGTTTACCTAGTCCTAGTGTCGAGCCCCCGACTCCTATCAAAATAGCAGCTATCGGATCATCAGCAATTTGCGCCCAAGGGGGGCAGAGAAGGGTAAAAAGCGTTGTTTATCAGTCTTGTCCCCATGAAAGAGTTGGGACAATTGTGAGGCAACATAATAGTGATTTAGATCGGGAAGGGCCGTACCACCCATATCTGTCGGGCTTTTCAGAGCCTGCCATGCCAGCTTGTGCCTATTAGTCCCCCATACAAAGGGCCTAAGAAGACTTTCAAGGGATTTAAAATATTTTAGCGGTAAGTATACCGGGGTGTGCCACAGCATATATAGTAGTTTGGGTAATAAGACCATTTTAATCAAATTAATGCGCCCCCCAAACCCCAAGGGGGGGACGAGACCAGACTTGAATTTTAGTGCGAACTAGGGAGAATAATGGTTCTATGTTGAACGCTATATAATCTGCCGGATTCCTAGAGACATATACACCCAGATATTTAATACTTCCAACCCGCTGTAGAGGCAGACTGGCTTGAGATTCCGATGGTGGAAAACTGTCAATGGGTAAGATTTGGGACTTTCCCCAGTTTATGCGAAGACCGGAAAAGCTACCAAACCACTCGATCGTGCGTAAGGCTTTTGCGAGGGAGGGGCCAGAGTCCGCTAGGTATAGCAGCGTGTCATCCGCGTATAAACTGATTTTTTCAGTCAGATGACCTACCGTCAGTCCCCTGATCTCAGGGTCTGCACGGATCGACACCGCCAAGGGTTCTGCAGCCAAAGCGTAAAGTAGTGGGGATAGTGGGCACCCCTGCCTGGTACCCCTACTGAGGCCAAACGCCTGGGAGGACCATCCATTTGCCACCACCTTGGCTGTTGGGTGTTGGTACAGCAGCTTCACCCACCTAATAAAATTAGGTCCAAAGCCGTAGCCCTCCAGGCACCTCCAAAGGTACCCCCACTCCACTGAGTCGAATGCCTTGGCCATGTCGAGCGACACCACCACCCGCTCGCCCACTTTCTCATGTGTAGCTTGTAGATTAATATATAGCCTGCGTAGATTGAACGACGTATTTCGACCCGGCATGAATCCCGCTTGATCAGCCTGAATCGGGGTAAGGATCACGCCGTTCAATCGAGCAGCAAGTACCTTGGCTAAAATCTTAATATCTACCTGCAATAGGGAGATTGGGCGGTAGGATTCTAGGAAACCTGGGTCTTTGCCTGGTTTGGGTAATAAAACGATCGTTGCTTCCCTCATAGAGGGCGGTAATGTCAGGGTATCAAAAAGACATTTGTAGAGGGCGAGAAGCTTTGGTGCCAGTATTTCTTGATAACGGGAATAAAATTCAATGGGAAGACCATCTGACCCCGGGGATTTGGATCTTGCAAATTCCGCAATGGCACATACTATTTCATCCGTAGTTAGAGGAGCCTTAAGAGCCTTCACCTGATCCTTAGTTACTTGGGGGAGGGAAACTTGTGCTAGAAATCTGTCCATCGGAGTAGTGTCGTCAGATACCGTAGTGGTGTATAAGTCCGCGAAGAAGTCTCGAAATCTAGCTGTTACCTCAGAAGGATCTGTGATCACCGTATCTCCCTGTCCACGCAGAGAAATAACAATCGGGGGTCTATCTTCCTTATGCACTAAATACGCGAGTAGCTTTCCAGCTCTTTCCCCGGTTTCAAAATGTTTCTGTTTAGTAAAAAAAAAGTTTCTGCTGAGCCTTTTCATGTTGTATTTGGGAAACTACCCTCGACTGTAGTCTGAGTGTGTCCGCGTTCGCCGGAGATGGATCAGTTATGTATGTGTGTTCTATGGAACTTAAATCCGCCACAGCCTTGTCGAAGGCGTTTGCCGAGTCAGCCTTAAGTCTATTAATGTGGGTAGTCAGTACCGAACGAGCATGCAGTTTAAACATGTCCCACACAGCCGGAACTGAGGCAGTGTGGTCATTGTCCCCAAAGAACCTTATCCATTCTGTTTCTATGGTGTCATCCTCTGGCAACAGTGACAACCAGAATGGATTTAACCGCCACGTCCGCGGGGGCCTATTTAGGGGTACTCCAAGAACTATAGAGTATGGGCTGTGGTCCGAAAGTAGTCTGAGGCAAAATTTTACCTCCATGAGCCTGGAAGTAAGTTGTTGAGAAATTAATATAAAGTCAATACGCGATAGGGAACCATGGGTGGGTGAGAAACATGAGTATTGTCTCTTTTGAGGGAATTTGTGTCTCCAAGTGTCTACGAGATGAATGGTGGCTAGGAGCTTGGAGAGCCTAGTGGTTCCTGCCTGCCCTGCCATCAACTCGGTGGGGTTTGAGCCTATCCAGTGTAGAATTAAGCATAGTGTTGAAATTCCCGCAACCTTATTATGGGAATCGCAGGGTGCCTGGTCATAAAGGACAGTCCCTCAACAATTAATTACATAGTGAATGGAGGGGGGATATAAAAGGCCATAATAAGGTAGGTTTCCCCATACAGCTTAGCATGCAGAAAAACAAACCTGCCCTGCGGGTCAGTAAGCACCTCGCAGAGCTCAAATTGGACAGACTTCGCTATAAGCACCGAAACCCCCCTCGAGTGGGATGTGTTAGGTGGAATGAAACGCCCAACCAATCCAAGGGCGCTTAGGGACCATCTGCATTCTACCTTCCACATGTGTCTCAACCAACACCATCACCTCCGCTCTCTGTTTCTTAAGGAACATGAAGGCTGCCGTGCGCTTAATTTTATCACGCAGGCCCCTCACGTTCTAGGTAAGAAATCGTACAGATGCCATGTAAAGTCATATACAGTAATGAATACATCCAGCGTTCCACATAACAGCTCCCCTGTAATCGCATCTACATACGATAATTCTCGATCAAGCACAGCTAGGGACTGCATATGTATTATTTGTAATAAACATTAGGTAAAAGCTACACCTAGTCCAATTATGTTCTCCAACACATTTATAGTAATCTTCTGCATAAAAACCCAAACCAACCTACCCCCCTCCTCCCGCTCCACCCTGCACCTGCCCCAACTTGTGCGGGTATATTCCCTCAAAAACCAAAAAGTCTGTCTGGGAAAACCAGTTTCATCGAATCAGAAAAAAAAACATATGAAAATAAACCTGAGAGAGAGTTGTAGCCACCAGTACCAGAAGGCTAAACGAGATAGGCCACCCTGCATAACGGTATACACCGGTGACCCGTGTAAAGAGTCAAAAGTGTCAGTTGAGGTCCAGTCCCAGTGGTCAACCACATCATCGCAATAAGAAGTCCCAGCAGACAATAGAGCAGTTTTTCGCTGCACTATGCAGTTGGTCCGTAGGACTAACATATTTCCCCTTGCTCCGAGAGAGAAAAAAAAAAGAAGAAAATTTTGAAATAAAACGAACAGGTATGTACGTAGAAAGTCCCTCAGTGGGGACACCAAAAAAAGGAAAAACTGCCATAAACGTTGACACCACCAGCAGGCGTGAGAATTCTTCCTCCTTCTGACTTGGGAGTGGAAAGCTTCCGTCTAGGTCTAGAAGACCTCAAAGTATAAAGGGCTCATGAGTCCTGGACGCCAAAGATGTGCCCAGTCCCGGAACGCCTCGGAGCCAGCATACCAGCGATAGTGGAGCAGGATAAGGAAATCGGGTAACATGCTATGGCTCCATGACGCTGAGGGAAAAAAGAAAAGAGCTTAGCTCACCCATCCAGCGGTTTCTCAGACAGCTCTATCCTGAGTCGCTCAGCATTCCAGCCATGCTATGACTGAAGAGTGCCCGGTCTCCGGCCTCCACTCTGAGGCGCGCTGGGAATAACATAGAATATTTCACTTGTTGCGCGCGTAGTAATCTTTTCGCCTCCATGAAGCTCTGTCGGCGTTTCTGGATTTCCGCAGAGAAATCTGGAAAGATTGCCACTTTAGTATTGCCGACAGGTATGTTACCCCTTTTCCCTGGCCATACGCAGGGCAGCATCTCTGTCCTTATAGTTCAAGAGCTTTGCAATAAAGGTGCGTGGAGGTGCTCCCTGCGGTGGAGGTCTGGCAGGCATACGGTGCGCGCGCTCCACCGCCAGCATGGGGGAGAAAGATTCCCGGCCATATGTGTTAATCAGCAATTGTTCCAGAAAAGTTGTTGGGTCTTTACCTTCTGCTCCTTCTGGAAGACCAATCAATCGAATGTTGCATCTGCGTATGCGATTTTCCATTTCATCCTGTTTAGCAAGCATTAGGTCTATTTGCTTCTGCATCTGGTCAGAACCATTTTGTAATGGCAGGAAAGTGTCCTCCACACTGCTAATGCGGGCCTCAGTATCTCTGACCCGGTCACGCAGTTTCTGAAAGTCTTGCCGCATTAAGGAGATGTCCATTTGCACTTCCTCAATTTGTGATGTAAGGGATGTGCGGCATAGTGCAATAGCCTCAAGAAGCCTGTCTGTGTCTCCCGCCTCACGCTGTCCTCCCGTCTCCTTGGCGCCACCATTTTCCTCCCCCTCCTCACTTACATGTCGGCGGTATTGTGACAGCCTCGCTGCCGCCGATCGCTGGGATTTCGAGGGAGACATGGTCACCGGAGATAGGGGAAGCCTTCCAGACCCGTGCGGGTGAGTATTTGCGCTGTGGTGTCGCAGGATTAGTGTGGGAGACAGGATTACTCAGCGGAGCTCCGGAGATACACGTCCTACGCCATGCAAGGTCAGGCCACGCCCCGTGATTTTTTTTTTTAACGCACTTCTGTCTCAGTCTGATTCATGGTTCCTGACAAAAGTAAAAAGGTTTGCCAAATGCTTGTTTTGTTGGTGCCTGGATGGTAAGGATTTATTTTTTTGTTTTTGTTCGGTTTGTTTCTGTGGAACCTTTTTAATAAAACTGACAAGTCAGAATTTTAAGAAAGACCTGCCGTTGGACTGCCTTTTTCCCAGGGAAGGTGATCCACATTTGAGCTAACCACCACATATGGTGAATTTGGCAGGCAACTTCCTGAGCAAGATGAAATGGAGGAGGATGTGATAAGAGCCTTGCTGCAGGCCACAGCAACCTAGTAGGAAGCCAACCATCAGTTTGCAAAGATTCATCAGCACATGGTGGAGATTCAGCAGAAGGCCACTGCAGCATAGCAGGAGACAAATCACCAGTTTGTGGAGGCCAAGTAAGCAGACCGGGAGTTCCTCAAGGGGGTGGCCCAAAGTGGAGTTAAAGAAGGGCTCCGCAGGTCCATTACTGGGGTAACAGAAAATGGTGTATGCCAGCTATTACCTGCAAAAGATGACACCTACAGATGATATGGGAGCCTACCTCACAACTTTTAATAGAGTTGCTGTTTGGGAAGGATGGCAAAAAGAGCACTGGCTGTTACTGCTAGCACCTTTTTCTGACAGGTTGACCACAAAAAGCTTATAATGACCTGCTGCTCGGGATTATGAGAAGCTAAAAGATTAAATTCCTTGGGTAACATCCATTGTGGTCCACACTCAATGGGTGCATTGGTGATCGTATAGTAACGACAAACCAAACCACCCCGCTCCCAGATGTTTATTTTTGATACATCTCACCAGGAATTGGCTGCAGCCAGAGACCTTGTCAGCACCTTAGACTGTGGAGCATGTAATCATGGACTGCTATCTTCATGCACTCTTTTCCACTTTAAGGAAATGAGTCAGTCATGGGGACTTTAAGACTGCAGACCAGCTAGTAGACCTGGTGCAGAGATATACTGCAGCTGAGGACCTACTGAGCGCATCTGTGCACCACCCCAGTGTCTTGCGGGTAGAAACCCTGGATCACCCTGAGGATCCGGTAAGATTATTTCAGGGTTCAAGGGCTTGGGGAAAAGTTGCAACATGACAGATGAGACTGTGGGCTCAGGACCTGGAGACTGGGCAGGAAGGTCTCTGAGGCAGTTTAGAGGACTGGGTGCAGAGTTAGGTCATATTGCTGCTAACTGTTCCCTAACTGATAAACTATTGCAGTGTGATAATGCTTATTTAAATAAACGCAGGTCTTTTTGTGTCAGGGACATATGGAAAAAAACAAGTGTGTGATTTTAGTTGATGGAAAGCCAGTCACTGCTCTACTAGACTCTGGTAATGTTGTGACATTAGTCAAAGGTGATTTTCTTAAGCCAGCAAAGTTTCACCCAAGTACTATTGGGGTTATTTGTATATATGGTGACACACGTGACTACTAGATTGCTATGACTGAGATTTATACACCCTGGGGCTCAGTGACAGTCAGTAAGAGTGGTACCCTCCCTGCTTCATGAAGCTATAGTGGGGAGAGAGTTTCCCCACTTTTGGAGTTTGTGAGAAAACATAAGGAGTCAGGAGGACATAGCTCCTTCTGCTGGGGAAACACCTGAACTCACTCCTAACCTCAAAATGAAAGGGGAAACTGTTGGTGTGGCCAAGGAAGCAGTAGAACCTTGTACTTTCTAAGGCTGGGGAATAAGAGCAGCTGGAATCCAACTCCAAGCTTGAGAATTGTGAACAAGAAATGATCTCTTGCTCTAATAATAAGAGTGGTCAGAATGTGATGCCTCAGAAATCAAAAGGACGATCTTTGTACGGAGCCACTGAAAGACTCAATGCTTACTATACTAGAGACGGAGAAACATTAAAATGATAGATGGGGAACTGTAGAACCTGATGTTAGGTGTCTTTTCCCTACATGGCTCTTAAAAATAACTTGCTGTATCAAGTGGTAAAGCAAAGGGAGGAGGTGGTACAACAGTGAGTGGTTCCCAAACCATATCACCAGATGGTATTCGATGGTCGTATAATGGCTGGACACCTGGGTATGGAGAAAACTAAGGAGAGAAGAACCCAGAGATTAATTTGGCTTGATTTACATGCAGATGCAAAGAATATTGTGAGCCATGCCCAGAGTTTCATTATTCTGCACCACTGGCCCATTTTCACAGTCCACTGGTGCCAGTTATTGAGGTGCATTTTGAAAGGATTGACATGGATCTGGTGGGACCAGTGGTAAAGTCTGCCTGGGGAAATCAGCACAAACTGGTAATACTGGACTAAGGCACATGGTATCCTAAAGCAATTCCCTTTCATAATACCTCAGCTAAGGCTATCCTCCAGGTATTTAGTCATGTGGGTATTCTGAAAAAAATAATGAATCAGGGCACATCATTTATGTCCAAAGTCACTAAAGAGTTGTGCAAGTTGTTCAAAATCTCCCATCTCCATACCTCTGTCTACCACCCCCAAACTGAAGGTCGAGATCTAACAAGACATTCAAAAAAACATTTAAAAAGGTGGTGGACAAAGATGGGAGATATTGTTATTTTTTATTGCCGTACCTCATGTTTGCTATACAAGAGGTATAGCAGGCCTCTACAGATTACTCATCTTTTGAACTACTGTATGGTACACATCCCAGGGGATTGCTAGATGTTGCAAAAGAAATGCGGGAGGGAAAGACTATGCACTATAGAAGCATCATCGAACATATCTCGCTGATGTAGGATAGAATCTTGGCCGTCATGCTGCTTGTAGGGAACATATGGAAAAAGCCCAGGAGGCCCAGAAAATTATATATAATCGGGGTGCCAGGATCCATACCTTCAAACCTGGGGATAGAGTGCTGTACTAGTCCCCACAGTTGAGAGCAAATTCTTAGTAAAGTGGTGTAGCGCCACCCCCGAAGGAGCCGCTTAAATATATTTGGTTCTGTACTCTGCCTCTTAACCCCAAGAACAGCCCCAACCCCTCTGGCACGCCTAGCTAACAGTGTGAAAATTGCAGACACAGTAATATATACAAACTGTGGTAAACCAGAAGGTATGTTTACTATCTTTGCCATACAGCAAACAATAAATGGGTAACTAGTAGTCAAAAATAGTAAAATTCTGACATAATGGTATATAGCACAAAGCTATGGGTGAATTTCAAATAGCACAATCAAAACAACTTGCATGAGTCTAATGCGGCATATTTGCTCAGGCATGAAGGAGAACAGATCTGGCTTGATAACAGTCAGCGCCTGTACACACGGTCTGAGATTTCGACAACCAAATCCGTCGGATCTTGTCCGTCGGATCTTTTCCGTCGGATCTTGTCCGAAACTGTTGCATACACACGGTCGGACTAAGTTGTCGAAAAATCCGATCATTCAGAACGTGATGACGTAATTTCGTTACGATGGGACTACGTTCAGGCTAGTAGGCAATAGCTTTGATGTAGGAATTTGATCTGAGCATGCATGGCACTTGGTCCAATCAAAATTCTCTACAGATGATCGGAGTATGTCCGATCGAACCAGTTGGTCGGAAAATGTTTCCAACAAGTTGGAAAATTGGGTCCGACGGATATTCCGACGGAATCAGTCCAATGCATACCACACACAGTCGGATTATCCGACAACACGGTCCGATAGGACACATTCCGACGGATTCTCCGACCATGTGTACAAGGGCTCAGTCCGTTTCCCTTGAATCCTGAAATCACAGACCCAGGCAATACACTCCTTAGGAAATAGTCTACAGTGTAAATGATTAACTTTAGGATTTACGTTGGAGTTCCTCTTTAATGAGAATTACTAGGACCCCTGTTATGTCTCCAGGATACCTTTCTCTCTCCTGAGGTTCAGAAAAGAGAATTCATCTTTTTCTTTTAATTTGTATATTGTGTTGTTGCATTATTAAAGAGGGATTCCACTGGAAAACTGCTGACTTTTAATAAATGGACATTCACCTGTCCCAGGGTCCAGCGATGTCGGCAGCCGAGGCCGATCGATCGCTTGGCTCTCGGCTGCTGCTGCCGCCATTCTCGGTGAGGGAATCAGGAAGTGAAGCGTTGCGGCTTCACTTCCTGGTTCCCTAATGTGCATGAGCGAGTCGCGCAGCACAATGGGAATGGTCCGCGCTGTCTCTGGGACCAGTGTGTGTCCCAGCAGACAGCGCGCCGGGACAGGAAACAGCATAGACTTCCATGGGAGTCTATGCCTGGAAGTGGGTGCAAATACCTGTCTTAGGCAGGTATCTGCACCCCCCTCCCCCCTGAAAGGTGCCAACTGTGACACCGGAGGGGGGGGGGGGGTTCTGATGAGCGGAAGTTCCACTTTAGGGTGGAACCCCGCTTTAAGCTATAAATTATGTATGCTCTAGGTTAGCTGTTACGCTTGCGCCACCTACTGGCAAAACATTAATATAGTTTATAAGAAAACCATCCAGCCACTTAGGAAGTGATGTAAAAATCGTCACATCCTCTTTAGTCAGGAAGTACAACAGCCACAGGGATTAGCATGTTCAATCTCATGGCAGCAGCCTAGATGCTATCTCTCCCCATCCGTGGCATTGGAGGTAAGCAATCTTCCCCTTCCTTCTCCACAGGCTATCAGGAAAAGGAGTTAGTCATTTCAGTTATTATTTTATATGATGTTTACTATTGTATGGTAATGTTGTAATCTTGTTGTTTTCAGTTTTACCGCATATCACGTGTGTCATTCACATTATTAAAATCTGCAACATGCCAATAAAGACAGACAAGAAACAGCAGTCTATTATTGTGTGCGCAGAAAAAGGTTATCTGCCTGGATAGCTACACATAGACTCCTGGAGTATGGGGGGCGAGGCCAGGACAACCCCCAAATCACTGATACTGAAAGGGAAACATGAAGGTCCTCACAATGAAGATATCAAGTATCTTCAGCTAGCCTGGCATTGGTGCACTTATTGTCCTGTTGGGCAGGATGAACAAAGTGTATTTGGAAGTATCCTGACAAGGCAAAGTGATGTGCAGAATGCTGACAGTATCCTGGTAAGCAACATGGATACTGTGATGGCTCAGCGGGGTGTAGGTGTTCCTACAAATGTTGGCACAGGTAAGGCAATGTTGCCTGTATGCAGTGTCTTAAAGGTGGGCAAGGGCCCACTCGCCAATCCTGCGACCAAGGGATCAAGCGAGATGTCCTGACAGACAGATTCTCCAGAAGGCCCGACTGGCCGCCTCACAACCGGAACAGCTTGCATCCTCAGAAACACCTGGAGATGCACTCGGGGCCCCTTTCGGGTGGGATATTCATCACCATTCAGCTCCTGGAGCTGTGGCAGGATCAGCACACCGACCTCTGGAGTGGTTCATCAGTGCGATTTGTCTGCCACAAAACCCCTCCGGTCATGTTTGTCTCCCCCCCCTCATCCCGTGGTGGTCTACCCTTCTCCCCGGCAGCCTCTGGTGTAAAACTCCTCGCTGTGTGGGGGCATGTTGGGCTTTAGTTCCTGCCCCAGGGAGAAAAATGGGACCACCTGTGCTGGGGACTACACGTCCCAGCATTCTTTTCTGCTCCATCCAGCTGTGGGTTCAGTAGCTCTCCTCCTGCCAATTAGAATGCAGGGGAGGAAGCAGAGGGGGTGTCTGAGTCCTCCATGAGCACTGCTCACACACTGTAATGAAGAGGAGAGGGAGAAGGGAGAATTTACCTGCAGGAGCTAACAGGCTCTTTCTCCCTGAGAGCCTGTGTCTCTGTCCCGGTGGTGGCTGGCAAGAGGTGTGGGGCCGCGAGCATCTGAGCGGCAACTGCTACAGTGGCAATGTCCCTTTTTAAAATCATGGATAGAGTAGGGAAAGTAAATAATAAAGTCCACCAGCCAGGGAGAAGGACACCAGGATAAATAAATGTCAATTTCTTTAAAACCTTGGAAGGTTTTAAAGAAACCATGGGGGAGGGCATATAAGGAGGGGGAGAGGCCTAGTTCGCTCTTTTTGGACACCCCCCCCCTCTCCTAGCAAGAGGAGGTCTGTGCTGAACTGCTGGAGGCACAAGGCCTGAAGCCTGGGCCTTGTGCTCTTTTCCAAAGAGCCCTCTGCCAGCCTAGCTGCACCTGAGAGACATTTTCTCATCCTTGCTGCAGTACACCAGAAGGATTGAAGACTCTGAGGTCAGTGGATTCCTGTTCCTAGACGAATCGGCGGAGGAAACGGACTTGGACTTGTCCGGGTGGTGAGAGCTGTTTAAAGACAGATACTTTATCTTTATTATTCGTTTGGATTACAAAGTTGTTCTTCAAGTGCACCACCGAAAGATTTCTAGTGAATATTGTTTCACTGGACTTCCATCTAGATCAGTCAGGCCTGACTGCATAGGTAGATAGTGCTGGGTGTTAGTTTACCCATGTGGGGAAGTAGCTGAAAAAGGGCAGCGCTAGAGTTGCATAGCAATACTTTATTATGCTGATTACTCTGTTTATCTTTATTACTGGTTACTGCAGGGACCTGCTTATGTGTTGCAAACCAAATGTTCAATTCATGTTATTCCTTTTATAAAAACAACAAGTAAAGTCAGTTATATACTTTCAAAGATTGTCTATGAGCTTGAGTTATCCACCCACGCACACACACATATTTAGAGTATAAGCGATTTAATGTGTATTGCTAGATACTAACTGTGCCAGAGTGGGTAGAGCAGATTGCCGGGGGGGTTGGCGGAGCTGTGCTCAGGGCCCAAACCAAACTTGCGGCCCTCTTAAGTGAGGGTATCGCTATACGTGGGGGCTCGTAAATCCGGGATTTCTGAGACAGCGGTGAACACGCCAGAGGTACCGGCATGGACCCACAGGGAGTCAGAGCGTGGTGTGAAGCGGCTAAGGCCGACCCAAGTCAGTCAGTGGTCATTAGCCTCCCAGGGGAGAAATGGTCGACTGAGACCGTAGAGAAGTTAATGAAGTCAGTGTCCCCAGACCATGAACCATGGGTGATGGAGATAAAATCAGACCCAGACATCTCATATCAGTACGCGCTAGTGGAATACTGGGATGGGATGCCGGAGGCTTGCAAGCGCAACTGTGTACGGACACAAGACAACAGATCCTATAGGTTGGCGCACGCAACAAAGGAGGAGCCATCGCCAACGGGATCACCGCAGGCTGCGGCCCGTACCTCACCCGAGAGTCTCAGATCAGCACCGGCCACCCTTAGCGCAGAACTGTGTGCTGTCCTGGGGGAGATTGTGGCCCAGTGCAAGAAGGATCCCACAGATTACCCGATGTCGGGGTACAGAAAACTCCGGATGTTTTCAGGGAGGAAACCTGTACCTTCGAAAGAAGAGGGATTTGAAGAGTGGTTAGATAGCGCAACTCAGGCACTAGAGGAATGGGAAGTTCCAGAGCGCAGAAAGAAGCAGAGGATTGTGGAAAGTCTAAAGGGGCCCGCTCTAGAGGCCGTACGCAACCTGAAGATGAGCAAGACAGACTGTAATGCGCAGGAGTACCTAGATGTATTACAGAATGTGTTTGGTGGGAAAGAGAAAATCTCTGAGCTTGCTTATCAGTTAGAGCATTGCTACCAGAAGAAAGGTGAAAAACTATCAGACTACATGGGACGTTTAGATAGGATCATCCTATGCAGGATTTTAAGGAAGGGGATCAGCCCAGGGAAAGTAGATGAGGCCCGTGCTCAACAGGTACTGAGGGGAGCTCAACCCATGGATCCTATTGCATGGACACTGCGTGCCCGACAGGATGGGAAGAATCTGGAGTACACTGACCTCATCCGAATGATCAGAGAGGAAGAGGCCCTACTGGAAGAGAAAAGGGAAGAACATCTCACCGAGCCCGTTAAACAACCGGTAGCAATAGTTACACCGGCCATGACTCCCGCTAGAGATAAGGAGGTGGACACTTTGAAGTTACAGATGTCCCAGGTGATGGAGATGTTGACTGCTATGATGGCAAAAGGTCAAGGGGGAGCCGAGAAACCAAGTCCTAGGAAGGAGTTGTTTCCAGATACACCAACACCAAGCCCCACTCGAGACCGAGAAGAGATGCTATGCTACAACTGCGGGGACAGTGGCCACTTCGCCAGTAGATGTTCCAGTCCCAAGAAGAAGAAGATGGATAACCGCCAGCCGGTGGGAAACTCCAGAGGGCCCCGGTGAGGGAGTCAACCGGGTGTCCATGCCTTTCAGTGAACTCCAAACTGAATAGAAGGAAGAGAAAGAGAGAAAACCAGACCCCTCAGAAGGAATGTCTACAAATAAGAAACAATAACATCCCTCAGCGGGTTTGTACTCCCATTACTGTGGGGAGGGTCAATGCATACCAGGCTCGAAAAAAAATAAAGTCAAAAACCAACTGGATGAAGACGGGTCCCCAAAAGAGGGTGGCCTCAACCCGGCCCTACCCAGAAGAATTGGTCGGCCTGTCCCCCACTGTCTCCATCCAGGTGGAAGGAGTCTACACGAAGGCCCTCCTGGACACTGGAGCTCAAGTGACTTTGTTGTACAGAGACTTCTATGATAGGCACTTGAGCCATTTGCCTATACAGAAGATAGAAGAGCTGGAGATATGGGGCCTGGGAGCTCAGAGTTTCCCCTACGATGGTTACCTGCCCATAAAGCTGACCTTCTATCCATCTGTGGCGGGGAAAACAGAGGTGTTTGACACCCTGGCAGTTGTGTGTCCTAGACCGCCCGGGGCCAGCAAGATGTCCCTCATCATAGGGACCAATACGGATCTGGTGCGAAGACTTCTGACCCCTCTAGTGAAGACGAGAAACCATCAAGATCCCAATATCCATCCCATGCTGAAGACAGCCTACCAACGGTTGGTCCTAGAGCAGAAGACCCCAGGAGAGGGGATAGGGAAGGTGTGGAGACTTGGGAGAGAAGGAGTGGTGCTGCAGCCTGGAGAGGTAGCCTGCCTCAGGGCCACGGTGAAGCTTACCTGGGAGCAGCCTGGCCCCTTTGTCATGCTGGAATCCGATCCAAGGGAGGACCACTCAGGCCTGGAAGTGATACCGGAAGTGATTCCAATCAAGGCCCTGAAGAAGGCTCGAGGAAGAGTCCCAGTGAGTGTGAGAAACCCTACGGAGAGACCAATAGAGATCCCTGCCAGGATGCTGTTGGGGCAGGTGAGTCCTGCGGCCCCAGTCAGCTGGTCAGAAGGTAAAGGAACGGGTGAGGGAGGAGATGTTTGGGAAAAACTTTCCATGGAGAACCCGGACCTACCTGGAGCCTGGAAGGAGAGAGCCAAGGCCCAACTGACTAGATGGGAGAGGATTTTCTCAAAGGATGAGTTTGATGTGGGATGTGCCAGGAGTGCCACCCACCGAATCCGCCTCCATGAAGACAAACCCTTCAGGGAAAGGGTTAGGCGGGTCCCTCTAGCTGATCTGGAGGATCTGAGGGAGCAGCTTGCGGAGTTGAAGAAGACTGCTACCTTTCAACGCCTCATGGAGAAGACCGTTGGAGACATGAACCTCATAGAAGTCCTTGTGTACTTGGACGATGTCATTGTCTTCGGGAAGACTTTGGAAGAACATGAGGCCAGGTTGGAGAAGGTGTTGAGAAGAGTCAGCGAAGAGGGACTCAAGCTTTCTCCCGAGAAGTGCCGGTTTTACCAATCCTCTGTGAACTATCTGGGACACATAGTGTCTGAAAAGGGAGTGGCTACAGACCCTGAGAAGTTGGAGGCAGTTACCTCTTGGCCAAGACCGACAACAGTCACAGAGCTCAGATCTTTCCTGGGGTTCTGCTCCTATTATAGAAGATTTGTGGATGGGTTTGCCCGGATTGCCAAGCCACTAAACGAATTGCTCAAGACTGAAGGAGAAGAGGATGGCTTGGGACCCAGGAGGGCCGGTGAGTCGGTTCAAGATCAGTGGAACCCAAGGTGTGAAGAGGCTTTCCGAACCTTGAAGAGGAGCCTTACCACGGCCCCAGTCCTGGCCTATGCCGACCCCACCAGACCATATGAGCTACATGTCGATGCCAGTCATGAGGGCCTAGGCGGAGTGCTCTATCAAGAGTATGAAGAGCAGCTGCGACCAGTGGCCTATGTGAGCCGGAGCCTGACTCCCTCGGAGAAGAACTACCCCACTCATAAATTGGAGTTCTTGGCCCTCAAATGGGCAGTAGTAGACAAACTGAAGGACTATCTCTATGGGGCGGAGTTTACCGTAAAGACAGATAACAATCCTTTGACCTACCTCTTCACTACTGCAAAGTTAGATGCAACCGGACACAGATGGTTGGCTGCATTATCCGGATTCAACTTCAGTCTAAAGTACAGACCAGGGGCTGGAAATAGGGATGCAGATGCCCTGTCCCGAAGATCTCATGTCATGGTCAATGACTGGGAAGACTGGACCCAGGTAGCACCGGAAGGAGTGCGAGCACTCTGTCAGGTAGCTGAGTTTCAAGCAAGAGGGGGCTCCAGAGCAGAGGAGATAGGAGTCACCGCAGTGGGAGTCCCTCAACCCTACTGTGGGGTAACTCAACTAGCAGAGGAACTCCTGCCAAAGCTGTCCAGAAAGGAGCTGAGCTATGACCAATTGGAAGACCCCATGGGGAGATTGGTCCTTGAAGCTTTGGAGAACGAGAATCCAGAGGGACTTCGACATCACCCTTCCAAGGAGGCTTGCCTGCTGAGGAAAGAGTTGGATAAGCTACAAGTACATCAGGGAGTGGTCTACCGAAGGGGCCCCTCTGATAACTCAGAAGATAAGTGGCAGTTGTTTCTCCCAGAGAAGCACAGAGAGACGGTACTAATTGCCTTACATGACCAGCATGGCCATCTAGGGGCGGAGAGAACTTTCCAGCTTGTCAGAAGCCGGTTCTATTGGCCCTGTATGAGGGCAGAAGTGGAGGAATATTGCCATTCTTGTGCACGATGCATCCAGAGGAAGACTCTACCCCATCAAGCTGCCCCAATGGGCCACCTACAGAGTCAGGGTCCAATGGATCTGGTGTGCATTGACTTTCTCTTCCTCAAACCCGATTTGAGTGGATTGGGAAATGTTCTGGTGGTAACCGATCATTTCACCCGTTATGCCCAGGCTTTCCCCACCAAAGACCAAAAGGCCTCCACTGTGGCCAAGGTGCTCATGGAAAAATACTTTGTCCACTATGGATTACCACAGAGAATCCACTCAGACCAAGGAAGGGACTTTGAGAGTCGTCTGATCCGGAACCTACTGGACTCATTGGGAGTAGAGAAGACCAGGACTACACCTTATCATCCACAAGGAGATGCCCAACCTGAGAGGTTTAATCGGACCTTACTAAACATGCTTGGAACTCTAGAGACAGAGAAGAAGCAACACTGGAGCCAACACATATCAGCTTTGGTGCACGCTTACAACTGCACCACAAGTGATGTGACGGGTTACTCCCCCTACCGGCTCATGTTTGGGAGAGAAGCAAGATTGCCGGTGGATCTAGCCTTTGGCATTTCCCTAGACCATGCCTCTGCTACCTCCCACAAGGGATATGTGGACCGACTTAGACACAATTTGAAAGTGGCCCATGAACGAGCTCAGGCGGCCTCGGACCAAAGGGGAGCCCGCAACAAGAGGAACTTCGATCTGAAGGTTCGAGTGCAAGACCTGCAGCCTGGGGACCGTGTACTGCTACGCAATCTGGGGATCCCTGGGAAGCACAAGCTTGCTGATAGATGGAGATCGGAGCCCTATGTCATTTGCAGAAAGCTACCTGGATTGCCTGTGTATAAGTTAAAACCAGAGGGGAAAGTGGGGCCCTTGAAGACTTGGCACAGGAATCATTTGCTCCCGCTTACTGAAGCAGTCAGAATACCTCCAGTGAGAAATCCACCTGAATCTGTTTCCATTCTGGATACCCCGGGACCTAGCACTCGGTCTCAGACCTCCCGAGTTAGAGGTGGACAAGATTCCCAACGAGGTGAAGGTGGAAGAGGAGAGCTTGAGTGGCTGTGGCCTTCATCAACTCCAGGAAATTCTGCCATAGATCTCCCACCTACTGAGGATACACAGGATGGGACACTGAACCCAGAAGCTACAGAGTTCATTCCATCTAGTGGTGTGCCTGAAGGCTGGGAACATATCCCTAGCATTTACTCAGAAGAGGAAAGGACCGATGTTCCAGAACCAGTGATGCTGTCAGAGTGTGTTCCTGAAGTAGAGCCTGTGGCACCAGAGCCTGAAGTCCCAAGAGAACAGAGATCTCGCCGAGTTGTGAGACCCCCCAAGAAGCTAACCTACTCTCAAATGGGGGAGAGCTCTGAGGACTCTGTTGTGACTGCTAGAAGAAGTGCTGAACGCTCTAATCCCTCCACTGACCATTTGGTGGAGGGCAACCCCAGCTCACTCTCTGGCACAGTTAGGCAGGCCACTCATGCCAGTGTGACCTGTGGGACAGGGAATCCCACCTCTGAGTTCTGGTGGAAATTCCCTGTACCAACATCATACCCAGCACTTTCAAAATTGGTACAGGATATGTGTTAAAAGTTTATCTTTGGGGACCAAAGAGTTTAAGTGGGGGGAGTGTGTAGCGGGGTCTCTTTAAGGACTATAAAACTACTGTTCCCAGAACCCCGCTGGTTCCCAGGATGTTTGGAGTTATGCCCCAGAGACTCATGGGAGAGGGCATATAAGGAGGGGGAGAGGCCTATTTTTTTTTTGACACCCCCCCCTCTCCTAGCAAGAGGAGGTCTGTGCTGAACTGCTGGAGGCACAAGGCCTGAAGCCTGGGCCTTGTGCTCTTTTCCAAAGAGCCCTCTGCCAGCCTAGCTGCACCTGAGAGACATTTTCTCATCCTTGCTTCAGTACACCAGAAGGATTGAAGACTCGGAGGTCGGTGGATTCCTGTTCCTAGACGAATTGGCGGAGGAAACGGACTTGGACTTGTCCGGGTGGTGAGAGCTGTTTAAAGACAGATACTTTATCTTTATTATTCGTTTAGATTACAAAGTTGTTCTTCAAGTGCACCACCGAAAGATTGCTAGCGAATATTGTTTCACTGGACTTCCATCTAGATCAGTCAGGCCTGACTGCATAGGTAGATAGTGCTGGGTGTTAGTTTACCCATGCGGGGAAGTAGCTGAAAAAGGGCAGCGCTAGAGTTGCATAGCAATACTTTATTATGCTGATTACTCCATTTATCTTTATTACTGGTTACTGCAGGGACCTGCTTATGTGTTGCAAACCAAATGTTCAATTCATGTTATTCCTTTTATAAAAACAACAAGTAAAGTCAGTTATATATTTTCAAAGATTGTCTATGAGCTTGAGTTATCCACCCACGCACACACACACATTTAGAGTATAAGTGATTTAATGTGTATTGCTAGATACTAACTGTGCCAGAGTGGGTAGAGCAGATTGCCGGGGGGGTTGGCGGAGCTGTGCTCAGGGCCCAAACCAAACTTGCGACCCTCTTAAGTGAGGGTATCGCTATATCAGAAAGGTGAATAGTGTCCAAATTTGATGCTTACCTGGTTCCTAAGATGGACAAGCTTCTTGACAGTTCGGGAACTGCCCAGTAGATAACTACTTTAAAGCTGACTAAAGGCTATTGGCAGATACACCTAACAGAATCTGCAAAAGAAAAGTCAGAATTTTCTACATATGAGGGCTCCCTCCAGTATTGCCCCAGTATTACACACGGTCGGAAATTCCAATGGAAAAAGTCTGATCAGATTTTCCTGGTGCATCTTCATGGCAGCATACATATGGGTTGTGACTCCGCCCCCACAACCTGATAGGACTGGTTAACTATAAATCAAAGGCAGACCTGGCTCACAGCATTCTCCTTTTTTTCCCTCACCTGATCAGGACTGGAATCGTGAGGTATCCCTTACCGGTTGTTGCCCCAGCCAGGTTAAGCCTCTCCTGGGTGGAAGTGCTTCTTGTACAGCCTCTAAATGAGCTATATGGTTGGAGCCCCATTCTGGTGGTGCAGTCTTCTCAAAGAAAGCTTTAAACAAGCTTTGACGTAAGTGACAGCATTTCCTTTTGCTTTCCATATGCCTTTTACTTCTTTCTCTGTGTTATGGGTGTTTGCCATTTCCAAGATGGCTGCAACAGTGCAAGTATACTCTGAGCATGAGAGGCAGGAAGTGATGCGGCCTCTGTGTTTCTTGGCTAGAGCTTTCCAGGTTGGTGATCTGAACAAGCTCAGGTACTGATATCATCACTAGTGGCAAATGTGAGTTCTAAATGGTTTTATGACATTTTTTTCGGAAACAAATGGTTGAGCTCTCTACTCATGCATGCTGGATGCTTATGTGGTCATTGTTTGCAGGTATGTTTCCCTTTTTATGGCTTTCACCTGTGTTTTTCCCCATCTCCTTTTCAATGCTTTCCCTAGGATCACCGTGTTAGGGCTTGATTTCCACTAGTGTGACTTGTTACTGCAAAGTTGCATAACAAGCCGTACCCCAAGATTTCCAATGAGTACCGTTTATATATGTGTGATCATAGACCTTAAGAATATAACAAGTATTGCTCCAAGTCGCATTAGAAAAAATCATGCTACTTTCAGGTCGCAAAAGTGGAGACTTAGCATTATTCTGTTCTTCATTTCAATCTGCTGCTTTGCTCTGTTTCTATGGGAAACGCTGTCCAGTCAGACCACCCATTGCCTTTAAGGTATAGGGATTAGGTAAGTAGTGAAGATTGAGAAAAAGAGAGCCAATATCTATAGTGCTGTAAGGACTACAAGATGGAGGGAGCCTTCTGACGGTCAAGACAAGTCACCATCTAAGAACAGACATCGAGGCAATGTTGATTAAATCTCATCACCTCACCCCTCATTATCATTGCTCCCCGTTTACAAACATCACAAATCACCAGCCCTAATAGTCACATTTGTTGTGGAAAGTCATTGCCTGCCAAGCTAGTGTGTCAAATGGACAAGCACTATACAGCCATGCAAGGACCGCAAGATGAAGAGAGCCTGCTAAAAGCCAGAACAGTCACTGACACAGACAAGCACAGACATACAGGCAACATTGAACAACGTCATCATGTCACCTCTCATTTTGTTTGCTCCCTGTTTACAAACACCACAGATTACCAGCCCTAATGGTCGCTGCATTCGTGGTGGAAAGCCATTGCTTGACAAGCTACAGTGCAGAAATTGCCTAGCACCTCCAACCAGAATTACCAGCCCCAATAGTCGCATTTGTTATGGAAAATGATTGCCCGCCAAGCTAGTGTGTTAAATGAACAAGCACTATACAGCCCTGCAAGGACCTCAAGATGAAGAGAGCCTGCTAAAGCCAGAATAGTCACCATTTAAAGTGCAGACATACAGGCAAGATTGATCAATGTCATCACCATCACCTCTCATTTTATTTGCTCCCCATTTACAAACACCACAGATTACCAGCCCTAATGGTTGCTGCATTCGTGGTGGGAAGTCATCATTTGACAAGCTACAGTGCATAAATTGCCTAGCGCTTCCAACCAGAACCAGTAGGTGGTGTCCAAATAGGAAAGCTTGCACAAGCTTTCAAGATTGCCCAATAGAGATTTTTTTTGCAAGGGCAGCTAAGGACGCAATTGCCTGGGTTGAAAGTGGAGGAAACTCTCCACAAGGTTAAAAAGTACTAATTTCCTTCACTGAACAACTGGAAGAGTTAATCCAGGAATAATTGAAAGGGTCAGAGGAAAATGCCCTCATAAACAGGCTGTCAAAACTGTATACCCTGAAAAAGCTAGAGGTCAACCTGCTGCAGTCTCCTCTGATGATGGATGCATCATGAATGTAGCTGGCAAGACATGTCACATTCAAGGAGGCTCTAGTCCGAAAATTATATCTAGATCTGAAGTGCTCCTACATACTGTAGCATTTGCAGCTACTGGCACATCAGCAATAACCAGCCCATGTGCTGAATGAGTCTAATGGGAGTGGTTTCATAATTGTCAACCAGCTGGGAGAGTGGCAGGGTCTGCATCCCTTTAGACGTGATTCCCTATTGGGAGTAGCTTATCAAAAATGACATTTTTATTGCAGTGGATGCCAAAAAATCTGTGAACCAGTCATACAAACAGGAAAATTGCAGCCCTGCAGATTAAAAATTGGAGTAACCCTTTAAATAAGCCCGCCTGGAAGAAGTGAATAGACAAGGTGGTAACAGCTTTGTAAGTACTGAAATTGGCGGCATACTCTGTGGTGGATGTGTCAGATGTCAAGGAGTGCATTATGGCTGAAGCCATGGTTGGTGGATCCTGCAAAAAAAATTTAATGATGCAAGACACCAGAACACAGATCCAATCTATTCGGGAGTAGACAGGATACAGCCATCTCAAGGGTGACCATTAGAGGGTCAGGATGAATATCATCTCACTAAAAAAAAGAAAATTCAAAAGGTCCAGCATAAAGGTGGTGACTACCAAGTAGACACCAGGGTACCCAATCTTCATTATTGAAGCGTTAAAGCGGGAGTCCGCGTTTTTTTTTTTTTTTTGTTTTTTTTTTGTTTTTTTTTTTAAAGCCAGCAGCTACAAATACTGCAGCTGCTGACTTTTAAAATAGTGACACTTACCTGTCCAGCGCGCCCGCGATGTCGGCACCCAAAGCCGATCTCTCGATCGTCTCTCGGGTGCTGCCGCCGCCATCTTGGGTATGGGAATCAGGAAGTGGAGCCTTTCGGCTTCATTTCCCGGTTCCCTACTGCGCATGCGCGAGTCGCGCTGCATAATAAGGATGGACCCGCTGCCTCTGGGATCTGTGTGTTTCCCAGCAGGCAGCGGGGGACTTTCGGAAAGGGGCGTAATCTACGCCCCTTTCCGCAGAGAGCTATCCCAGAAGTGGGTGCAGATACCTGTACTGTACAGGTACCTGCACCCCCCTCCCCCCTGAAAGGTGCCAATTGTGGCGCCAGAGGGGGGGAGGATTCCAATGAGCGGAAGGTCCACTTTAGGGTGGACCTCCGCTTTAAAGATCTAAGGCTCCTGTCCTAGGAGTACAGCAGAAGTCCCTTTTAAAGGTGCACTAATCCAGGGGCTGCCTGTGCGAAGCTTTACGCAAACACCTGGAGGGAATACCTTCAGGATCAGTGGGCCATATCAGCTATATTTGCGTGATATTGGTGGAAGTTTAAGGGAGGTCTGCCTTTCTGGTACAATAAATTTTTTTTTCGAAAAAGTATAACATGACAAACTCACCCATGCATAATTCAATGAGCATAACGATCATATAACATTGACAGGTGGGAAGTTCACCTTTCAATCTCTTCCAGTGAGCAAGACTACCAGAGTTGATGAAAAAGTAAAAAATTCTGTTCCAGTGTGTAGCTGGATCAAAAAACAAAACAAAAAAAAAAAAAAGCAATCGTTAAGGTTCTGCATACCCAGAGGAGAAGAGGATTTGGTTCCCCTCTGTTCCTAGCAAAAAATAAAATAAAAACCAGGTAATCTGTGCCGAGTGCAAAAGTTAAAAAGAAAAAATTTGACAAGCACCACAGCAAGTTAGAGTTGTGCAAGATGGGGATGGGAGGAGCCACCTGCATGTAGTGGATGCGGGCCGCGCTGTGCCTCTCTCCCAGCACGCGTGCACCTGCCTAGGACGGAGACCCGGAAGAGATGAGAGGCAGCGTCACACACGCTGTCTGAGCTCCCTCTCCTGCACGCAGCAACGGGGCCAGCGGATCCACCGAGCGGTAGGCTCACAGCCTGAAGCGGAGTGTGCCCCCCTCTCTCCCCCCCCTCTCTCCCCCCCCCCTCGAGTGGACAACCGGAGAGGGCGCTGAAAGGACAGGTGGACACACAAAATAGAAGTGTGGGACATATAGCAGAAGACATCCCCTGGTCGGACGGCTGGAAACGGTAATGTGATCTGATGTCTTTGATAAACCCCATAAGTTTGGCACACTGGGTACTCTGAGCACTGTTTTAAAAGTGAGTGGTGGATTTGTTAAAGACTAAAAGAATAAGGACAACCTAATAGCATCAATTTTCCAAAGGAGTGTTTATGTGAACTCCCCCTCTCTTGCTGTAGCAGACTCAGGAAGGTATATGATATTATGAATGGAACTGAGTAGGATGATGATGGCCCACGCCAAGTGTATCTAACATATCAGATGCACGGAACGTTTGATGATTTAAATGTTTCAGTAAGCTTTGCAGTATCTGAGGGTATTTTTGAGAACACAAGGATGGATGGATGAGGGACGGAAGGTGGGGGAGCAGCATTTCAAACCATTTATTAAAATCTTAAACGTTAATATCGCATACTGAGGTAAAAGAAATAAGGTTCTGGGTTGTGATCAAAACTGCTGGTAAAGTAATTCCCCGAGTATCCCTATAAAGCTCTGTAGTATCTGGCATTGAGTGGACATGGAGGAATAAAAAGGGATGAGGGCCCCAGTTTGAAACTACAGGGTAAATCGGGATCTGACTTGGTGGGTCCCTGGGATTAAAAAATCGGACCCCCGTAAATTAAGATACGGGTGAGTAAAACCAGGGTTCCTTACATTTACCCGCTGGTCATCAAAGAAGTAGCAGGAGGGGTTGGACACTGGATCCCTGAAGAAGAAGGCCCAGGAAATGAGGGACAAGGCAAGTAAAAAAACCAGACCCCCAGCGGTGAGCCCGGGGGGTATCCAGCGATACATGACAGGGGAGACAAGCGTGTCGGAGGATGGGCAAGGCTCTCCCACTCGGACAGCCAATATTAGGGCGGGTAGTAGTAAGTCCAAAGTGATAACTGAAGGGACTGGAGGAGAAAAAAACAGTAGTAAGCCCACCACACGTATCAGAACAGGGGGAGAGAGCCCTCAAGAGTGTGATAAGGAAAAAAAAAAGGGAGACCAGAGGACAAAGGGAGGGACACCCCCCGGAATGAATGATGGACCCAGGATAGAGGTGCCCCAGGGAAACGTGGAACAAATAAGAGAAATACTTACAGAAGCTTTATCCAGAACGGAGGCGTCACTGAAAATTGATATAGCAGCAATCCGTTCAGATATAGGGCAGGTCTTAGGTCGCGTAGAAGAGTTGGAAGAAAGAATGAACATCTATGATCAAAAGCTGAGGGAAATAAAGGTTCAAATGGAATCTATCCAAAAAATAGAACGGCACTATATAAAATTGAAGACCAGGAAAACAGAGGCAGAAGGAAGAATCTGAGGATAAGAGGAATCACAGAGACAGTTAGGAATGAAGACCTGAGTAAAATATTAAAGGACCTGTTCAGTTATATTTTGGGGAGAGAGGAGGAGGAAATATTGAAACTGGACAGAGTGCATAGGATCACAAGATATCAATCTCAGGCGAATGAAAACCCAAGGGACGTAATAGTGAGATTCCATTATTATGAGGAAAAAGCCAAGGTCCTGGAAAAGACACGTAAAATGGAAAAGATTAGGTTCAAAGAGATGGAATTGCAGATATTTTCAGATTTGGCCGGCGAGACCTTAACAAGGAGAAGACTCCTGAAGCCCTTGATAGAACAAATGAAGGGGTTGAATATACCATATCAATGGGGATTTCCAACCTGCCTGAGGGGTAGGAGGGATGGACGCTCTGCAGTTCTGCGATTTCCGGAGGACCTCCCAGACTTTTGCAGTAAATTAGATATTCCCCTGCCAGACTTGCCAGGATGGCGGGAGAGGGAGGCAGAGGAGGGGGGTCTTGAGGGCATGGGGGGGCTGTGGATCCTGAGGGGGGAGGGAAAGGATAGATGGTAAACATTGATACCCCTTCTGCTGTTTGTTGGGGGAGGGGAAGGCCTGGGTAGAGGTGGACGGGATGGGGGGAGGGGCGTGGCCTGCCGCTATGGGAGAGGCCATCCCAAGGAAGCGGGGATTTGACCCATGTCTTCTGGAGGAGTGGGCGGGTCCACACAAGGAACAAATGGGAAATTTGTTCAGAGGGGGTGGGGGGATGGGAAGGGGGAAGGGGGAGGGCAGGTGGGGGGGTGGTTTAAATGGGTTATTGTGGGGTTCATCTCTCTCTCTCCCCTCCCCCTCCTCCTCCCTATGTTTGTAATCTCTCCCCAGGAGGAGAACCCGCATTGGTGCCCTCAGAGGGGTGAGAAGGATGGAGGAGGGGGCGGGTGGCTCTCGGGTATTAAATGACTACGCTAAACGTAATATCATACAATGTAAGGGGAATAAACAATGTTAAGAATAGATTTATGGTCAGCAGAGAGCTACGGGACTATGGGGCAAACGTGATATGTCTGCAAGAGACACATATAGTACATGGAATAAGAGGGAGACTCACCTGTTGGCAATTCCCTAACTGGTTTTATGGGGACTCCACGTCAAGCTATGCTAGGGGTGTAGCAATAGAGTTTGACAGAAGAGTAACTTTTGAGTTGGAGGAGCAAATAGCAGATCTAGAGGGAAGGTATCTTTTTATAAGAGGGAAATTATTCAACTCGGAATATACCAAAGCAAATTATTTATAGACCGAATAGAAATACAGAAAGGTTCTTGAGGAAAACTTTGAGTAAGCTAGCAGGATTTAAAAGGGGGAAATTAGTAGTGGCAGGAGACTTCAATCTGAGTGTTGAGCCTCGGAGGGACTCTATACGGGCGTTTACCCATGACTCGGTGGCAAAACAAAATGGATTGAAGCATCTGCTAATCGAGCATCAATTGATAGATGCCTGGAGGGTTAGACACCCGGGTATTAGAGACTATACGTGCTATTCGGCAGTACATGGGACATATTCCAGAATTGATTATGTGTTATTAGAACATCAAATGCTCCCTCAGTTAAAAGATGTGGGAATAAAGCCGATGACCCTCTCAGATCATGCTCCTGTTATAATGCAGATAGAAATAACTACAGAGTGCTTCAAAGGCGGGATGTGGAAGATCAATGACTCCCTGATCCAAGATTCAGAGGTAGAAAAGAAAATAGAGAAGGAATTAGAGGAATTTTTTTGTAGGAATGAGACACCAGGTATCCTCAGAGGTATTATATGGGAGGCCCATAAAGCCTATATAAGAGGTATCTTGATAAGTATTGGAACTGGGAAAAAAAAAGAAAAAGGAAAGAAAATGCGGGATCTACAGAAGGAAATACAAGAATTAGAGCAACAAACAAGACCTAAGGGGATCCCAGAGAGGTTGGAGCTGAGAAATAAAAGAGAAGAACTGAGAGAATTGATGGAGCAGGAAAGGAAACAGGCTTTCCACATAGTAGACAAAAAGAGATGCCAAGAGGGAAATAAATCTGGGAAATGGATGACGAGGGTAGTAAAGGGAAAAAAAAAGGCCTCCTTTTTATAGCTAAAATCAGAAACGAGGGTGGGGAAATTAGACACTCGACCCCGGAAATAGCCAAAGTCTTTCATAGTTTCTATAGTCGGCTTTATAATGTGGGTCAAGAAGAAAAGGGAAGAAATCAGGACGATGTTAGGGGTTACCTCGAGGAACTTGACTTTGCAGGCCCTCCTTGGGAGGAACTGGATCTTCTAGAGGCACCAATAACGCAAGAAGAAGTTTTGAGAGCAGTTAGGGAGATGCCAACTGGGAAAAGTCCGGGCCCGGATGGGTATTCTATCACGTACTACAGGAAGTTTGCAAAGATCTGGTGCCTCAGTTATGCGACTATATGAATGCACTGGCAGAGGGAGAAAATTTAAGGGAAGTGGCCTTGATGGCGTATGTCACCTTGATACTGAAGGAAAGTAAAGATCCTTTGGCCCCAGAGAGTTACAGGCCAATATCTCTGCTGAACCCCGACATTAAGATCTTTGCAAAAGTCATAGCAGAAAGGTTAAGTTTTTATTGCCGTACTGGATCTCTAGCGATCAGGTGGGCTTTGTTACAGGGAGGGAAGGGAAGGACAACTGCCTTAAATCTCTGTTATTGATACATGAAGCTGGAGGGAGGGGAGCCCCAGTCGTCCTGCTGTCAATAGATGCTGAGAAGGCCTTTGACAGGGTCGACTAAGGGTTCATGAGGGACACCCTGAGACATCTGGGAATAAAGGATAGAATGATGAGGTGGATCATGGCCTCTTACCATCATCCAACAGCAAAAATAAAAATAAACAGAAGTTTGTCTTCGGCCTTAGAGCTGCATAATGGAACGAGACAGGGTTGCCCCCTGTCCCCGATGCTCTTTGTACTAGCTCTCGAGCCCCTACTGGCTGCAATTAGGAAAAACGGGAATATAAGAGGGATTAGGGTGGGAAAATAGGAATATAAGGTGGCCGCATACGCGGACGATCTGTTGTTCTATGTGTCAGATCCTAGGATTACAATACCTAATATAATGAAGGAACTGAATAGATATGGAAAGTTAACAAACTTCAAGATTAACGTATCTAAAACTGAAATTTTGAATATTACAGTAACGGAAAAGGAGCGACAGGTACTCCAGGCGTGTGGGGGGGGGGGGGGAGTTAGGGTACCTGGGAGTGAGGCTGACAGCATCTCTTTCGTCTGCATATGCGCCCAACTATGTCCTGACCCTTAATAAGATCAGAGATTTTTTAAGTCATATGAAATATAAACCATTATCAATGATTGGTAGGATAAATGCGCTAAAAATGTTTATATTGCCTAAGCTAACGTACGTCTTCCAGATGGTCCCAATAAAAAATCCCACAAGAATTCTTTGCGAAATTAAGATCTCTGATAATCAAATTTATATGGGGACGTAGGAATCCTAGAATTTCATATGCTATATTGGAAAGGGCCAAAGAAAAGGGGGGATTGGCTGCGCCAAATTTTAAGAGATACTATCAGGCAATTATTATATCACGAATCACGGGTTGGCTACACGATACGGGGAGTAAGGGATGGGTGGATATCGAGGAAGCACAAAGCATGGCCGATTTAGGGAAAAACATATAGTCCCAAGGAAGCACAGGGAACTTGCAAAAAGCACAAACCCACTAACACTAAATGTTTTCAAAACATGGGATGAGTTGGGAAAACTATATCATTGGGAATTCAATTCACCGTTAATTTCTCTATTAGAGACAAATTACTTTAAACCTGGGAAGGAAGAACACCTATATTTCACGAGGTGGGCAAAGAAAGATGATTATAAAGTTAAAAGATGTGATGTGTGGAAACCGATTATGCACTTTGAGTGAATTAAGACAACAATGGGGAATCAGACCGTTAGATAACTGGAGATATGTACAAATACAGCACTTTGCACGGGCGCTGCCTCAGCCACTACGGGGGAGGGAGAGTTGAGACCTATGGAGAGATTTCTCTCCTCCCCCGGGTGTCAGTGACAGACCATATCCAAAATATATGGAATTCTGGGAGAAGAAGGGGAAGTGGGGGACCCACCCTACCTGAAGAAGTGGGAGGAAGAATTGGGAGCTTTGAGGGATGAGGATCATAGAGGCAGGATTTTGAGAGCTCTATGTACTACCTCTGGAGATGCTAGGACAGTTGAAATGGCATATAAATTGATGGAAAGGTGGTATATAGTCCCGCAAAGAGCACAGAAAATTAGAGCAGAGACTTCAGCACTGTGCTGGAGGGGGTGTAGCACCCCCGAGACTTATGCACATATTTGGTGGGACTGTCCAAAGATTCAACTGTACTGGGAAAAGATTATAGACAACAGATAACAGGAGAACAAGTTAGGAAGGAACCGTGGGTGTGCTTTTTCCAGGATACGGATAAAACTATAGCGCACTATAAAAATAACATTGATACCCCATATGTTGAATGCAGCTAAGAGCTTAATTCCAAAAGCTTGGGGAGCCCTTAACCCCCCATCAACTAAGGAGTGGATAGAGGATTGATTGGATAAGATCGATCGAGGAAACCATACTTGGAGAGGAGGATCAGGTAGAAGTATTCTACGAGATATGGGGAAGATGGTTGGAGTTTAAAAAGACAGTAAAACATCTGGAAATGTCGGACGGCTAGAGAGAAGGGAGGAGTAGGAGAGAGCAAGGGAGAGAGAGGAAGGAGGAAAGAGGGCGAGGAAAGTTGGGGGGAGGGGGGGCTTGAGGGGCGAGAGAGAGGGGGGGTGGCTATGAATAAGGATAGTAAGGGTTTCTTTTTTGTACGGTTGCTACATTGTTATTAAATATATTAAAGGATAAGAATAAAGGTAAATTGTGGATTAAAAATATATTAAAAAACACGAAAGAATATATGCAGATGATGGTTGGCAGTCTTGGTAAATTTCACGCGGGTGAGATAATGAACAGGCGGATAAACCGAGGCGAGTATACCGCAACGACGGAAATCAGCATAATAGACCCGCTGCCTACTGATGCATAATATATATATAAAAAAAAAAGTTGTGCAAGATGGAAAACCTCCAATTATATTATTCATAAATCTGGGAGGCTGGATTCTCCTGTAGGTTTATCAGACTACCAGTTGAGTTCATCCCCTTTGGTCTGTACATCTCACCCAGGGATTTCACAAAGGTCTTACTATCTGCAATAGAGACAGAAAAAATTCAGTAGAACTTACACAAGGGAATTTCCATCCTCCGACAGAGAAAGCCAAAGGTGCATTGGGAGTGAAGTCTCTTCCAGCAGAATAATGTCGCAGTATCCTTGGTTCTTCGTAACTGACCAATTGTTTTCAGATGGAACATTATCACATCAGACCCCAGCTAAAAAGGTTGGGGGACTAATTTCAAAGACCAGGCTGCTTAAGGTCATGAGGTGTATTATTAGGCTTATGAGGAATAGTATTGAATTTTCTTGAACCGAGTAGTGTTCAAAGCACTTCTGTCATTCACTCCTTTTAGCAAGAGGAGCAAGATTTGTATTATGCCTGGACAACAGTGGAAGAGTAGAATCATTAGGCTGTCATTAGAGCTTCCTGTATCAATAATTGCAAATATACAATTTTTGGCTTAGGAAGCTCTAGTGTGTCTCTCTCTCTCTCTCGTGCTCTTAAGCATTGAATCGCCACTGCAGCTTCCAGTGATGACGGATTCGCTCTCTGATGGACAGTTTTGCCATCCAGCTCCAAGAGACTACTTTTGATGGCATGGAAGTTGAGAGGCAGTGGCTACCAGGTCAATTATGCTCAGTGAAGGTAGTGCCTGCCAATCCAGAGAGGTCTTCATGAATAAGATTTACCTAAGAATATGGGAAAATGATGCAGATCTCACACAGCAAAGCATGGAGTCCTTTCTCACCTAAACAAGCCAAGGTTCCACAGTTCTTACAACTGGGGCTGAACAAGGGCCTAGGTTCAAATATGTTTAAAGCTCAAAGTTCAGCTTTGTCTGCACTGCAGAGGTCAAGGAGTCCTTAACCCCTTAGCGATGCAATACTTAAAAGGCTTGCATGAAGTTATAGGCCTCACGGAAACCATTGTCCCCTATGTGGAACTTGCTTATGGTCCGCATTTCTATCAAGGCCTCATTTCTATCCTACTGAACTGACTACACTCTGCAAACCCTAAAGACCCTATTCTGGTTGCTACAACCTCTGTGAAGGATGTCAGAACATTAACATTATACCCAGACAGAACAGAATAGTCCTAAAACTCCAGACTGCTTTTATCCATGGGGTGTCTTTCTCCTTCCAATTTAACCAGGAAGCCAATTTGCCGTCTTGGTTGAGTGAGAGAACCACATTCCCTGGATGTTGAGCTAACGCTGGTGGTCTGCTTGGCAGCTACCTTATTATTCAGGAAAGCTGAAATATGTTCTTGGTTACAGTGTGGCCTAAGGCAGGGTCAGTCAGCATCAACATGCTCAGTCACCTCCTAGATTGTTAAAACAATTAAAAGAGCCTACTCTTCAAGGCCTTCCCATTTTGGAGGTCTTCAGAGCACATTTAACTAGGGCAGTGCCAGCTCTGTGGACAGCTCAGCGCTGTCTCCTGAGTAGTGATGGACGAACTTCCGACGGGACGTTTCGCGAACGCGAAATGCGAACGGACCCAAACGTTCGCGAAACCGAACGTTCGCCGCGGGCCCCATTGACTTCAATGGGAGGCGAACTTTGCAAACCTTCATGTCGAATTTGCGGCCACGTGGTAATTATTAGGGGGTAAAACGTAGTCCCACCATCTGGACAATGACATAATACATGTATGAGGTGAATTTGGGATCGATAACTACAAGCATTTTTATTTTATTTGGGAAATTGTTCTAACAATTCAGGACTATGGAGCTAATGAAGGCAATGGAGGAGAGGGAAGGTCAGGGACCAGGGTAGGCAAAGAAGAGGGTGCAGGAGATGATCACCAGCAGCGTGACATACCGGAATGACACATGCACCGTGATAGAGGCATCTGACAGCAGCACCGTAATACAGAGCACTGACAGCAGCACCGTGACATACAGCGCTGACAGCAGCACCGTGACATACAGCGCTGACAGCAGCACCGTGACATACAGCGCTGACAGCAGCACCGTGACATACAGCGCTGACAGCAGCACCGTGACATACAGCGCTGACAGCAGCACCGTGACATACAGCGCTGACAGCAGCACCGTGACATACAGCGCTGACAGCAGCACCGTGACATACAGCGCTGACAGCAGCACCGTGACATACAGCGCTGACAGCAGCACCGTGACATACAGCACTGACAGCAGCACCGTAAGCAGCCCCAGGAGGAAGTCAGCACAGCACAGGGATGGTGTGATCCCCTCATAATAAGAACCCCCAGGAGGAAGTCAGCACAGCACAGGGATAGTGTGATCCCTTCATAATAAGAACCCCCAGGAGGAAGTCAGCACAGCACAGGGATATCATAAGCAGCCCCAGTAGAAATATGACACCGCTCAACCTCTTCAAAGAGGAGGGTAGGGGCATATAGTACGGTGTGCTTTTTTGGGTCAAGGAAGTGAGCCAAATGAATTAAGAAGGTCTGTGTGCTTGATTAAAAAAATAGTTTATAGACATATACATGGTCTACTGGTCACATGTGTTGAATTCCTCCGAGATCCATGCCTCATTCATTTTTAGAAATGTGAGGTAGTTAACACTGTGGTGAGCTAGGCGAGTACGCTTATCGGTCACAATCCCCCCTGCTGCGCTGAACGTCCTTTCGGACAGGACACTGGATGAGGGGCAAGCCAACAGTTCGATTGCAAATTGGGCAAGCTCTGGCCAGAGGTCAAGCCTGCCCACCCAGTAGTCTAGGGGTTCATCACTCCTCAGAGCGTCCACATCGGCCGTTAACCCAATGTAGTCGGACACCTGACGGTCTAGGCGTTCCCTGATGCTGGATCCGGATGACACCTGTCGATGGGTCGGCTGAAAGAATGACCTCATATCCGAAGTCACCAACACATCTTCAAACCGGCCTCTTCTTGCAGGCGCTGTTGGATTGGTACCCGCAAATCCTTCTCTGGGAGTGGGAATTGCTCCTCTGCCAGCGCACGCAAAAGCAGAATGCAGCATTTCTCGAAGCAAGGCCTGGAAGTGCTGCATTCTGACAGCCCTCTGCGACGGCGGTAACATTTCCGCCATTTTGTGTTTGTACCGGGGGTCTAAGTACGTTGCCACCCAGTACTGGTCCTTGACCCTCATGCTTTTTATACGGGGGTCCCTATTAAAACACTGGAGCATGAAGGCCCCCATTTGCACTAAAGTGGAAGCGGTGTGGTGGCCTGGCTCCTGCTCATCATCCAGGATAATGTCGTCCTCTTCATTCTCCTCTCCCCATCCTCGCACAACAGGGATCCCAGAAAGGTTTAAAGCATGCTCTTCTTGCTCCTGCTCATCCGCCCCGGCACCATCCTCCTCTGACTCCTCATCAGACTCCTGTTGTTGACTTGTCTCAGATAGAGTAGCCCCCCCTGGGAATTCATCCAGCATTGCGACTTCCTCATCTTCCCGCTCCTGCTCCTCCACAGCCTGATCAATGACACGACGCAATGCACGCTCCAGAAAGAAGGCATAAGGTACCATGTCACTGATGGCGCCATGGCTGCGACTGACCAGTTTGGTGATCTCCTCAAATGGCCGCAGAAGTCTGCATGTGTCGCGCATGAGCAGCCACTGGCGCGGTGAAAAAAAACCCAGCTCCCCAGAACCGTTTCTTTCGCAGAGTTCATACAGGTAGACGTTAACTGCACGTTTCTGCTGGAGCAGCCTATCAAGCATATAGAAGGTTGAGTTCCATCGCGTCGGGCAATCGCAAATAAGACGTCTGACCGGCAGATGGTGTCGCCGCTGAATGTCAGCAAGGCGAGCCATGGCCGTGTAAGATCTTCTGAAATGGGCCGAGATTTTCCTTGCCTGCCGCAAGATGTCCTGGACCCCAGGGTATTTGACAAGGAATCGCTGCACGACCAAGTTTAAGACGTGTGCCATGCACGGCACGTGCGTGATTTTGCCCTGTTTCAATGCGCTAAGCAGATTGGCACCGTTGTCACACACCACTTTACCAACTGTCAAATTGAGCGGTGTTAGCCACTCATCTGCCTGTGAACGCAAAGCTGAAAGGAGTGCCGGGCCAGTGTGGCTCTTTGCTTCCAGGCACAACAGACGCAGCACGGCATGGCAACGTCTCACCTGGCATGTGGAATAGGTTCTGGGGAGCTTGGGCGGTGCAGTGGAAGAGACGCTAGCAGCGGAAAAGGAGGAGGCAGCTGAGGAGGAGAGGGAGGAGGATGGAGTAGGAGGAGGAGAAGAAGAGTCAGGCCTGCATGCAATCCGTGGCGGTAAAACCAAATCTACACGGGTGCCACGGGTTACATGCTTGACGGCCGTCAGAAGGTTCACCCAGTGGGCAGTAAAACTGATATACCTTCCCTGCCCGTGTTTGCTAGACCACGTGTCTGTGGTCAGATGTATCTTGGCACCGACACTGTGTGCCAGAGATACATTCACTTGCCGCTGAACATGGCCATATAGCTCTGGGATGCCCTTCTCTGAGAAATACTTCCTTCCTGGGACCTTCCATTGTGGTGTTCCAATGGCCACAAATTTGCGAAAGGCCTCCGAGTCCACCAGTTTATATGGCAGTAGTTGGCGGGCTATGAGTTCTGACAAGCCAGCCGCCAACCGTTGGGCAAGAGGGTTATCCGGCATCATCATTTTTTTACGCTCAAACATTAGGCCCACGGAAGCCTGCCTTTTTGCAGAAAAATGTGAGCTTGGCGTGATGGAAGGTGGAGTGGAGGACAATTGTGAGGAGAGAGGAGAAGGAGAAGTAGAAGACGAGGCTGGACGGTGAGAGCCTGCAGTGTGGCTTTGTGTGTTCCGTTGCTCCCACTGGGCTCGGTGATGGCTGCTCATGTGCCTTCTTAAGGCGGTCGTCCCTAGGTGAGTATTGGGCTTACCGCGACTAACGCGTTGACTGCAAAGATTGCAGATGGCAACGCTATTGTCAGCAGCGGACACGTTAAAAAAAGCCCACACTGCGGAGCCATGTGCCGGTGTCCTGGGAGCGCCAGATGTGACCGTACATGGTCGATGACTCGCTCCTGATACATTTGCAGTCTGCTTTGTCCCTGCTGTGCAATGTAAGTCATTGCTGCTTCTCCTCCCTATCTGCTGGTCCATATCTCCCTCTGAACTCCCCTCCTCTTCCTCTCTTGTGGGCACCCACGTGACATCACTAGACACGTCATCATCAACGTCACCTTCCCCACCGCTATAAGTAGAGATCTCGGAGTAGGCAGCAACACCGGGGACCAACCTCCTCCTTGGGCTGATCTGGGTACTGGCGTCAGACTGCTGAGTAGCGCTTGTTGCTACCTCCTCTTCCTGATCCAATACCAAGAGTGGCTGCGCATCAGAAATGTCCTCTTGATATGGATCGGAAAATAATTCCAGTGACTCAAGCGGAAGGTATGTGGTGGTGGTGGTGGTGGTCGTGTTGTTGGTGGTAGTGTCTTTGGGGGTGCACATAGCAGAGAGTGAAGAAGAGGGTGCAGATCGAGAGGATGAGGAGGGTGCAGAAGAGTAAGGCTGAGCGAGCCACTCAACCAAGTCTGGTGCATCCTTTAAAGTAATTGAACGCACCTTCTGCAACTTCCCACTTTGGCTCAAGCCTGTTGCTCCTGCCCTACCCCTACCACCCCTGCGGAAGGGCCTGCCTCTTCCTCTGCCTGTCATTTTTTAAATGACCCTGTGACAAAACTCTTAGTCCCTATACCGCTGAAGGACTGCTGCAGTATAGGTGAGCGGTCAGCAGTGGTGCACGTCAACCCTATCTATTGTGGACCTATAGCGGTCCTTACAGAACAGCAGACTGTACCGCACTCAAGCCTATGTACCGTAGCACCCTATACCAAGTTACCAGTCCTTATAAGAACTTTTGTGGACCAAGCAGGTTGTGTATTAGTGTTTAGCAGACTGTACGTCAGTCCCTATACCGCTGAAGGACTGCTGCAGTATAGGGCAGCGGTCAGCAGTGGTGCACGTCAACCCTATCTATTGTGGACCGATAGCGGTCCTTACAGAACAGCAGACTGTACCGCACTCAAGCCTATGTACCGTAGCACCCTATACCAAGTTACCAGTCCTTATAAGAACTTTTGTGGACCAAGCAGGTTGTGTATTAGTGTTTAGCAGACTGTACGTCAGTCCCTATACCGCTGAAGGACTGCTGCAGTATAGGGCAGCGGTCAGCAGTGGTGCACGTCAACCCTATCTATTGTGGACCGATAGCGGTCCTTACAGAACAGCAGACTGTACCGCACTCAAGCCTATGTACCGTAGCACCCTATACCAAGTTACCAGTCCTTATAAGAACTTTTGTGGACCAAGCAGGTTGTGTATTAGTGTTTAGCAGACTGTACGTCAGTCCCTATACCGCTGAAGGACTGCTGCAGTATAGGGCAGCGGTCAGCAGTGGTGCACGTCAACCCTATCTATTGTGGACCGATAGCGGTCCTTACAGAACAGCAGACTGTACCGCACTCAAGCCTATGTACCGTAGCACCCTATACCAAGTTACCAGTCCTTATAAGAACTTTTGTGGACCAAGCAGGTTGTGTATTAGTGTTTAGCAGACTGTACGTCAGTCCCTATACCGCTGAAGGACTGCTGCAGTATAGGGCAGCGGTCAGCAGTGGTGCACGTCAACCCTATCTATTGTGGACCGATAGCGGTCCTTACAGAACAGCAGACTGTACCGCACTCAAGCCTATGTACCGTAGCACCCTATACCAAGTTACCAGTCCTTATAAGAACTTTTGTGGACCAAGCAGGTTGTGTATTAGTGTTTAGCAGACTGTACGTCAGTCCCTATACCGCTGAAGGACTGCTGCAGTATAGGGCAGCGGTCAGCAGTGGTGCACGTCAACCCTATCTATTGTGGACCGATAGCGGTCCTTACAGAACAGCAGACTGTACCGCACTCAAGCCTATGTACCGTAGCACCCTATACCAAGTTACCAGTCCTTATAAGAACTTTTGTGGACCAAGCAGGTTGTGTATTAGTGTTTAGCAGACTGTACGTCAGTCCCTATACCGCTGAAGGACTGCTGCAGTATAGGGCAGCGGTCAGCAGTGGTGCACGTCAACCCTATCTATTGTGGACCGATAGCGGTCCTTACAGAACAGCAGACTGTACCGCACTCAAGCCTATGTACCGTAGCACCCTATACCAAGTTACCAGTCCTTATAAGAACTTTTGTGGAACAAGCAGGTTGTGTGTTAGTGATTAGCAGACTGTACGTCAGTCCCTATACCGCTGAAGGACTGCTGCAGTATAGGTGAGCGGTCAGCAGTGGTGCACGTCAACCCTATCTATTGTGGACCGATAGCGGTCCTTACAGAACAGCAGACTGTACCGCACTCAAGCCTATGTACCGTAGCACCCTATACCAAGTTACCAGTCCTTATAAGAACTTTTGTGGACCAAGCAGGTTGTGTATTAGTGTTTAGCAGACTGTACGTCAGTCCCTATACCGCTGAAGGACTGCTGCAGTATAGGGCAGCGGTCAGCAGTGGTGCACGTCAACCCTATCTATTGTGGACCGATAGCGGTCCTTACAGAACAGCAGACTGTACCGCACTCAAGCCTATGTACCGTAGCACCCTATACCAAGTTACCAGTCCTTATAAGAACTTTTGTGGAACAAGCAGGTTGTGTGTTAGTGATTAGCAGACTGTACGTCAGTCCCTATACCGCTGAAGGACTGCTGCAGTATAGGGCAGCGGTCAGCAGTGGTGCACGTCAACCCTATCTATTGTGGACCGATAGCGGTCCTTACAGAACAGCAGACTGTACCGCACTCAAGCCTATGTACCGTAGCACCCTATACCAAGTTACCAGTCCTTATAAGAACTTTTGTGGAACAAGTGAGTTGTGAATGTTTAGCAGACTGCAGCAGAAGGGCAGCAGTCAAGTATAATATCCTTTCTATATTTGGAAGAAAGAATATTATACATGTACAAGCCTATTACTGTACCACTGATACCAGTCCTGAAAAGAACCTTTGTGGAACTAATAATAACAGCAAGTCTTTAAAATTACCCTCACTGCCTGACAACACTGCTTCCTTCCTGTCCCTATACAAATTGGCAAAAAAAGAGAACGATTAGTGGTTACTGGAACAGCTCTTTTGTGGACCTTGATAGTAACAGCTAATGATGATGATGATGATGATGATGATGAAAGACTAATCTGGCTGTCCCTGTAGCATACACCGTCCTTTCCCTTTCTCTAAACTAACAAAAGACACTCAGGCTGCTGCAAGAATCAGCAGCACAGCAAACCTATCAACACCTAACACCTATACCAGTCCTGAAAAGAACTTTTGTGTACCAAATAGCTAGTGGTTTATCTCTCCCTACTCCACACAGGAACCTGTCCCTATCGTAACAGAAGAAAGAATGTAAAATGGCCACCGGATCGGGTGTATTTATAGGTTAGGGGGAATGTACAAGTGTCCATGTGCTGTCATGTCTCAATTGGCTGTCCTGTATCACATGATAAACGTGTCACCAAAGGTTAAAGTTCTTGTATACATTAAACACGTAAGTCCGCCGCGGCGAACGACGGAAAAAGGCGTTCGAACGTGCGGACCGCGAATGTCGGAAATTCGCCGCGAAACGACCGCCGGGCGAAACGTTCGTCCATCACTACTCCTGAGGTATTTGAAAGTCAGCAATATGGTCCTCCCAGGACACCTTCATTACACTTTAATAGGTGAACCCGGCTCGTGACAGTAAAATTGGAAAATTCATGGTGTATGCTTTGCGCTACTGATGATTATAAAATTTTCTTGCACCCTCCCATATGGCGAGTTAGTCCCCATATGTATGCTGCCATGATGCACCAGGAAAATGGAAAATTGTATACGCACCTTTCCGTAATTTTCCTTTCCTGGTGCATCTTCATAGCAGCATACAGATGCCCACCCAAATGGTGAGAGTTACAGAGAATGCTGTGAGCCAGGTCTGTCTTTGATTTATAGTTAAACAGTCCTATCAGGTTGTGGGGGCGGAGTCACAACCCATATGTATGCTGCCATGAAGATGCACCAGGAACGGAAAATTACGGAAAGGTGGGTATACAATTTTACGTTATGTTGTCGGAAAATCCGATCGTGTGTGGGCTCTATCGGACTTTTTCTGTCGAAATTTCCAATGGAAAAAGTTTGAGAGCTGGATCTAAAATTTTCCGACCACAAAATCCGATCTGACTTTTTCCGATCGTGTGTCGAGAATTCCGACGCACAAAGTGCCACGCATGCTCAGAAAAAATTTGGAGACGAAAGCTACTGGTCTCTATGTAGTCCCGTCGTACGTTTTGTACGTCACTTCGTTCCGAACGATCAGATTTTCCCACAACTTTGTGCGACCGTGTGTATGCAAGACAAATTGCAGCCAAAATCCATCGAAAAAATTCAGACGGATTTTGTGGTTGGAATGTCCGACCATGTGTATGGGGCATATAAGAAGATGCCTTTTAATTTGCATGTTGCTCCTGCCTCATTCCAGATAATGTTGGACAACATGTTAAAGCAATATTTCCAATATTCAGATGCTTATTTGGACAATATACAGTGGTGTGAAAAAGTGTTTGCCCCCTTCCTCATTTCCTGTTCCTTTGCATGTTTGTCACACTTAAGTGTTTCGGAACATCAAACCAATTTAAACAATAGTCAAGGACAACACAAGTAAACACAAAATGCAATTTGTAAATGAAGGTGTTTATTATTAAAGGTGAAAAAAAATCCAAACCATCATGGCCCTGTGTGAAAAAGTGATTGCCCCCTAAACCTAATAACTGGTTGGGCCACCCTTAGCAGCAACAACTGCAACCAAGCGTTTGCGATAACGTGCAATGAGGCTTTTACAGCGTCCTGGAGGAATTTTGGCCCACTCATCTTTACAGAATTGTCCTAATTCAGTTACATTAGAGGGTTTTCGAGCATGAACGGCCTTTTTAAGGTCATACCACAACATCTCAATAGGATTCAGGTCAGGACTTTGGCTAGGCCACTCCAAAGTCTTCATTTTGTTTTTCTTCAGCCATTCGGTGGTGGACTTGCTGGTGTGTTTAGGATCATTGTCCTGCTGCAGAACCCAAGTTCGTTTCAGCTTGAGTACACAAACAGATGGTCGGACATTCTCCTTCAGGATCTCTTGGTAGACAGCAGAATTCATAGTTCCTTTTATCACGGCAAGTCTTCCAGGTCCTGAAGCAGCAAAACAGCCCCAGACCATCACACTACCACCACCATATTTTACTGTTGGTATAATGTTCTTTTTATGAAATGCAGTGTTCCTTCTACGCCAGATATACTTGGACACACACCTTCCAAAGAGTTCCACTTTTGTCTCATCGGTCCACAGAATGTTGTCCCAAAAGTCTTGGGGATCATCAAGATGTGTTGTGGAGAAATTGAGACGAGCTTTGATGTTCTTTTTGCTCAGCAGTGGTTTTCTCCTTGGAACTCTGCCATGCAGGCCATTTTTTGCCCAGTCTTTTCCTGATGGTGGAGGCATGAACGCTGACCTTAACTGAGGCAAGTGAGGCCTGCAGTTCCTTGGACGTTGTTGTGGGGTCTTTTGTGACCTCTTGGATGAGTCGTCGCTGCGCTCTTGGGGTAATTTTGGGCGGCCGGCCACTCCTGGGAAGGTTCACCACTGTTCCATGTCTTCGCCATTTGTGGATAATGGCTCTCACTGTGGTTCGCTGGATTCCCAAAGCTTTGGAAATGGCTTTATAATCCTTTCCAGACTGATAGATCTCAATTACTTTCTTTCTCAATTGTTCCTGAATTTCTTTGGGTCTCGGCATGATGTGTAGCTTTTAAGGATCTTCTGGTGGACCTTACTGTCAAGCAGCTCCTATTTAAGTGATGCCTTGATTGTGAACAGGTGTGGCAATAATCAGGCCTGGATGTGGCTAGAGAAATTGAACTCAGGTGTGGACAACCACAGTTCTAGTATGTTTTAACAAGGGGGGCAATCACTTTTTCACACAGGGCCATGATGGTTTGGATTTTTTTTCACCTTTAATAATAAACACCTTCATTTACAAATTGCATTTTGTGTTTACTTGTGTTGTCCTTGACTATTGTTTAAATTGGTTTGATGTTCCGAAACACTTAAGTGTGACAAACATGCAAAGGAACAGGAAATGAGGAAGGGGGCAAACACTTTTTTTTCAGCCCCGGTATGCGTCACCGAGGACTCCCTTAGGGCTACATTAGAGGGTTTTGAAGGGAGAATAATGAATTTTATTTCAGCTTCCCTAAAAGATAGCAGGAAAAGGGGTAGATCCCCTCCTTCTGCTGAGATTCCTCTTTCAGGTGACACCTCTGACAATGAGGAGAGATCCCCATCTTGGGACAGGGATCATGAGCAATCAGAGGAAGACGAGAGAGTCCCCTCCTCCCAGGCGCTCAGAAAACAGGTGCAATATTATACTGAGTTGGTGCGTACCACATTCAGAATGCCTGCTGCTGAGGTCGCAACATCCTCTGTTTCTTCCCTGGGGGTCAGGAAAACCCCACAGACTGCCTTTTCCTTTTCAATTCATCCCTTAATGGATGAATTGTTGTATGAGGATTGGGGACATCCCGATAAACTGTTTGCTCCTCCTAAAAGGTTTTCTATGCTTTATCCTCTGGAGGAAAGTTTCGCCAAGAAATGGGGGGTCCCATCTGTCGATGCGGCTGTTTCTTGCGTGAATAGAAACCTGACCTGTCCTTTGGATAATGCTCAGGTATTTAAGGATCCAACTGATAAGAAGCTGGAAACCTTATTGAAAGCCTCCTTTTCCATGACTAGCGCTGTAGTGCAACCTACAGTCGCAGCCGTGGGGTTGTGTCAGTTCCTCAAGGAACAAGTTAAGCAGATGCTTGGCCTCCTTCCCAGTGAGGAAGTGGAGAACTATGCAGAAATACCTTAAATTCTGTGTTTTATGATTGATGCGATTTTGGATTCTGTCCAACAAGCATCTCGTTTGTCTCTCCTTTTGGTACACATGCGAAGGGCCCTATGGCTAAAAAATTGGGCAGCTGAGCTATCATGCAAGAAGCATTTGATTGAGTTCCCGTTTAAGGGGGAACGTTTATTTGGAGAAGAATTAGACAAGTTCGTCCAAAGAATTTCAGGGGGTAAATCTACTCTCCTTCCAATCAAAAGGAGCAAACGTCCATCATTTAGGCCTTCTCTCTCTCCCGGAGCATCAAGCTCTAAGCAGTGGCGACGACCTTCCCAACCTTCCTCTACAGGAAAGGCTCAAGGCCGGGCCCAGGGGGCAGAAAAAGACTTGGGGGCAAAAGCCTGCCAAGCAAAGCCCAAAAGCTTCCTTGTGAAGTGGCGCCCCACTCGGCTGAGTGGGGGGAAGGCTCCTGCAGTTTGCAGAAGCCTGGCGGGAAGAGATCCGGGACATCCGGTGGGTAGTCTCCTCGGTATCTCTGGGCTACAAGCTAGAGTTTCAGGAGATTCCACCTTCTCGCTTTCTAAGGTCAAGGATCCCCAGGGATCCAGTAAAGCAAAGACCACTATTCCTGGCCTTAGATCACTTACTATCCCAGGGGGTGATAGTGGAAGTGGACCCAAAAGAACAGGGTTCAGGCTTTTACTCGAATCTCTTCACCATTCCAAAGCCAAATGGAGGTGTCAGACCTATCCTGGATCTGAAGGATCTGAACCGGTTTTTACGCATCCGATCCTTCCGAATGCAGTCAATACGCGCTGTGGTCTCCTCCCTGCAAGGGGGAGAGTTTATGGCATCAATAGATATCAAGGATGCATATCTTCATGTGACAATATTTTCCGCACACCAAAAGTATCTAAGGTTCGCGGTAGATCGGCGCCATTTTCAATTTGTGGCTTTGCCGTTCGGGCTTGCTACGGCTCCTCGAGTCTTCACAAAGATTCTAGACCCTCTCTTGGCAAACCCAAGAGCTCAGGGTATAGCCGTCATGGCTTATTTAGATGATTTGCTTCTCATAGAGAAAACAGTAGCGCTCCTGAACCACATTGTTACCAGAACACTAGACTGGAATGCCTAGGTTGGATTAGAAACCTAGAAAAATTGTCCCTACAGCCTGCTACCAGGTTAGAGTACCTGGGTATGGTCATCGACACTGCTCAAAGCGGGGTGTTTCTACCAAGGCCAAAAGCCTTGGCCTTTGGGGGTCTGGTGCGCCTAATTCTGGGCAGAAGATCTTCCCCCATTTGGTTGTGCATGAGACTGTTAGGGAAAATGGTTGCCTCCTTCGAGGCCGTTCCATTCGCCCAGTTCCACTCAAGGCCTCTGCAAAGATGCATCCTTGCGGCGTGGAACAGGAAGCCCCAGGCCTTGGATCTTCCCATGTGTCTGTCCCCAGGGACACACAAGAGTCTCGTTTGGTGGTTACAAACCGAGAATTTGCTGCAAGGCAAAACTTTTCTTCCTCTTCCATGGAAGATTATTACGACAGATGCCAGCCTGACAGGCTGGGGAGCAGTGTTGGAGGAGACGTGCTCGCAGGGGAAAATGGTCTGCGATCGAGAAGCTATTGCCCGTAAATGTCTTGGAGATCTGGGCAGTTTATATGGCTCTCATAAAGTGGTCTTACAGACTACGGGGTCTCCCTGTTCGGGTTCAGTCCGACAATGCCACAGCAGTGGCCTATATCAATCACCAGGGTGGTACCAGGAGTCTGGTTGCACAAAAAGAGGTGAATCGCATACTTGCCTGGGCAGAAAGGCATGTTCCATCCCTTTCTGCAGTCTTCATTCCAGGAGTGGAAAATTGGCAGACAGATTTTCTGAGCCGCCAGCAGTTGTGCCCAGGAGAATGTGCTCTGCACCCCGACGTGTTTCAGAACATATGTCGCAGGTGGGGACCAGACGGCGTCCAGATTCAACAGAAAGCTGGATAAATTTGTGTCAAGGACAAGAGATGTTCTTGCTCAGGGGTAGGATGCTCTGACAGTTCCCTGGGATCAGTACAATCTAATTTATGCCTTCCCCCCATGCCCGCGTCTGTCACGGTTCCTGGGAAGAATCATGAGGGAAACAAAGTCTGTGTTTTTGGTAGCCCCGGCTTGGCCCAGGCGACCTTGGTACGCAGAGATCATGAAGTTAGCAGTAGGCAGGCCATGGATCCTTCCTCTCCGGCCAGATCTGCTCTCACAGGGTCCAATTTACCATCCTGCTTTACACAGTCTGAATTTGACGGTTTGGCTGCTGAGACCCACATTCTAGGGATCGTGGGCTTTCGGGGCCAATCCTTTCTACTCTGGTCAATGCCAGAAAGCCGACCTCCAGGCTTATTTACTACAAAATCTGGAAGGCATATGTTTCCTGGTGTGAACTCAGGGAATGGCATCCTAGAAAGTATGTCTTTAGCAGGATCTTGGCCTTTCTCAAGTCAGGCCTAGAAATGAATTTGGCCGTAAGCACTATCAAGGTGCAGATTTCGGCCTGGTCAGTGTTTTTTCAGAAGCCACTTGCATCACATTCCCTGGTGCGGGCTTTAATCCAGGGGGCCATGCGAATAAGACCGCCAGTCAAACCTCCGGTATGCCCATGGGATCTGAATTTGGTTCTCTCAGCTTTGCAGGGGCAACCATTTGAACCTTTGCATCTGGCTTCATTAGTTCTTTTGACTAAAAAATTGGTTTTCTTGGTAGCCATTTCCTCGACTAGAAGAGCCGAGAGCCGTATCTAATTCATAAGGACCGGTTGGTAATGCGTCCCAACAGGTCCTTTCTGCCTAAGGTTGTTTCGGGATTCCATTTGAATCAAGATGTAATCCTACCATCCTTTTTTCCGGATCCACAGTCCGCAGAAGAAGAATCTTTACACTTTAGATGTGGTAAAGGGCAATCAGTACCTATCTTCAAGCAAATACTCAGATAAGAAAGACTAATTGCTTATTTATTCTGCCGGAAGGCCCTAGGAAGGGCCAAGCGGCATCAAGATCCACTCTCTCAAGGTGGATTAGACAGGTTATTTCTCAGGCCTATAGTGTAAAGGGGAAGATTCCTCCTTTTCAAGTGAAAGCACACTCAACCAGGGCTGTAGGTGCTTCTTGGGCAGTGCATCACCAGGCCTCCCTGGCTCAGATCTGTAAGGCTGCAACTTGATCATCAGTCCACACATTCACCAGATTCTATCGGGTGGATGTCAGAGGGCAAGAGGATATCGCCTTTGGGCGCAGTGTACTGCAAGCTGCAGTTTAGATCCTCTGATCATCTTTAGATCCTTTTCTTGAGAAGTACATCACGGAACACAGGGCTCCCGCCCCTCTTGGGTTTTACGTGGTTTCTTATTACTTTGCTACAAAACTGAGGTGCCTCCCATATGGGAGGGGTTATATAGGGGAGGAATTCTCCTTAACTGAGGGTTAACCAGTGTCCATTCACCAGAGGTGCCTATATAACCCACTATGTAATGAAGCTCCTGTGTCCCCTGATGTACTTCTCAAGAAAATGATTTTACAGGTAAGCTGTATATAAAAATCCTATTATTAGCGTTGTTCCACGTTAGCGGTCTTTTAGCTTTTTTTTTCTTATTTAAAATGGCAAAAAACACTGGTGACCCAAGTTTTTGAGAGTTTATCTGCGCTTATAAGCATTTTTTGACATTAGAGGGTTTTTTCAAGGTGCCGTCAAAGATCAACAGACTGAGGGTGAAAAGTTGTCCTTACAGATGTTTTGTTTAAAAGTTTTGAGTTATTGATATTTTGTTAATAAAAGGCTGATATGGCTAGTTATACGCCAAATTGAGGTGTGGTCTAGAATGGTTTAGAATGCTAAAAGGGGGTTGGTGGAGTATAAATGGTTGGGCAGTTTAAGAAGGTTGGGGACATCTGGGCTACACTGGTCATGCTCTTAAACTCTCAAATGACCCACTAATGGCTAAAACCAACAAACACTATTCTGTACTACTTCTCCTGGACCACTGTGCTGCCTTCGACACAGTAGACCACCACCTCCTCCTCAATAAACTCCACTCCTTTGGTCTCCGTGACTGTACTCTTCCCTGGTTCTAATCTACCTATCCCACCGCTCCTTCAGTGTCACTTACAACTCTACTTCCTCCTCACCTCACCTCTACCTTTTTCTGTTGGGGGTCCCCCAAGCTTCTGTTCTTAGACCTTTCAATCTACATCACCTCCTTGGGTCTGTTGATTGCTTCCCATGGCTTTTAATATCATCTCTATGCTGATGACACCCAAATTTATCTCTCCAGCCCCCAGCTCTCTCCATCTGTCTCTTCACGCCTCACCAACTTACTAGCAGACGTATCAGCCTGGATGTCACATCACTTACTCAAACTCAACCTATCCAAGACCGAGCTCATGATATTTCCTCCCCCAGGTGCCACTTCCCCTGATTTCCATGTCCACATCAATGGCTCAACTATCAATTTGCCCCCCCACGCCAAGGTCCTAGGTGTAATCCTGGACTCTGAACTAACCTTTCAGCCTCACATACTATAGTTATCCAGAATTTGCCACCTCAACCTCCGCAACATCTCCAAGATACGCCCCTTCCTAACCAATGTCGCCACAAAGCTTCTAATCGTCTCCCCGTCATCTCTCACCTCGACTACTGCAACTGCCCCCTCATTGGTTTACCTCTAAATAGGATATTCCCACTTCAGTTCATCATGGTCGCTGCTGCCAGGCTCATCCACCTCACAAACCACTCAGCGTCTGCTATACCTCGCTGCCAATCTCTCCATTAGCTGCCACTCAGCCAGCAAATTAAATTTAAGATAGTAACTGCAATAATAACGTTTAATGGTTAAAAGAATTGCTCCATACATAAAAAAAGTATTCCACTTTGGCACAACAATTGATCCAATTGCCAACATTTATTTTTACTTTCAGCTGTCAGTGGGATGACTCATCGGTTGTTAAGGATGTGGCTAATGCCTGCTTCTTAACAACCAGCTAGTGACAGCTACTGGTGGGGGAAATTATCACAGGCTTTCACTACTAAAATACTCCATTAGTTCATAAAATAACTCATGCAGGATTTTAGTAGCATTTTTTTAGTGAATACTAAAAAACTTGTTGAAAAACGCTATGCGGTATCTTGCTGCATACTCTGATACGGTAAGATACCGCTTTGTGAATAGAGCCCAACCCTTAAAGCGGAGGTCCACCCTAAAATGGACCTCCGCTCATCGGAATCCCCCCCCCCCCTCCGGCGCCACAATCGGCACCTTTCAGGGGGGAGGGGGGTGCAGTTACCTGGATAATCCAGGTAACTGCACCCACTTCCGGGCTAGCTCTCTGCGGAAAGGGGCGTACGTTACGCCCCTTTCCGCAAGCGCCCGCCCCCTTCAGCAAGTGCCCCGCTGCCTGCTGGGAAACACACAGCTCCCAGAGGCAGCGGGGACCGTCCGCATTGCGCCGCGCGGCTCGCGCATGCGCAGTAGGGAACCGGGAAATGAAGCCGAAAGGCTCCATTTCCTAATTCCCATACCCAAGATGGCGGCGGCACGAGCGAGCGATCGGCTTCGGGTGCCGACATCGCGGGCGCGCTGGACAGGTAAGTGTCACTATTTAAAAGTCAGCAGCTGCAGTATTTGTAGCTGCTGGCTTTTAAAAAAAAAAAAAACGCGGAGTCCCGGTGGACTCCCGCTTTAAGCTTGTTGTGAAAAATGCTCATAATGTTTTAGAGACATACAGCAATCTGCGCCCATGTGACATTATCCACATTGTGCAGTTCTAGATGTGTAAATAAAATATTTATCTAGAAGAGTTTTGTAATCTTAAGAATTTATAAATTTACAGATATAAGTGTATACAAACCTGTAGATGGATGACCCGAAGGCTTTCAGGCAGATTTGGTGGCACACTGTCCAGCTGATTGTTAGCCAAATAGAGATAAGCTAAGTTTGCCAGCTTCTGTGGGAACAAAACAAAATAAAACTATAGTTTATTTCTTTGCATTGAAACTTTATTATTAGCATGTGAAACATGCCCATAGTAGAGATGGGCCAAACACCCCCTGGTTCGGTTTGCACCAGAACTTTTGAACTTCGCAAAAGTTCATAGCTGAACAATGAATACTATTGAAGTCTATGAGACCCAAACTTGAAAAATCAAAAGTGCCAATTTTGAAGGCTTATATGCAAGTTATTGGGTATACAAAGTGTATGGGGGTCCGGGTACGGCCCCGGGGGACATGTTTCAATAAAAAAAGGTTTGTAAAAAAGATAATTTTTAAATGAGCAGTGATTTACTGATGCTTAACCAGTTCCCGACCAGCGCACGCCGATGTACGTCGGTAGAATGGCACGGGCAGGCATATTGGCGTACAGGTACGTCCAATCTTTAATGCCGCCCTGCCATCGCTCGCATGCTGGTCGGAACCCCCGTGAGTCCGGGGCAGCTGAACGGAGAGATGCCGTTGTAAACGGCATCTCCCCGTTCTGCCTAGCAACAAGTGACGCTGATCTCTGCTCCATGTGATTGGAGCAGAGATCAGTGTTCACTAAATGAAAGCCCAGCCCCCCACAGTTAGTAACACACCCCTAGGAACACTTAACCCCTACACTGCCACCCCCTGGTTAACCCCTTCACTGCCTGTGTCATTTACACAGGAATCACTGCATTTGTATAGCAGTGATTGCTGTATAAATGACAATGGTCCCAAAAATGTGTCAAAAATGTCCGATGTGTCCGCCATAATGTCAGTCACAATAAAAATCGCTGATCGCCGCCATTACTAGTAAAAAATTATTAATAAAAATGGCATAAAACTATCCCCTATTTTGTAAACGCTATAACTTTTGCACAAACCAATCAATAATCTCCTATTGCATTTTTTTTTTTACCAAAAATATGTAGAAGAATACGTATCGGCCTAAACTGAGAGAAAACATTTTTTTTATGTATTTTTGAGGGATATTTATTATAACAAAAAGTAAAAAAAAAAGGGATTTTTATATACAGCTTACCTGTAAAATCCTTTTCTTGAGAGTACATCACGGGACACAGGAGCTTCATTACATAGTGGGTTATATAGGCACCTCTGGTGATTGGACACTGGTTGACCCCAATTAAGGAGAATTCCTCCCCTATATAATCCCTCCCATATGGGAGGCACCTCAGTTTTGTAGCAAAGCAATAAGAAACCACGTAAAACCCAAGAGGGGCGGGAGCCCTGTGCCCCATGATGTACTCTCAAGAAAAGGATTTTACAGGTAAGCTGTATATAAAAATCCAATTTTCTTGATCATACATCACGGGACACAGGAGCTTCATTACATAGTGGGATGTCCCATAGCAATGCTCAGATTGAGGGGGGGGGAGACCCAGATCATAATTTTAGACCGCCAGGGACCGGAGGACCTAAACTGCAGCCTGCAGTAAGCTGCGCCCAAAGGCGATATCCTCTTGCCCTCTGACATCCACCTGATAGAATCTGATGAATGTGTGGACTGATGACCAAGTTGCAGCCTTACAGATCTGAGCCAGGGAGGCCTGGTGATGCACTGCCCAAGAAGCACTTACAGCCCTAGTAGAGTGCGCTTTCACTTGAAAAGGAGGAATCTTCCCCTTTACACTATAGGCCTGAGAAATAACCTTGAGAGAGTGGATTTTGACGCCGCCTGGCCCTTCCTAGGGCCTTCTGGCAAAATAAATAAGCAATCAGTTTTCCTTATCTGAGCAGTTGCTTGAAGATAAATACTGATTGCTCTAACCACATCCAAAGTGTGCAAAGATTCTTCTTCTGCGCACTGTGGGTCCGGAAAAAAGGATGGTAGGATTACGTCTTGATTCAAATGGAATCCCGAAACCACCTTAGGTAAAAAGGACCTGTTGGGACCTTATAAATAATTAGATACGGCTCCTTGCTGGAAAGAGCTGCTAGCTCTGATACTCTTCTAGCCGTGGATATGGCTACCAAGAAGACCAATTTTTTAGTCAGGAGGACTAATGAAGCCAGATGCAAAGGTTCAAATGGTTGCCCCTGCAAAGCCGAGAGAACCAAATTCAGATCCCAAGGGCATAACGGAGGTTTGAATGGCGGTCTTATCCGCATGGCCCCCTGGATAAAAGCCCACACCAGGGAATGCAATGCCAAGTGGCTTTTGAAAAAACTCTGACAGGGCCGAAATCTGCACCTTGATAGTGCTTATGGCCAAATTCATTTCTAGGCCTGACTGGAGAAAGGCCAAGATTCTGCTAATGACATACTTTCTAGGATTCCATTTCCTGAGTTCACACCAGGAAACATATGCCCTCCAGATTTTGTAATACATAAGCCTGGAGGCCGGCTTTCTGGCATTGACCAGAGTAGAAAGGACTGGCCGAAAGGCCACGGTCTCTTAGAATGTGGGTCTCAGCAGCCAAACCGTCAAATTCAGACTGCGTAAAGCAGGATGGTAGATTGGACCCTGTGAGAGCAGGTCTGGCCGGAGAGGGAGCATCCATGGCCTGCCTACTGCCAACTTCATGATCTCTGCGTACCATGGTCGCCTGGGTCAAGCCGGGGCCACCAAAAGGACTGACTTTGTCTCCCTCTTGACTCTTCCCAGGAACCGCGACAGAAGCGGGCTCGGGGGGAAGGCATAGATCAGATTGTAATGATCCCAGGGAACTGTCAGAGCATCTGACCCCTGAGCAAGTGTATCTCTTGTCCTTGACACAAAATTGTCCAGTTTCCTGTTGAACCTGGATACAAACAGATCTACGTCTGGAGTACCCCACCTGTGACATATGTTCCGAAACACGTCGGGGTGCAGAGCCCATTCTCCTGGGCACAACTGCTGGCGGCTCAGAAAATCTGCCTGCCAATTTTCCACTCCTGGAATGAAGACTGCAGAAAGACACGGAACATGCTTTTCTGCCCAGACAAGTATGCGATTCACCTCTTTTTGGGCCACCAGACTCCTGGTACCGCCCTGGTGATTCATATAAGCCACTGCTGTGGCATTGTCGGACTGAACCCGAACCGGGAGACCTCGTAGTCTGTAAGACCACTTTATGAGAGCCATATAAACTGCCCGGATCTCCAAGATATTTATGGGCAATAGTTTCTCGATCGCAGACCATTTCCCCTGCGAGCACGTCTCCTCCAATACTGCTCCCCAGCCTGTCAGGCTGGCATCTGTTGTGATAATCTTCCAGGGAAGAGGAAGAAAAGTTTTCCCTTCAGCAAATTCTTGGTTTGTAACCACCAGACAAGACTCTTGCGTGTCCCTGGGGATAGATGCATAGGAAGATCCAAGGCTTGGGGCTTCCTGTTCCAAGCCGCAAGGATGCATCTTTGCAGAGGCCTTGAGTGGAACTGGGCGAATGGGATGGCCTCAAAGGAGGTGACCATTTTCCCTAACAGTCTCATGCACAACCGAATGGGGGAAGATCTCCTGCCCAGAATTAGGCGCACCAGATCCCCAATGGCCAAGGCCTTTGGCCTTGGAAGAAACACCTTGCCCTGATTCGGTGTCGATGATCATGCCCAGGTATTCCAACCTGGTGGCAGGCTGTAGAACCTAGGCGATGATTTACCAGTGCCCTTGCTACCTCCCCCTGAGACCCTCTTACGAGGAGACATAGTCCTAAGCTACAAAGCAGAGGTACTAGTACAAGTGCCATCACTGTTGTGCTTAAAATCTCACAATAAATATACATGCTTAAACTGCACAACCTGATGCTGCGTAGGTGTCTAAGGTTTGCCTGGATCCAATCCCCACGGATGCTTACTGCCCACAGCTCCTGTGTCTCAACTTACAGCCCCCTGACGCTCTGGGCTTTTTAAAACTGCCGCCTGGCGCCTGCGCAGTACAGCGCCGTGCACACCAACGTGCACGGCTCACAACCACACTCCCCCTCCTCCATTTAGGCCGGGAATGCGCCCGACGCATGTGCACGCACCCGCGCACGTGCACGAGGACAGCAGGATCCAGGGGGGGAAAGGAGAACTCCACCGGAGCTGCGTGGGACCCCCAGACTATGTGGGACCCCTGTGTTACCTTGCTGTGGCAGGGATTGCAGTGGAGACGTGAGACAACTGGAGAACCAGGCTTCACTGAGCGTGTGTACTGAAAGGCATGTAAGTATGCATCAGGCTGCTCTTACTCCCTCTAGTGGTGGAAACCAGGTAAGACATACAACTACTCACAATGAAGAAATCCATCATATAATAATATATATAGGATTAACTTCCCTTACCTGTCCCCGCCGCAGGAATTGCTGAACCAGACAAATTCCAGCCTTCACCCATCATGGCGGGCAGTGTTAGCCAACCTTCAGGTTTATCTGGGGCTCTTTCTCGGAAGAGCCTCCTACCTGGACCATGTAAAAGACTCTGCCAGAAACTTTTGTGCGCTCTGTGTAAACAGTACACCACGTCTGGTTTTCCCAGAGCCCAGTCTTCGAATGGAGAGGACTTACAGGCCAAACCTAGTTTCTTCGGCTGACGAGGCCCGGGTACCATACCATCTTGGGAGTCAAATATCGGTCCGAGGTATGGATCCGGTTTGTTGTAGTCCTTAGGCCCCTGCAGGGACCTGCACAGAGCTAAAGTTTTACGTGGCCAACCACCATAGACACTGGCGAAAAAACGGAGGCGCCTCCCATATGGGAGGGGTTATATAGGGGAGGAATTCTCCTTAATTGGGGTCAACCAGTGTCCAATCACCAGAGGTGCCTATATAACCCACTATGTAATGAAGCTCCTGTGTCCCGTGATGTATGATCAAGAAAATGCGTTTTTTTCCAAAATTGTCACTCTATTTTTGTTTATAGTGCAAAAAATAAAAACCGCAGGGGTGATCAAATACCACCAAAAGAAAGCTCTATTTGTGGGAAAAAAGGACGTCAATTTTGTTTGGGAGCCACGTCGCATGACCACGCAATTGTCAGTTAAAGCAACGCAGTGCCGAATCGCAAAAAGTGGTCTGGTCTTTGGCCAGCAAAATGGTCCGGGGCTGAAGAGGTTAAAGTAAAATGAAAAATTCCTTTAAAATATAGTGCCTGGGGGGTCCCCTTAATCTGCCTGTAAAGTGGCACATGCTGCAGCAAAAAAATACATTTATAAAGCCCAAAAAAATTACATTTTCCCTGGAATCTTTCATTATTTTATAACACATCTTGGGGAGACAGTCTATATGATGAGGCCACAATTTAGTGCACTCAAAGATTAAACTAGATTATCCAAAAAGATTTTTTGATGATTTCTGGTGTATGTTTTCACAGACTTTGGATAGAAGTAACAGGTGTGGAAAAATTGGGCTTTGGCTGTTGGTTGTGCCCTCATACTGTAACTCTATAGAGGTACTCTTGATGAAAGCAAGAATTGGCCATCAAAAACTGAAATGATATTCACCTTTCAAACAGGTGCAGAAAAATTTGGTCCTTGGGCGTTAAATGTGCCCATAAAACCTATAAAAAACAACATTCTTCCAGATAAAATTAACAATAAAATTAACACCCACAAAGCTAGGCAGCATAGATGGTCTTGCAGAGATTCCAGATCCAGAAAACACTTAATCAGTGAACGGTATCAGGGGCTTGATAGCTGCTACTAATCCAGGACTGATTCATTTTGATAAATGTCAGCTTATCAATGGAGTCTGTGGACAGACACGCTCATTTATCTGTCACAAAACTCCCAGAAGCACTGAATTCCCATTCCAAAAGCGCACTGTATGCAGGGCAGCCCAAAAGCTCAATTGCATACTGGGCAAGTTTTGGCCAGTGGTCTATTCTCATGACCCAGTTACCCAGTGGATCGTCAACTGGAAAGCTCTCCATGTCTGTATTCACCCCTAGGTAATCTCCCACCATACAGCCCTGGATACCAAGGACTAAAAACATTTTTGAAACGCATCACTGAGGCGGCCCCCGTCCCCACTGCTCCTCTCTTGACCAGCAGAAGCCTCAAAACTATCTTCTTCATGAGACTGTAACCTACCGGAGTATGATAAGGCATTACATAAACTCCTCTTTAAGGTGTCCTCAAGATATTTCATCCTCTGCCCCATTGCGATCCAGTGATGTTGCATGAGAGTCTTAGCTGTCTGGGACTCTCCCTCCTCATTGGCTTGAGACCCACAGTGGGTGCCATTGGCTCCGGCTGCTGTCAATCAAAGTCAGTGAGCCAATGAAGAAAGAGAGGGTACAGGGCCGAGCCTTGGCTCCATGGCTGAATGGATAGACAGAACTAGGGATGAGCTTCGAGTTCGAGTCGAACATTGCCTGTTCGCCAGTTCAACGAACAGTGAACAATTTGGGCTGTTAGCGGCATATTCGAAAAGCCGGAACACCCTGTACAAGTCTATGGGAGAAATATAAAGTGCTAATTTTAAAGGCTAATATGCAAGTTACTGTTCTAAAAAGTGTTTGGGGACCTGGGTCCTGCCCCAGGGGTCATGGATCAATACAGAAAAAAAGTTTTAAAAACTGTTGTTTTTTCAGGAGCAGCGATTTTAATAATGATTAAAATGAAACAATAAAGGGGGCGTGTCCGGATGTGAGAGCCAGCAGACGTGCTTTAGAGGAGCTCCGGCATCCTAACTGCTATACTGCGCAATCCTTTGCCATCCGCAAATAAATGTACCCCATCAGGATCAGCCACCTTGCCAGCAGTGTTCCCCTGTCCCCCACTGAGCCCTGTGTCCGTTCTGTGAGAGATCTGGGCTGGGGAAAAACGGACATCGCTTGCTCGGAGGACGTCGCCATCTTGTGGATCAAGGCCTGACCGGGAAGAGCTGTTCCCCGCCTGGCCGTGCGGTAAGGAGTACCCTAGTGACCCGTGACTGCTCCCCATCCTCTTGATTGCCCCCCTGCTTGCACGGTGTGCTTGGGGAGACCGCCCGGGTCGCTGGGAAAGATCGCGGCGGCCACGGCCTAGTTGGGCCTAACAAAGCCTGCCCGACGCCGCTGTTTCCTAGGAGGCTACCCCCAGGAGGTGTACCGCGGCCGGCCGGATTGTGTGGCGGGAGGCTCCGTCCGCCCTTGGGACAATCCCCCCCCATCCTCACCCTTGCCCCTCTGCCTGCCTGGTGCACCTTGGAGGCCGCTGGGAGCACCCATGGCGGCTGCAACCTAGTGGAGCCTGCTGGACGCCGCTCTACCCTACACAGCTACCCGGCGGACTGCTGCTCCTGTTGCCCCAGCCACCCTCATCCTACCTCCACCTCCCTGTGGTGGTGTACTGCCTAGTGGGGACCTACTGTGTGGGCTGGTGGAGGTGCCTGGTGGCCCTGCTGCCCTTGGACTGGGCCTTTTCTCACAGCACTTCCTGCACACCACTCCTATAAGCCCTCTTTCCCTGGGGTCTGTGGTGTGGGACCGAGGTCTGCTGCAGCCTGCCTGGACAGCGCTCTCCCAGGCCTGCCATCTGCTACCCCTTGGGCCACTCCTGCTGCTGCCTGGACAGTACTTTGGACCCGTGCTGCTGCTCTGCTGGTGCCCCCTCTAGAGCCTCACCAGATGTCCCCCCACCTCTAAAAAGGGGAAGAAAGACTCCAGGGCCACTGGGAGCGGGTCAGTGCCCCCGCAGCCGGACCCCATCCTGCTTGGACGACTCCGGTCTTTATTAGCGGACTTGGAGATGGGTCCTGGGGAGGTTCCGGCCACAGGGGAGCCGGCCCCGCTATCCCAAGACAGTACGGCCACGATCCTTGCTGCAATCGAGCAGAGCAAAACCTCACTGCTTGTCCGCATCGATCACCTTGCTGAGGAGTGCAACCTAATCAGGAATGATCTCGACAAAATAAGAGGCAGAATGACCGAAACTGAGAGCATAATATCCGCCACTGAAGATCTTACTGCCACCCATGCCTCCTCCATTGCTGAGCTGCAGCACACAGTGCAGTCCCTGGTCGCAAAGTCCGACGACGCAGAGAACCGGCTCAGGCGCAACAATGTTAGAGTCCTGGGACTACCTGAGAGGGAGGAAGGGGAGCACCCTGCTGAGTTCGCTGAGGAGTTCTTTAAAAATCTTCTGGGCCTCACCGATGTTTCTCCTACCTATGTGGTTGAAAGGGCCCATCTGGTGCCCACTGGCTGCGCAGTTCCAGGAAATGTTCCCCGGCCTTTCCTGGTCCGCTTTCTTAATTACCGAGACCGAGATAGGATCCTCTCCGAAGCCCACAAACATCCCAATCTCAAATATGGTAAAACCTCCGTGCTCCTTTTTTCTGACTTTTCGGCTGATTTACAGCGAAAGAGGAAGACCTTCAACGATGTTCGCAGGTGACTCAGAGATAAGAACATAAAATATGGCATGCTTTACCCCAGCCGCCTGCGAGTCCAGCACGAGGGCACAGTCTGATTTTTCGACAACCCAGCGGATGCTGACGACTGGCTGACTACATTGCACTGAAGGCCCATTCCCACCCGGATACCAGATGCCTGCACCTTTTACATCATTACCTGCTATTTGAAACTATAACCTCCTGTCAACACCGGAGCCACCTCATTAGTACCTCGATGAGAGATTTACATTGAACCCCCACAGTTGGGTTGGTTCATGAAAACAGGAGACCTAGTGTTTTCCATCTGTTGAGAGGAACAATCCCCCCCCCCCCGTTTCACCTAGTCTTCAAGCCACTGCGAGTTGAGGACCACTCCGTTGAACTGGGCTCAGCTCGGAGTGTGGCTGCCAACTTGCACCGGCTGACCCCCCCCGAGAACTTCCACAAGTTCCCGCGCTCGGCATTGCACTGCTGCTGTGCAAAGTTTAAAGGGTTATTTTTGGAGTATAGGCCCAATAAGTTCCCAGGGATGCCATCAGATAAGGGCAGGGTTGACACCTGGCTGTCAACAAGGGTATTTTTGTTTTTGACTGCTGTTTGTGTTTTTTTGTTTGTATGGTTAATACTTGGTCGTGACTCTTCCTACCATGTGCTCTCTGGATCTACGCAGCTCCTGGCACACACTATTACTGTTAATACCCATCTCCTCGCTACCATAGCGGAACCACCTGATGGCCACACGTGACATTTCCACTATTAATATCTTATCCTGGAATGTCCAGGGGCTTAACTCCAAGTTTAAGAGAGCAGTATTGTTCAAATATCTTAAATTACATTCCCTCCACCTGACTTTGCTCCAGGAGACGCACCTTGTGGGTAGCAAGCTACTGGCACTGAAGAAGCCATGGATCCAGAGAGCCTTTCATGCCTCCTACTCCACCTACGCCAGGGGGGTCTCGGTGCTGGTCAGCAAATCCTTTGTGGAACAGATTCACACCGACCCCCAGGGCAAATACGTGGTAGTGGTTTTTACTGTTTGGGGCACAAGATATATTGTGGTAAATATTTACATTTCTCCTCCCTTCTCCACATCCACCCTATATACCATATTAGAACAAGTTACCCCATACTGCCCCGCCAAGTTGTTACTTATATACATATTGGCCGTATTTCGACAATACTATAGCTCCCTCTATACCTCACACCTGCCCCCAGACTTTAGGCCGCAAGACCTGGCACCTTGGCTGGATCCCCTAGCACTCGGCTGGCTCTCAGACGCTGAGAGGGAAGCCTTGGTGAGACCCATTAACCCAGAGGAGGTTCTGAGGGCCATTAGATCCTTTCCCACCAGCAAATCCCCAGGCCCAGATGGTCTCCCCATAGAGTTCTATAAAACCCACGGAGACCTACTTGCCCCCAAACTGGCCCAGTTATACTCCCGTTGTCTGACGAAGACGCTCTTCCCAATTCCATGAGTCATGCACACATTATACTAATTCACAAAGCCCCTAAGGACCCCACATTATGCGCCTCCTATAGACCTATAGCCCTACTTAACACAGACTTCAAAATTCTTACCAAATTGCTTACTATGAGACTACAGCCCCTATTGCCGTCTATCATAGAGACTGACCAAACTGGTTTTATGGCTAATAGAGCCACAGATGTCAACTTACGACGCCTATTCACCAACATTTATGCGCAACACCTCAACGAGGGTTCACGGGTAGCCTCCCTAGATATAGAGAAGGCCTTTGATACCGTGGAGTGGCCTTTTCTGTGGGAGGTTCTCTGCAGAATGGGATTCCCCTTGATTTTTATCGGGTGGATGCAGACTCTCTACAGACACCCCACGTCGGCCATTAAGCTGGGGGGGAGTCTGTCTCGGCCCTTCCCTCTTTTCAGAGGCACGCGGCAGGGCTGCCCTCTCTCTCCGGCCCTTTTCGCCATTGCCATGGAACCTCTGGCGGAGGCCCTGCGCACTTCCCCGCACATTAGGGGCCTGCGCGTGGGCTTGCTGGAGGAGAGGGTTGCCCTGTATGCGGACGACCTCCTTCTCTTCCTCAACGATGCAGACTCCTCACTCACAGGGGCCCTGCAGATTCTAAACTCACTCTCCACTTTTACTGGCCTTAGAGTTAATTGGTCAAAGTCTCTTTTATTTCCTATGGACCCTGCTGCATGCACCAATGCCCCTCCCAATATACCTCTGCAATGGGTGGACAGTTTCAAATACCTTGGGGTGGAGATCTCAAGGCAGTCTTCAGACTTCTTGCCCCTGAATCTGTCCCCAATAGTGCAGGGGAAACGACTGCGACTGAGGGTGTGGAAGTCGCTGCCTTTATCACTGCTAGGCCGGATAAATCTGCTAAAAATGAAAATCCTGCCCAAATTTACCTACTTGCTTTGCCAATATCCGCAATGGATTCCCAAATCCTTTTTCACTCGGCTACATAGTCTCTTTGCCTCCTTTGTCTGGGGGACCCAGTCCCCCAGATATAGTTGGTCAACATTAGTGCGCCCGGCTTCTCGGGGGGGACTGGCATGCCCTGACCTGCACAAATATTTCCTGGCCACCCAACTAGTTACAGCGGTCTGGTGGCTCAATCCAGATAGGATGAACCCCGCCACCTTGGTTGAGGCGGCTGTGATGAAATCGTTGGAGGCGCTGAAATTTTTACTTTTTCGTGGCCCAAAAGCCCCATACCCGTTGACCCCCTACATGCACACTACACTTCGTGCATGGGCGGTGGGACTTCAACTTGAAAAATACCCTAAAGCTGCAATCTCCCCGGCTGCCCCCTTGTGGTTAAACCCTACCCTAGGACATTTTTACAAATTAGCTGAACCCCACGCTTGGACTAAACTCGGCATAAAAACGGTGGTCCAGGTGATCTCCACTGAGTCGCTGGTTCCATTTTCTAAATTGATCTCTGACTTCAATGCCCCGCCGAGCTATTTTTTTAGGTAAAAAACCATTGGAAAACAGCGCTGTCCAAAAAAAATACTAGAATACTCAAAAAATCCTGTGCCAGTGAAACAGAAAATTAAATAATAAATTCTTGCCGCAACATAATGTGAGACACACACAATATACAAAATTTCAAAAGAAAAGCTGTGCTAGAACTTATATAGTGCCAGGATAATAATATAACATAATATATCCTGTTTACAAAAAATAAATTGATATAACCGCAAATGGTGCAGAAAAAATTAATTAAAAAACATGAACAGTCCAAAGAAAAGGGAGAGAGACAAGGAGATGAGATTTCAATCCATTTAAGTGACTCCGTAAAACACCCTTCAGGTATATAGCAGGTGCACCCAGAGAAAGAGAAAGTTGTTCATGAGATTGAAAAATCTAACCGTCTCAGAAATCCGTACACAATGGGATGTGGCCTTCTTGGAAACATATATTAAATTAAATATGGTTCCCAGGAGTCTACGGTGGGAAGTTTGTCCTAAAAAAGGGGAGACAGAATTTGAGGAGTGGTTTCGCTATTTTAATGATGCAGGAGTTAAGTTCCTACAATTTTTAGTTGCCCGAAAAAATAGCAAGCTTGTAAGGTTGGATGGGGAAATTAAGGCTCTCAAGGATAATCTACTCCTGCATAAGGATAAGGATGAATATAAGGAGAGATCCAATAACCTTTTAAAAGTTTTAGATAAGGAGGAAAAGGAACAAAAAGCCAAAAAAAAAAAAAGTAGAACAGGGATTATGCTGATGTTTGAATGGAAAAAGAAATTGCTAGGAGATCAACAAAACCAGATTCTAAGATGGAAGCTATTACCCAGGGAGATGAACCCCGTGAAGGAAGTGCTATGTACATCCAGCACTTACCCACTGGGAGTCAACCCCCAAGAACTCCTAAAAAAATCACATAATAAGTTAGGAAAAAAGGGGAAAAATTTAACATATCAGTCACCTAGGAGGCCCCCGGGAACAGGAAGAGCTGGGCAACCTATGGGGAATTCTGGTTGGAACCAATCATACCCACAGGGAAATATGGGTGGTAATGACAGAGGTTATGGCCAACAGTATGAGTATATGCAACCATCTTACCCTAGGAGGAATCCCTCTTTCAATAGAGGACCTACCAGGGGACATTATGATAAATATGGGCATAATACGCCTGTTTATCAGGGCCCTCAATACGAAAATAGACCTTATTATAATAGGGAAGGTGACGAGAATGATTACGATTATAGTGTGGATATACATAATCATTTTTTCCCATTAAGGGATAGCGTTGGCCCCTCTAGTTGGGGATTAGGGATGGCCGAACGGTTCGCCCGGCGGTCGGTTCGCGGCGAATTTCGGCTGTTCGCGGTCCGCCCGATCGGCGGACTATTGCCGCTGTTCGCCCGACGGACTTCCGTGTTTTTACTGCGCAAAAGAACTTTGACCTATGATGACACATCCATCATGTGGTACAGGACAGCCAATTGACATTACAGCACATGGACTCTTGGACATTCCCCCTAACTTATAAATAGACCCGGCCATTTTACATTCTTTCGTATGTCACTATAGGGAGAGGTTGCTGTGTGGAGCAGGGAGAGACTGCAGTGACCCAAATCGCTAGCTATTAGGTCCACAAAAGTTATTTTAAGGACTGGTATGGTATAGGTGTTGGGTGTAGTTCAGGATATAGGTTTGAGGCACTGCTATTCAAGTCATTGTTGCTGCAGATTGTCTTTTGTCTGGGCTGAGAGAGGGACAGGACACTGTGTGCAGCAGGGACAATCAGTTTAATCATTAGCTGTTACTATTAGGTCCACAAAAGTCCTTTTCAGGACTGGTATGGTAAAGTAGTACAGGATATAGTTTTGAGTGCTATTCAAGTTCTTGTTGCAGGAGCCTGTGTTTTGTCAGTTTAAATAGGGACAGGCAGGAAGCTGTGTGTGGCAGTGAGGGACAGTCAGTTTAATCAGCAGCTGTTACTATTAGGTCCACAAAGGTTCTTTTCAGGACTGGTATGGTAATAGACTTGTACACGTATAATATTCTTTCTTCCAAATATAGAAAGAATATTATACTTGACTGCTGCCCTTCTGCTGCAGTAGTCCTTTATGAGTATAGGGACTGAGGTACAGTCTGCTAATCACAACTAGGGATGGCCGAACGGTTCACCCGGCGGTCGTTTCGCGGCGAATTTCGGCTGTTCGCCATCCGCCCGGCGGATTTCCGTGTTTACTGTGTAAAAGAACTTTGACCTATGATGACACATCCATCATGGGGTACAGGACAGCCAATTGAGACATTACAGCACATGGACACTTGGACATTCCCCCTAACTTATAAATAGACCCGATCCGGCGGCCATTTTACATTCTTTCTACTGTCACTATAGGGAGATGTTGCTGTGTGGAGCAGGGAGAGACTTCAGTGACCCAAATCGCTAGCTATTAGGTCCACAAAAGTTCTTTTAAGGACTGGTATCATGGTATAGGTGTTGGGTGTAGTGCAGGATATAGGTTTGAGGCACTGCTGTGCTAGTGATTGTTGCAGCAGCCTGAGTGTCTTTTGTCAGTGTAGAGAAAGGGACAGGACGCTGTGTGCAGCAGGGACAGTCAGTTTAATCATTAGCTGTTACTATTAGGTCCACAAAGGTTCTTTTCAGGACTGGTATGGTAATAGGCTTGTACACGTATAATATTCTTTCTTCCAAATATAGAAAGAATATTATACTTGACTGCTGCCCTTCTGCTGCAGTAGTCTTTTATCAGTATAGGGACTGAGGTACAGTCTGCTAATCATTCACAACCTACTAGTTCCACAAAGGTCCTTATAAGGACTGGTAAGGTCTAGGGTACTACAGTACATAGGGTTGAGTGAGGTACAGTCTGCTATTCCTTAAGGACTGGTTTAGGTCCACAATATATAGGGTTGAGGTGCACTACTGCTGCCCTATACTGCAGCAGTCCTTTATCAGTATAGGGACTGAGGTATAGTCTGCTAATCATTCACAACCTACTAGTTCCACAAAGGTCCTTATAAGGACTGGTAAGGTCTAGGGTACTACAGTACATAGGGTTGAGTGAGGTACAGTCTGCTATTCCTTAAGGACTGGTATAGGTCCACAATATATAGGGTTGAGGTGCACTACTGCTGACTGCTGCCCTATTCTGCAGCAGTCCTTTATCAGTATAGGGACTGAGAGTTTTGTCACAGGGTCATTTAAAAAAATGACAGGCAGAGGAAGAGGCAGGCCCTTCCGCAGGGGTGGTAGGGGTAGGGCAGGAGCAACAGGCTTGAGCCAAAGTGGGAAGTTGCAGAAGGTGTGTTCAATTACTTTAAAGGACGCACCAGACTTGGTTGAGTGGCTCACTCAGCCTTACTCTTCTGCACCCTCCTCATCCTCTCGATCTGCACCCTCTTCTTCACTCTCTGCTATGTGCACCCCCAAAGACACTACCACCAACAACACCACCACCACCACATACCTTCTGCTTGAGTCACAGGAATTATTTTCCGATCCATATCAAGACATTTGTGATGCGCAGCCACTCTTGGCATTGGATCAGGAAGAGGAGGTAGCAAGAACCGCCACTCAGCAGTCTGACGACAGTACCCAGATCAGCCCAAGGAGGAGGTTGGTCCCTGGTGTTGCTGCCTACTCCGAGATCTCTACTTATAGCGGTGGGGAAGGTGACGTCGATGATGACGTGTCTAGTGATGTCACGTGGGTGCCCACAAGAGAGGAAGAGGAGGGGAGTTCAGAGGGAGATATGGACCAGCAGATAGGGAGGAGAAGCAGGAATAACTTGCATTGCACAGGAGGGACAAAGCAGACTGCTAATGTATCAGGAGCGAGTCATCGACCATGTATGGTCACATCTGGCGCTCCCAGGACGCCGGCACATGGCTCCGCAGTGGGGGCTTTTTTTAACGTGTCTACTGCTGACAATAGTGTTGCCATCTGCAATCTTTGCAGTCAACGCATTAGTCGCGGTAAGCCCAACACTCACCTAGGGACGACCGCCTTAAGAAGGCACATGAGCTGCCATCATCGAGCCCAGTGGGAGCAACGGAACACACAAAGAAACACTCCAGGCTCTCACCGTCCAGCCTCGTCTTCTACTTCTGTCTCCTCTCTCCTCACAATTGTCCTCCACTCCACCTTCCATCACGCCAAGCTCACGTTTTTCTGCAAAAAGGCAGGCTTCCGTGGGCCTAATGTTTGAGCGTAAAAAAAAATGATGACGCCGGAAAACCCTCTTGCCCAATGGTTGACAGCTGGCTTGTCAGAACTCATAACCCGCCAACTACTGCCATATAAACTGGTGGACTCGGAGGCCTTTTGAAAATTTGTGGCCATTGGATTCACCACAATGGAAGGTCCCAGGAAGGAAGTATTTCTCACAGAAGGGCATCCCAGAGCTATATCGCCATGTTCAGCGGCAAGTGAATGTATCTCTGGCACACAGTGTCGGTGCCAAGATACATCTGACCACAGACACGTGGTCTAGCAAACACGGGCAGGGAAGGTATATCACTTTTACTGCCCACTGGGTGAACCTTCTGACGGCCGTCAAACATGTAACCCGTGGCACCCGTGTAGATTTGGTTTTACCGCCATGGATTGCATGCAGGCCTGGCTCTTCTCCTCCTACTCCTACTCCATCCTCCTCCCTCTCCTCCTCGGCTGACTCCTCCTTTTCCTCTGCTAGCGTCTCTTCCGCTGCACCACCCAAGCTCCCAGAACCTATTCGACATGCCAGGTGAGACATTGCCATGCCGTGCTGCGTCTGTTGTGCCTGGAAGCCAAGAGCCACACTGGCCCGCCCCTCCTTTCAGCTTTGCGTTCACAGGCAGATCAGTGGCTAACACCACTCAATTTGACAGTTGGTAAAGTGGTGTGTGACAACGGTACCAATCTGCTTAGCGCATTGAAACAGGGCAAAATTACGCACGTGCCATGCATGGCACACGTCTTAAACTTGGTCGTGCAGTGATTCGTTGTCAAATACCCTGGGGTCCAGGACATCTTGCGAGAGGCAAGGAAAATCTCGGCCCATTTCAGAAGAACTTACACGGCCATGGCTCGCCTTGCTGACATTCAGCGGTGACACAATCTGCCAGTCAGACGTCTTATTTGCGATTGCCCGACGCAATGGAACTCAACCTTCTATATGCTTGATAGGCTGCTCCAGCAGAAACGTGCAGTTAACGTCTACCTGTATGAACTCTGCGGCAGAACAGGTTCTGGGGAGCTGGGGTTTTTTTCACCGCGCCAGTGGCTGCTCATGCGCGTTGCATGTAGACTTCTGCGGCCATTTGAGGAGATCACCAAACTGGTCAGTCGCAGCCATGGTGCCATCAGTGACATGGTATCTTATGCCTTCTTTATGGAGCGTGCATTGCGTTGTCATT